>NW_028133181.1:0-415209 GCF_964374135.1 Grampus griseus | reverse complement strand
CCCCATATTAAACGCCTAAGAATGTACCTGACTAGTAAGTATCTTAAAACCTATGGATTGCTATGTCTCCATAAGAGAATCAAGCGTGTGTACAGGGGCATAAACGCAGCAGTGATAGGATTGGAGAGGTTCAGTGAGCAAATGAAGACCCTTTGAAGTCATATTGCACGGTACCCATTCCACGGGTCTCAACTCTCCAGTTTTAAGGTATTCTTCCTTCAGCTAAAACATGCATGTGGAACCCAGAGTATGATCAACCGTGTGAACAGGAGACGTGTTCAAATATGTCTCAGTTTTCCTCCCCTGGTACTCGGGTGCAACATTCCAGACGCTTTACTAACACTCTCCCCAATTGGAGAGTCAGCGCCTTTAACCTCCTGTTTGGCCCAGTTTGCAATTTCTGCGGAAGATGAACAGGAATAGCGAGAACCAATGAGAGACTAGCTGGAGGTGTCTGGACGGGCAAATTTAACTCTCATTTCCCACCAAGAAGAGGAAATAACCAAAGGCTCAGCGTGCTGTGCCGGAACCAGATTAGGGCCTGAAGCCATCCTGCGGTGTTGCGGCCAGCTCAAATGAAAGCGAGTTGAAGAAAGGAGCTCAGGGGCACTGTAATTCACAAACCTGCAGAGTTATAAATGACAGCTATCGTCCAAAAATATACTGAAGTAAGGCTGCCAAGAGGACTTGAAAGCGGGGCAGAATTGCAGGAAACCGATTTCAGGAGGTAGACTGGAATTGCATTGAAAGCATAGGAAAAGAGGCAGAACGTCCACAATGATGCACTTGGCCAAAAAGGGCGTATGCGTTTCTTCCTGAATATATTCAGGAAAAAACGCATACGCCCTTTTTGGCCAACCAAGCAAACTTGCAAAGGAAATCTGCACTACAATGAAGTCTCACTTCCCCCCGGTCAAAAGGGCCATCTGAAAAAAGTGTAAAATCCAGAAAGGCAGGACAGGCCATGGAGAACTGGGAGCATTGTTATGCTGATGGGCCGGATGTAAATTGCCAACAGACACTCGGGAGAAGTGTATGGTGTTTCCTGAAACATCTAAAAAACAAAGCAACAGAGCCTAGGGCACTTCCACTTATGGTCCTATAGCTTAGGGAAATTAAAATCAAAGAGACACAGCCACCCCAAAGTTTAGAACTCCTCTCTTTACAAGAACCTCGTTTAACCTACAAGTTCAATATCACAGAAAGTGAAAAATGGATAAATAACTTGTGGTATTTACTTACAAAGCAATATCACTCAGCAATGAAATCTGTGTCATCAGGCCCTTAGCAGCATAATGAGTGGATTCAGGTATGATGATTCTAACTGAAATAAGTCACACAGAAAAAGAAACATCATAAGATATCAGTAATACACGGAATGTAAACTTGGCTACACATGAACTGAATTACAGAACAGAACAGGGTCTCAAATTTAGAAAACCAACTTATGCTTGCTTAAGGGGAAAGGTGAGTTGGGGTGCTGCATAAAAGCAGAGATTGAAATGAGCACAGATAAAGTTCCTTAAGCCAAATATGGAATAGACAAGAGCTAATCCTTGCTCAACGAAATGGACTCAACACCGCATATTAAACGCCTAAGAATGTACCTGACTAGTAAGTATCTTAAAACCTATAGATTGCTATGTCTCCAAAAGAGAATCAAGCATGTGTACAGGGGCATAAACGCAGCAGTGATAGGATTGGAGAGGTTCGGTGAGCAAATGAAGACCCTTTGAAGTCATATTGCATGGTACCCATTACACGGGTCTCAACTCTCCAGGTTTAAGGTGTTCTTCCTTCAGCTAAAACATGCATGTGGAACCCAGAGTATGATCAACCATGTGAACGGGAGACGTGTTCAAATATGTCTCAGTTTTCCTCCCCTGGTACTCGGGTGCAACATTCCATACGCTTTGCTAACACTCTCCCGACTTGGAGAGTCAGTCCCTTTAACCTCCTGTTTGGCCCAGTTTGCAATTTCTGCGGAAGATGAACAGGAATAGCGAGAACCAATGAGAGACTAGCTGGAGGTGTCTGGACGGGCAAATTTAACTCTCATATCCCACCAGGAAGAGGAATTAACCAAAGGCTCAGCGTGCCGTGCCGGAACCAGATTAGGGCCTGAAACCATCCTGCGGTGTTGCGGCCAGCTCAAAAGAAAGCGAGTTGAAGAAAGGAGCTCAGGGTCACTGTAATTCACAAACCTGCAGAGTTATAAATGACAGCTATCGTCCAAAAATATACTGAAGTAAGGCTGCCAAGAGGACTTGAAAGCGGGGCAGAATTGCAGGAAACCGATTTCAGGAGGTAGACTGGAATTGCATTGAAAGCATAGGGAAAGAGGTAGAACGTCCACAATGATGCACTTGGCCAAAAAGGGCGTATGCGTTTTTTGCTGAATATATTCAGGAAAAAACGCATACGCCCTTTTTGGCCAACCAAGCAAGCTTGCAAAGGAAATCTGCACTACAATGAAGTCTCACTTCCCCCCGGTCAAAAGGGCCATCTGAAAAAAGTGTAAAATCCAGAAAGGCAGGACAGGCCATGGAGAACTGGGAGCCTTGTTATGCTGATGGGCGGGATGTAAATTGCCAACAGACACTTGGGAGAAGTGTATGGTGTTTCCTGCAACATCTAAAAAACAAAGCAACAGAGCGTAGGGCACTTCCACTTATGGTCCTATAGCTTAGGGAAATTAAAATCAAAAAGACACAGCCACCCCAAAGTTTGGGACGCCTCTGTTTACAAGAACCTCATTTACAGTACAAGTTCAACATCGCAGAAAGTGAAAAATGGATAAACAAGATGTGGTATTTACTTACAAAGCAATATCACTCAGCAATGAAATCTATGTCATCAGGCCCTTAGCAGCACAATGAGTTGATTCAGGTATGATGATTCTAACTGAAATAAGTCACACAGAAAAAGAAACATCATAAGATATCAGTAATACACGGAATGTAAACTTGGCTACACAGGAACTGAATTCCAAAACAGAAAAGGGTCTCAAATTTAGAAAACCAACTTATGCTTGCTTAAGGGTAAAGGTGAGTTGGGGTGCTACATAAAACCAAAGATTGAAATGAGCACAGATAAAGTACCTTAAGCCAAATATGGAATAGACAAGAGCTACTCCTTGCTCAACGAAATGGACTCAACACCGCATATTAAACGCCTAAGAATGTACCTGACTAGTAAATATCTTAAAACCTATGGATTGCTATGTCTCCGAAAGAGAATCAAGCATATGAACAGGGGCATAAACGCAGCTGTGATAGCATTGGAGAGGTTCGGTGAGCAAATGAAGACCCTTTGAAGTCATAGTGCATGGTACCCATTCCACGGGTTTCAACTTCCCAGGTTTAAGGTATCCTTCATTCAGCTAAAACATGCATGTGTAACGTAGAGTATGATCAACCATGTGATCGGGAGACGTGTTCAAATATGTCTCAGTTTTCGTACCCTGGTACTCGCGCGCAACATTCCAGATGCTTTACTAACACTCTCCCGACATGGAGAGTCAGTCTCTTTAACTTCCTGTTTGGCCCACTTTGCAATTTCTGCGGAAGATGAACAGGAATAGCGAGAACCAATGAGAGACTAGCTGGAGGTGTCTGGACGGGCAAATTTAACTCTCATTTCCCACCAGGAAGAGGAATTAACCAAAGGCTCAGCGTGCCGTGCCGGAACCAGATTAGGGCCTGAAGCCATCCTGCGGTGTTGCGGCCAGCTCACAAGAAAGCGAGTTGAAGAAAGGAGCTCAGGGGCACTGTAATTCACAAACCTGCAGAGTTATAAATGACACCTATTGTCCAAAAATATATTGAAGTAAGGCTGCCAAGAGGACTTGAAAGCGGGGCAGAATTGCAGGAAGCCGATTTCAGGAGGTAGACTGGAATTGCATTGAAAGCATAAGAAAAGAGGCAGAACGTCCACAATGATGCACTTGGCCAAAAAGGGCGTATGCGTTTTTTCCTGAATATATTCAAGAAAAAACGCATACGCCCTTTTTGGCCAACCAAGCAAACTTGCAAAGGAAATCTGCACTACAATGAAGTCTCACTTCCCCCCGGTCAAAAGGGCCATCTGAAAAAAGTGTAAAACCAGAAAGGCAGGACAGGCCATGGAGAACTGGGAACCTTGTTATGCTGATGGACGGGATGTAAATTGCCAACAGACACTCGGGAGAAGTGTATGGTGTTTCCTGAAACATCTAAAAAACAAAGCAACAGAGCCTAGGGCACTTCCACTTATGGTCCTATAGCTTAGGGAAATTAAAATCAAAAAGACACAACCACCCCAAAGTTTGGGACGCCTCTGTTTACAAGAACCTCGTTTACCGTACAAGTTCAATATCACAGAAAGTGAAAAATGGATAAAGAACTTGTGGTACTTACGTACAATGCAGTATCACTCAGCAATGAAATCTATGTCATCAGGCCCGTAGCAGCATAAAGAGTGGATTCAGGTACGATGATTCTAACTGAAATAAGTCACACAGAAAAAGAAACATCATAAGATATCAGTAATACACGGAATGTAAACTTGGCTTCACAGGAACTGAATTACAGAACAGAACAGGGTCTCAAATTTAGAAAACCAACTTATCCTTGCTTAAGGGGAAAGGTGAGTTGGGGTGCTGCATAAAACCAGAGATTGAAATGAGCACAGATAAAGTTCCTTAAGCCAAATACGGAATAGACAAGAGCTACTCCTTGCTCAACGAAATGGACTCAACATCGCATATTAAACGACTAAGAATGTACCTGACTAGTAAGTATCTTAAAACCTATGGATTGCTATGTCTCCGAAAGAGAATCAAGCATGTGTACAGGGCCATAAACGCAGCAGTGATAGGATTGGAGAGGTTCGGTGAGCAAATGAAGACCCTTTGAAGTCATATTGCATGTTACCCATTCCAAGGGTTTCAACTACCCAGGTTTAAGGTATTCTTCCTTCAGCTAAAACATGCACGTGGAACCTAGAGTATGATCAACCATGTGATCGGGAGACGTCTTCAAATATGTCTCAGTTTTCGTACCCTGGTACTCAGGTGCAACATTCCAGACGCTTTACTAACACTCTCCCGACATGGAGAGTCAGTCTCTTTAACTTCCTGTTTGGCCCAGTTTGCAATTTCTGCGGAAGATGAACAGGAATAGGGAGAACCAATGAGAGACTAGCTGGAGGTGTCTGGACGGGCAAATTTAACTCTCATTTCCCACCAGGAAGAGGAATTAACCAAAGGCTCAGCGTGCCGTGCCGGAACCAGATTAGGGCCTGAAGCCATCCTGCGGTGTTGCGGCCAGCTCACAAGAAAGCGAGTTGAAGAAAGGAGCTCAGGGGCACTGTAATTCACAAACCTGCAGAGTTATAAATGACAGCTATTGTCCAAAAATATATTGAAGTAAGGCTGCCAAGAGGACTTGAAAGCGGGGCAGAATGGCAGGAAGCCGATTTCAGGAGGTAGACTGGAATTGCAATGAAAGCATAAGAAAAGAGGCAGAACGTCCACAATGATGCACTTGCCCAAAAAGGGCGTATGCGTTTTTTCCTGAATATATTCAGGAAAAAACGCATACGCCCTTTTTGGCCAACCAAGCAAACTTGCAAAGGAAATCTGCACTACAATGAAGTCTCACTTCCCCCCGGTCAAAAGGGCCATCTGAAAAAAGTGTAAAATCCAGAAAGGCAGGACAGGCCATGGAGAACTGGGAACCTTGTTATGCTGATGGGCGGGATGTAAATTGCCAACAGACACTCGGGAGAAGTGTATGGTGTTTCCTGAAACATCTAAAAAACAAAGCAACAGAGCCTAGGGCACTTCCACTTATGGTCCTATAGATTAGGGAAATTAAAATCAAAAAGACACAACCACCCCAAAGTTTGGGACGCCTCTGTTTACAAGAACCTCGTTTACCGTACAAGTTCAATATCACAGAAAGTGAAAAATGGATAAAGAACTTGTGGTACTTACGTACAATGCAGTATCACTCAGCAATGAAATCTATGTCATCAGGCCCGTAGCAGCATAATGAGTGGATTCAGGTACGATGATTCTAACTGAAATAAGTCACACAGAAAAAGAAACATCATAAGATATCAGTAATACACGGAATGTAAACTTGGCTTCACAGGAACTGAATTACAGAACAGAACAGGGTCTCAAATTTAGAAAACCAACTTATGCTTGCTTAAGGGGAAAGGTCAGTTGGGGTGCTGCATAAAACCAGAGATTGAAATGAGCACAGATAAAGTTCCTTAAGCCAAATACGGAATAGACAAGAGCTACTCCTTGCTCAACGAAATGGACTCAACACCGCATATTAAACGACTAAGAATGTACCTGACTAGTAAGTATCTTAAAACCTATGGATTGCTATGTCTCCGAAAGAGAATCAAGCATGTGTACAGGGGCATAAACGCAGCAGTGATAGGATTGGAGAGGTTCGGTGAGCAAATGAAGACCCTTTGAAGTCATATTGCATGGTACCCATTCCAAGGGTTTCAACTACCCAGGTTTAAGGTATTCTTCCTTCAGCTAAAACATGCACGTGGAACCTAGAGTATGATCAACCATGTGATCGGGAGACGTCTTCAAATATGTCTCAGTTTTCGTACCCTGGTACTCGGGTGCAACATTCCAGACGCTTTACTAACACTCTCCCGACATGGAGAGTCAGTCCCTTTAACCTCCTGTTTGGCCCAGTTTGCAATTTCTGCGGAAGATGAATAGGAATAGCGAGAACCAATGAGAAACTAGCTGGAGGTGTCTGGACGGGCAAATTTAACTCTCATTTCCCACCAGGAAGAGGAAATAACCAAAGGCTCAGCGTGCCGTGCCGGAACTAGATTAGGGCCTGAAGCGATCCTGCGGTGTTGCGGCCAGCTCACAAGAAAGAGAGTTGAAGAAAGGAGCTCAGGGGCACTGTAATTCACAAACCTGCAGAGTTATAAATGACACCTATTGTCCAAAAATATATTGAAGTAAGGCTGCCAAGAGGACTTGAAAGCGGGGCAGAATTGCAGGAAACCGATTTCAGGAGGTAGACTGGAATTGCATTGAAAGCATAAGAAAAGAGGCAGAACGTCCACAATGATGCACTTGGCCAAAAAGGGCGTATGCGTTTTTTCCTGAATATATTCAGGAAAAAACGCATACGCCCTTTTTGGCCAACCAAGCAAACTTGCAAAGGAAATCTGCACTACAATGAAGTCTCACTTCCCCCCGGTCAAAAGGGCCATCTGAAAAAAGTGTAAAATCCAGAAAGGCAGGACAGGCCATGGAGAACTGGGAGCCTTGTTATGCTGATGGGCGGGATGTAAATTGCCCACAGACACTCGGGAGAAGTGTATGGTGCTTCCTGAAACATCTAAAAAACAAAGCAACAGAGCCTAGGGCACTTCCACTTATGGTCCTATAGTTTAGGAAAATTAAAATCAAAAAGACACAGCCACCCCAAAGTTTGGGACGCCTCTGTTTACAAGAACCTCGTTTACCGTACAAGTTCAATATCACAGAAAGTGAAAAATGGATAAAGAACTTGTGGTACTTACGTACAATGCAGTATCACTCAGCAATGAAATCTATGTCATCAGGCCCGTAGCAGCATAATGAGTGGATTCAGGTATGATGATTCTAACTGAAATAAGTCACACAGAAAAAGAAACATCATAAGATATCACTAATACACGGAATGTAAACTTGGCTACACAGGAACTGAATTCCAAAACAGAACACGGTCTCAAATTTAGAAAACCAACTTATGCTTGCTTAAGAGGAAAGGTGAGTTGGGGTGCTGCATAAAACCAGAGATTGAAATGAGCACAGATAAAGTTCCTTAAGCCAAATACGGAATAGACAAGAGCTACTCCTTGCTCAACGAAATGGACTCAACACCCCATATTAAACGCCTAAGAATGTACCTGACTAGCAAGTATCTTAAAACCTATGGATTGCTATGTCTCCAAAAGAGAATCAAGCGTGTGTACAGGGGCATAAACGCAGCAGTGATAGGATTGGAGAGGTTCGGTGAGCAAATGAAGACCCTTTGAAGCCATATTGCATGGTACCCATTCCACGGGTCTCAACTCTCCAGGTTTAAGGTATTCTTCCTTCAGCTAAAATATGCATGTGGAACCCAGAGTATGATCAACCGTGTGAACGGGAGACGTGTTCAAATATGTCTCAGTTTTCCTCCCCTGGTACTCGGGTGCAACATTCCAGACGCTTTACTAACACTCTCCCCACTTGGAGAGTCAACGCCTTTAACCTCCTGTTTGGCCCACTTTGCAATTTCTACGGAAGATGAACAGGAATAGGGAGAACCAATGAGAGACTAGCTGGAGGTGTCTGGACGGGCAAATTTAACTCTCATTTCCCACCAGGAAGAGGAAATAACCAAAGGCTCAACGTGCCGTGCCGGAACCAGATTAGGGCCTGAAGCCATCCTGCGGTGTTGCGGCCAGCTCAAAAGAAAGCGAGTTGAAGAAAGGAGCTCAGGGGCACTGTAATTCACAAACATGCAGAGTTATAAATGACAGCTATTGTCCAAAAATATATTGAAGTAAGGCTGCCAAGAGGACTTGAAAGCGGGGCAGAATTGCAGGAAACCGATTTCAGGAGGTAGACTTGAATTGCATTGAAAGCATAGGAAAAGAGGCAGAACGTCCACAATGATGCACTTGGCCAAAAAGGGCGTATGCGTTTTTTGCTGAATATATTGAGGAAAAAACGCATACGCCCTTTTTGGCCAACCAAGCAAACTTGCAAAGGAAATCTGCACTACAATGAAGTCTGACTTCCCCCCGGTCAAAAGGGCCATCTGAAAAAAGTGTAAAATCCAGAAAGGCAGGACAGGCCATGGAGAACTGGGAGCCTTGTTATGCTGATGGGCGGGATGTAAATTGCCAACAGACACTCGGGAGAAGTGTATGGTGTTTCCTGAAACATCTAAAAAACAAAGCAACAGAGCCTAGGGCACTTCCACTTATGGTCCTATAGCTTAGGGAAATTAAAATCAAAAAGACACAGCCACCCCAAAGTTTGGGACGCCTCTGTTTACAAGAACCTCATTTACCGTACAAGTTCAATATCACAGAAAGTGAAAAATGGATAAAGAACTTGTGGTACTTACGTACAATGCAGTATCACTCAGCAATGAAATCTATGTCATCAGGTCCGTAGCAGCATAATGAGTGGATTCAGGTACGATGATTCTAACTAAAATAAGTCACACAGAAAAAGAAACATCATAAGATATCACTAATACACGGAATGTAAACTTGGCTACACAGGAACTGAATTCCAAAACAGAACAGGGTCTCAAATTTAGAAAACCAACTTATGCTTGCTTAAGGGGAAAGGTGAGTTGGGGTGCTGCATAAAACCAGAGATTGAAATGAGCACAGATAATATTCTATAAGGCAAATATGGAATAGACAAGAGCTACTCTTTGCTCAACGAAATGGACTCAACACCCCATATTCAACGCCTAGGAATATACCTGCCTAGTAAGAATCATAAAAGCAATGGATTTATATATCTCTGTAAGAGAATGAAGAGTGTGTACAGCGGCATTAAAGCAGTGAAAATCAGCTAAATCCCATATTAAAAATAAATTTCTTAAGCAAAACACAATGACAGTGAAATAGGGAGCAATACTGAAGTAATTCATTCAAGGCTTCTGATGCAACCTGCATTTACCATATCTACACCCAGAGCTGGGTGACACATAAGGCTGGACACTTGGGGCTCATAAGATTGGTGAGGTTAGGTGAGCAAATGCAGACCCTTTGAAGTCATATTGCATGGTACCCATTCCATGGGTCTCAACTCTCCAGGTTTAAGGGATTCTTCCTTCAGCTAAAACATGCATGTGGAACCCAGAGTATGATCCACCGTGTGATCGAGAAACGTGTTCAAATGTGTCTCACTTTTCGTTCCCTGGTACTCGGGTGCAACATTCCAGACGCTTTGCTAACACTCTCCCGACTTGGAGAGTCAGTCCCTTTAACCTCCTGTTTGGCCCAGTTTGCAATTTCTGCAGAAGATGAACAGGAATAGCGAGAACCAATGAGAGACTAGCTGGAGGTGTCTGGACGGGCAAATTTAACTCTCATTTCCCACAGGGAAGAGCAATAAACCAAAGGCTCAGCATGCCGTGCCGGAACCAGATTAGGGCCTGAAGCAATCCTGCGGTGTTGTGGCCAGCTCACAAGAAAGCGAGTTGAAGAAAGGAGCTCAGGGGCACTGTAATTCACAAACCTGCAGAGTTATATATGACAGCTATTGTCCGAAAATATACTGAAGTAGGGCTGCCAAGAGGACTTGAATGCGGGGCAGAATTGCAGGAAACCGATTTCAGGAGGAATCGGAATTGGATTGCATTTAAAACACAGGAAAAGAGGCAGAACGTCGACAATGATGCACTTGGCCTAAAAGGGCGTATGTGTTTTTTACTGAATATATTCAGGAAAAAACTCATACGCCCTTTTTGGCCAACCAAGCAAGCTTGCAAAGGAAATCTGCACTACAATGAAGTCTCACTTCCCCCCGGTCAAAAGGGCCATCTGAAAAAAGTGTAAAATCCAGAAAGGCAGAACAGGCCATGGAGAACTGCGAGCTTTGTTATGCTGATGGGCGGGATGTAAATTGCCAACAGACACTCGGGAGAAGTGTATGGTGTTTCCTGAAACATCTAAAAAACAAAGCAACAGAGCCTAGGGCACTTCCAGTTATGGTCCTATAGCTTAGGGAAATTAAAATCAAAAAGACACAGCCACCCCATAATTTGGGACGGCTCTTTTTACAGGAATCTCTTCTGCGGCACAAGTTAAATATCCCAGAGAGCAAATAATGGATAAAGAAGTTGCGATACTTATGTACAACAGAATACCACTCAGCAATGAAATCTATGTCACCAGGTCCGTACCAGCATAATGAGTGGATTGAGGCACGATGATTCTAAGTGAAATAAGTCACACAGAAAAAGAAACATCATAAGGTATCACTAATACACGGAATGTGAACTTGGCTACACATGAACTGAATTACAAAACAGAACAGGGTCTCAAATTTAGAAAACCAACTTATGCTTGCTTAAGGGGAAGGTGAGTTGGGGTGCTGCATAAAATCAGAGTTTGAAATTAGCACAGATACCGTTCCATAAGCCAAATATGTAATAGACAAGACCTACCCCTTGCTCAACGAAATGGATTCAACAATGAGTTATCACCTCACACCTGGTAGAATAGGCATCATAGAAAATCTACAAACAAAAAATGCTGGAAAGGGTGTGGAGAAAAGGAACCCTCTTCCACTATTGTTGGGAATATAAATTGATACAGTCATTATGGAGAACAATATAGAATTTGTTAAGAAACTAACAATAGAATTACCATATGATACAGCAATCCCAGTACTGGACATATACCCAGACAAAACCATAAATCAAAAAGAGTCATTCACCGCAATGTTCATTGCATCACTATTTAAAATATCGAGGTAATGGAAGCAACCTAAATGCCCACAGACAGACGAATGCATAAAGCTGTGGTACATATATAAAATGGAATATTACTAAGCCATGAAAAGGAATGAAATTGGGTCATTTGTAGAGACGTCGATGGATCTAGAGACTGTCATACAGAGTGAAGTAAGTCAGAAAGAGAAACAAATCTTGTATATTCACGCATATATGTGGAACCTAGAAAAACTGTACAGATTAACCATTTTGCAAGGCATAAATAGAGCAACAGATGTAGACAACAAACGTATGGACAACAAGGGGGGAAAGCTGTTGGGGGGGTGGTTGTGGGAGGAGTTGAGAGACTGGGATTGGCATGTATACATTTATATGTATAAAATAGATAACCAATAAGAACCTGCTGTATAAAAATATAAAATAAAATTCAAAATTAAAAAGAAATAAAATTTAAAAAATAAAACAGAAAAAACAATTATTCCCTGCACATACATGTATTTATATGAATAAATTATTTCCATGCTTATATCTGTAAATACAAAAAAGAGGAATAAAATCTACCTTGAACCAAAAACGAAAAAGAGAAAAAAACACAGAACCCACCAGTTACACAGAGGAAAACCGTATCAGGGCACTTGCTCCAGTTGTAAACAATTCTGAAGTTGGTCAGTGGTGGGGAATCGTCTCCCATTCAGCCAGCAGCCCCCACGCAACAAGCGTCCTCATTGCAAAGCTGGGGCACCGTGCCGAGGCATCTGTGAGTAAACGTGAGCTGAGCCCCAGGCCAGTTGTTGCTGAACTATTCCCACCCGTCCCAGGTAAAACACCTGAATATATACAAGGACTTGAAAGCCTAGAGGAAGGGCCATAGAGCCACACGAGTGACAGCATGCCAGCCGACTTGGTGCCTGCAGGCCAGCCAGGATGGTCCTGGCCCTGGGTGCTCTTCTGGAAGATTTCCATTTCCCTGCCTGAGATACCCGTCCTGTCCCTGCCCCCACTGCATTTTTCCTTCCTCACCTCTGCCCAGGGAGAAATTCCAGCAGCAGGTATGGGTGACACATCCTCTTCTTTAGCAGGTGGCAGCCTGGCAACTGCTGCAGAAAGTCCAGCAGAGCCCCACTCACACTGGGCCACCCACAAAGCCGTGGCCTCTCACTCCCTCCCACCAGCCCAGCCCCGAGACTGCTGACAGGGCAAAGAAAATGGTGTCAGGCACGGCTGCAGGGGCTCTTGCTGCCTGGAGTGGTATTTATATTGATCTCAACCCAGGCACACCTGGGGAGGGCTGGCCGGCACGGTAAGGCTGCCCAGGTCAGCCAATCATCACCTCTCAGGGACTCACAGTTGCAGAAAATGGAACTTGCTGAACCGGCCAGGTCCAAGGAACAGGTGTGGGCTCCTGAGAGTCAGGATAGACAAGGGGCTGCAGCTTTGGCTTGTTTTCTAATCATTTTATCTGGCCCATGAGTGGGAGACAACTTCAAGAAAACCCTCTCCTAATGAGAGGAACCCAGGAGTCAGGGAGAGGAGGGGTGGGTGGTGGTTGGAGACAGAGGCCTGGTGCCCCGGGTGCAGTGGAAGTCTCTGGAAGACCAGGTGGAGGGAGGCCTCACGGAGTGATGCCCAGGGTCACAGACCTGTCGCAGCTGCTGTTTGTTAGTTCAAGTCCTGCTCTGAGGTGCTCTGTGTCAGCTCTGAGTGACAGGTGAGCTGGAGGTGCTCTGCAATGAGGGCTATGTGCACGGTTCCTGTGTGCCCAGCCCTGCCACGGTACCTGCAAGGGTAGCTCTGTATCCTTGGAGGGGCCTGATCACAAGAGCCCCGTGGGCTGGGGTGGGGATGGGGTACCTGCCCAGGTGAGCTCCATATTCTGGGATTGGTCTGACCACGAGAGCCCCATGGGCTGCTGGGGACCTGGTAAAGGATGTCAGGACAGTCAGTGAAGCCACTGAGGATATACCTCCAGTTGCTCCTAATTCCTACACCCTGCTGGTCATTCTACCAACCACCAGGACATGGTATTCTGTATTAGTCTTCAATGATGCCTTCTTTTGTATTCCATTAGTCCCAGAGTCACAAGAAATTTTGGCTTGTGAGTGGCAGGACTCAACATACAACTAAAACAATACTTCCGGGCCGTCTGGCCCCAAGGGTGCAAAAATTCCCACACCGTCTTTGGGGAAAGCTTAGCTAAAGACCTAAAAGTTCTACCTCTGGAAAAGGAAACCCTCCTTCAATATGCAGACGACATTCTGATCGCCAGCCCTACTAAGGAGGCCTCTGAACTACCAAGCCAATAAAGGATAGAAGTTGTCCAAGAAAAAGCTCAAATATCACAGACTGCGGTGACCTGCCTGGGCTTCATTCTCACACAAGGTCAGAGAAGCCCATCCCAGGAAAGGGAAGAAACCATTTTCAGCCTTACCCCTTTCTAAAACTAGAAGACAGCTTAGGGGTTCCTGGGGAGGCCAGGGTTTGCTGCTTCTGGATCCCTAACTACAGTCTACTAGCTGGGCCTCTATATGAAACACTGAAAGGAAAAGATGATGATCCTTTTGAATAGAATCCAGAAGTGGCCTTTCAAGAATGGAAAGAGCAGTCAATTCAGACCCTTGACCTGGAACTCCCTAATTTAGCTAAACCCTTTGACCTTTACATTCCCGGTGAAAGGTGAATCGCCATTGGAGAATTAGTGCAAAAACTGGGACCACTTGAAATGGAACAATGCAAGAATGCCATCCAGGTAGGATAAACTACGGTCACTAAGGAGCTTGGCCCACTGCCACATCTGGCCAAGATACTGGCGGTATCTAAAAACCTGGAAATCAGCAGCCCAAAAGGCCACCTCCCTCCTAAGGGAAAAGGACCCCACGTGGTGATCCTAACCACCAACCATGCCCTGAAGTTGCAGGGTTCGCTCCGTGGGCACACCGACCTCGAGTGAGGAGGCCCTCCAACTCCAACATCCAGAGAGATAACCGGGGGCAACAGGGCACCATGACGACTCGTGTGAACATCACTTGACCTGGAGTTTCTCTCATAAAACAACAAGGGTGTGTCCCAAAAGAGTAGACTACTGCTTGCAGGACTTACTGCACCCAGAGGGGAGCTAATAATCTTGGCGGGGGAACAGTATACCACACTGTCACCATAGAAAAGCCTACAGACACCGTGATGATGGTGGCCAATAAGACCGGCTGGACTCCTGTTTACTTCAAAAGGCTGTTGACTCAGTAGCCATCATGGTCCTTATCACCACTGACCCTGGACTGTCTGGGAGTTGAGCGGGCAGGGCTCTGACACCTGGTGCTGTTTGTACGTTAATTCAGGGACCTAATTGAAGAAAGCGCAGACTACTGGTCAGAGCATCTAGGCTGGCAGAAACGGTCAGCCTAAGGTGGCCGAACAAATGTGGGGCGGGGTGAAACCGGCCCCCACAGCGTCTCTGCACATCTCTTTCCTGGACCCTTAAAGGTCATTAGAATCTATAACACTTCCAATGCTGGTGCTCAGGTGGATGAGCAGGGAGGCAGGGGGCCTGGGGAAAATCAACGTCACCGGGAGGCTGCTGGGGAGAAGCTCTGACCCTCGCCCCAGGGTATGAGGGCTCCCAACTCAGCACTCAGCAGTTACAGAAGAAGGGTCTGCACCCTCAGCACTCCAAGAATGAGGAACGGGACAAAAGGCAGAGGAGGGGTTTGTCCCCAGCAAAGCCCATTAAAAATCCCTGGGAGATAAAAATAGAATCTGGGCAATAAAGTCAAGTCTAACCTTTTCTATCCTTTGTGCTTTGTCTAATTTCACGTGCTCCTAGGGTCCCGCATGCAGAGGTTCCACACCCGGCACTTCAGACCAGATTTCCTAGTGCAGAATGGCTGGGTCGACACCTCAGCTCCTGGGGCCCAGTGCAGACTCCACGATATAGAGCCTGAGCTACAGCCAACCCGGCCCTCGAGAGCTCCGCCGCCTCCCTCCCTCCCACTGACTCTGACAGGATCTCTACACAGCAGCCCAGCCCACAGCCCACGGGGTAGTGCATGCTCTCACCTCTCCATTCTCTGATCAAAATATAAAGTTTCCTTTGCTTGTGAACCAAACTCAGTCTCGATCTGTTGGCCCCAATGACACTGGGCAGGGGGACACTTGTTGGGGTCCACTCTGGAGGATCAGTAACAGAAATTGAGACTATTGTAACCTCAATGAACAGATGTGTGAGCCAAACTGTAGTTAACATAGAACAGTGTATAAGGCTCGGGTAAAATAAGATGTTTCTAACACTTCCATTTGATATTTCCATCACTTTTTATAAGCAAGTTCAGTGAAAAGGTTTGTCTTATTTGTCAGGTCAATATTAGAGAAACGAAGTGATTTCTTTCCAAGGATGTACATCTAATAATCTTGGTTAAACCTTCAATCTTGTTTTAAATGCTTTTCCATTGAAAATGATACCTCTCTTTCAGCTCCCCCATTTCTGAGAAGTATAAAATCTTATAATTTATTATTACCAAAGGGGAAAGGTGGGAGGAGGGATAAATTAACAGTTTGGAATTAACACATACACACTGCTATGTATAAAATAAATCATCAACAAGGAACTACTGTATAGCACAGGGAACTACACTCAACATTTTGCAATAACCTATAAGGGGAAATAATCTGAAAAAGAATAGATATTTTTATTGACATCATCTATCAATGATAGTTAAAGTGTAGCCTAAGGGAAGCTGGTGGTGAGTGCTTCTGACCCTGAAGACTTCAATCATCTAAAGTTTGGACTCTGCCTACTTCCCAAGGCCCTTAATGAACATATGTGCAGCCGTAGCTTAAAAACTTCCCCAGTTTGGGTTTCGCGGAGACACTGATTTTGAAAAAGCCCTGGTGTTCTCCTTACATGAATGGGACTCTTCCTACTGCTAAAACATGTCTGTCACACCCAGAGGATGGTATACCGTCTGATCGGGAAGAGTTTGGAAAAGGCATCTCATCTCCTCATCTCCTGGTGCTCGGGTTCACCCCTCCAGCGTCTTTACTAACAGTCTCCCCACTTGGAGATGTCAGCACTGTCAACATCCTGTTGCGTACAGTTTGGAATTTGTCCAGAGGATGAAGCGGAAGGATGAGGAACAATGAGAGACAAGTCCTAGGTGTTCAGACAGGCACATGTCACTCTAATTTCCAATCAGGAAGACGAATTGACCAAAGGCTAGGGTTGCCCATGGAAACAGTATAGGGCTTGAGGAAATCCCGCTGCTTTGTGGCCAGTTCCCATAAACACAAGTTGAACAATGGAACTCAGGGGCAGTAAAATTCACAAAACTGCAGAGTTGAAAATATCCATCACTGAAAAATGTCTTGAGGAAAGTCAGAGAAAAGGACTTGTAAGCAAGGGAGAATGGCAGGAAAGGGATTTGAGGAGGTAGAAAGGACTCACCATTAAGCACAAGAAAAGGAGCTGAACATTGCCAACATTGCAGTTGGCCAAAAAGGGTGTATGCGTTTTTTTCTGTATATATTCAAGAAAAGGGCATACACTTTTTTAGCCAACCAAACAGGTGGGCACTGGAAGTCAATACTACAAAAGATATCACTTCGCATCAGTCAGAAGAGCCATCCTCATAAAACGTAAACAACAGAAATGCAGGACAGGGCAACGAGAAGAGGGAGCCCTGTGAGACTTATAGTGGAAATGTATATTGCCAACGGCCATTCTGGAGAAGTGTATTGTGTTTACTAAAGCATCTAAAAAATGAGCTACAGAGCATAGGGCACTTGCACTCATGGGCGTATATCTTGGGAAAAACAAAAATCGAGAGGACACAGGCACCCCAATGTTTACCCCCTCTCTGTTTAAAAGATCCTCGACTAGGATATAACTTAAATGTCTCTGGAGGGAAAAAATGGATAGAGATGTGGTACTTAGGTAGAGTGGAATATTATTCAGCCTGGAAATCAATGAAATATGGCCAGTTGTAACAACTCCGGAGGAGTTACGTATGATCATTCTAAGTGACAGAATTCAAAAAGAAAAAGACACATATCATAAGATATCACTTAAAGGTGGAATCCAAAATGGCTACACATGAAATAAATTACAAAACAAAAACATAGTCAAATATGTAGAAAACACGCATAAGGCTGCTAAACGGGAAAGGTGGGGAGGGGTGAGGCATCATCCAGGAGGTTGAAATTAGCAAAGATACCATTCCAAATACCAAACTGATAATCAACAAGGCCTACACAGTAGCTAAAAGAACTGCACTCAGCACACTCAAGTCACCGGAAAAGAATATATACGACTGGTAAGAATCTGAAAAAGAATTTATTGATGACCCTCTGTACGTGAATCAAGTGGATGTACAGCAGCAAGAAACAGAGCTTTGAAAATCAGCTGTAACCAATATAGTAATAAATTGAAAAAAATAAACGACAGAGAGACAGAGAAAACCTCTTACAACTTTTCCTCAGGGACGGTGATGCAACATGGATTGAACACATCTAGACCCACAGCAGGATGAGACATAAGGCTGGAAACTGTTTGCGCTAAGAGAAATGTGAGGTTGGGTGAGGAAATGCACACCCTTTAAAGTAATACTACCTGGTACCCATTCAATGGGTCCCAAATCTGCAGGTTCAAGGGATCTTCCTTCAGGTAAAACATGCATGGAAAACCCAGAGGACTGTACACCATGTGATCGGGAGATGTGTCTAAAATGCACCTCATTTATCCTCTCCTGGTGCTCCTGTTCACCATTCCAGCCATGTTACTTAGAATCTCCCCACTTGGAGAATCAGCACATTTAAACTTCTGTTTCACACATTTTGCAAATTGTGAGGAGGATGAACGGGAAGAGGGGGAACCAATGAGAGAATAGTTGTAGGGGTTTGGACGGGCACATATCACTCTAATTTCCCATTAAGAATAAGAATTAAAGAAAGGCTCAGCCTGCCTCGCCGGAGCCAAAATAGGGCCTGAAGCAATCCTGTGGGTTTGTGGCCAGCTCACAAAAGAGCAACTTAAAAAATGGAGCTCAGGGTCACTGCAATTCACAAACCTGCAGAGTTATAAATGAAAACTAATGTCCAAAAATATGTTGAGGTAAGGCAAAGAAGAGGATCTGAACGCAAGACAGAATTGCAAGAAACAGATTTCAAGAGATAGATTGGACTCGTCTTTAATGCACATGAAAAGCGGCAGAATTTCGACAATGATGCAGTTGGCCCAAAAGGGCGTATGCGTTTTTTCCTGATTATATCCAGGAAAAAACGCATACGCACTTTATGGGCAACGAAGCAAGCAAGCAATGCAAATGTGCACAACAAAGAAGTCTCACTTCCCACCGGTCAAAAGGGTCATCCTAAAAAATTGTAAAAACCAGAAATGCAGGACAGGCCATGGAGAACAGGGAGCCTTTATACGCTGATGGGCAGTGTGTGAACTGCCGAGAGCCACTCTGGAGAAGTGTATGGTGGTTCCTACATCATCTAAAAAACAGAGCTACAGAGCATAGGACACTTCCAATCATGGGAGTATATCTAGGGAAGTCTAAAAATCAACAAGACACAAGCACACCACAGTTTAGGGCTACTCTGTTTACAAGAACCTCAACTTCAGTACACCTTAAATATCCCAGGAAAGAGAACAATGGATAAAGAAGATGTGGTACTTATGTACAATGGAATATCTCTTCACCATGAAATCAATGTAATAAGGCTAGTAGAAGGATAAAGAGTGGATTTAGGTCCGATAATACTACTTGAAATAAGTCAAACAGAAAAAGAAACATATCATAAGATATCACTTATAGAGGGAGGGTAAATATGGCTGCACAAGAAATGAATTACAGAACAGAACAGTGTCTCACATTTAGAAAACACACTTATGTCAGCTTAAGGGGAAAGGAGAGGTGGGGTGATGCATAAAACCAGAGTTTGAAATTAGCACAGATACCGTTCAATAAACCAAATAGGTATTAGACAAGATCTACACCTTGCTCAATGAACTGGCCTCAACACACCCTATACACCGCAGAGAAATATATCTGAGTAATAAGAATCTTAAAACCCATGTATTGATATATCTCCATAAGGGAATCAAGTGTGTGCAGAGCGGCACAAACACAGCAGTGAAAATGAGCTAAACCCCATTATAGAAATAAATTTTAAAAAGAAAACGCTGAAACAATGAAAGAGAAAAATTCTTACAAAATTCGCTCAGGGGCTGTGATGTAACCTGGATTGACCACATATAAACCCACAGCTGGATAAGACATAAGGCTGGACACTTGGGGCTGAGAGGATTGGTGAGCTTTGGTGAGCAACTGCCGAAAGTTTAATGCAATACTTCATGCTACTCAGTCCAAGGGTCCCAACACTCCAGGTTGAAGGGAATCTTCCTACAGCTAAACCATGCTTGGGAAACCCAGCGACTGGTATACCATATGATCGGGAAAGGTTTCTAAAACGCACCTCATTTTTCCTCTCCTGGGGCTCCGGATCGACATTCCAGCCCCTTTACTAACAACATCCCCACATGGAGTCAATGCCTTTAAGTTCTGGTATCGCACAGTCTGCAGTTAGTGTAGAGGATGAATGGGAATAGGGGGAACCAGTGAGAAACAAGCTGTAGCGGTTTCAATGGGCACATGTCACTCTAATGTCACATCAGTAAGAAGAATTAACCAAAGGCACAGCAAGGTGCCCTAGAAGAAAAATAGGGCTTCAAGGAATCCTGTGGTTATGGGGCAAGACCACAAAAATAAGAGCTGAAAAGTGGGGCTAAGGGCCACTGCAATTCAAAAACCTGCAGAGTTATAAAGGCCAACTATTTTCAAAAAATATATTGAGGTAAGGCTATGAAGAGACATTGAAAGCAAGGCAGAATTGCAGGAAACGGATTTCAGGAGGTAGACTGGAATTTTATTGAAAGCATAGGAAAAGAGGCAGAACGTCCACAATGATGCACTTGGCCAAAAAGGGCGTATGAGTTTTTTCCTGAATATATTCAGGAAAAAACACATACGCCCTATTTGGCCAACCAAGCAAGCTTGCAAAGGAAATCTGCACTACAATGAAGTCTCACTTCCCCCCGGTCAAAAGGGCCATCTGAAAAAAGTGTAAAACCCAGAAAGGCAGGACAGGCCATGGAGAACTGGGAGCCTTGTTATGCTGATGGGCGGGATGTAAATTGCCAACAGACACTAGGGAGAAGTGTATGGTGTTTCCTGAAACATCTAAAAAACAAAGCAACAGAGCCTAGGGCACTTCCACTTATGGTCCTATAGCTTAGGGAAATTAAAATCAAAAAGACACAGCCACCCCAATGTTTGGAATGGCTCTGTTTACAAGAACCTCGTTTACAGTACAAGTTCAACATCGCAGAAAGTGAAAAATGGATAAAGAAGTTGTGGTATTTACTTACAAAGCAATATCACTCAGCAAAGAAATCTATGTCATCAGGCACGTAGCAGCACAATGAGTGGATTCAGGTATGATAATTCTAACTGAAATAACTCACACAGAAAAAGAAACATCATAAGATATCAGTAATACACGGAATGTAAACTTGGCTACACAGGAACTGAATTACAGAACAGAACAGGGTCTCAAATTTAGAAAACCAACTTATGCTTGCTTAAGGGGAAAGGTGAGTTGGGGTGCTGCATAAAACCAGAGATTGAAATGAGCACAGATAAAGTTCCTTAAGCCAAATATGGAATAGACAAGAGCTACTCCTTGCTCAACGAAATGGACTCAACACCGCATATTAAACACGTAAGAATGTACCTGACTAGTAAGTATCTTAAAACCTATGGATTGCTATGTCTCTGAAAGAGAATCAAGCATGTGTACAGGGGCATAAACGCAGTAGTGATAGGATTGGAGAGGTTCGGTGAGCAAATGAAGACCCTTTGAAGTCATATTGCATGGCACCCATTCTACGGGTCTCAACTACCCAGGTTTAAGGTATTCTTCCTTCAGCTAAAACATGCATGTGGAACCTAGAGTATGATCAACCATGTGATCGGGAGACGTGTTCAAATATGTCTCAGTTTTCGTACCCTGGTACTCGGGTACAACATTCCAGACGCTTTACTAACACTCTCCCGACTTGGAGAGTCAGTCCCTTTAACCTCCTGTTTGGCCCAGTTTGCAATTTCTGGGGAAGATGAACAGGAATAGTGAGAACCAATGAGAGACTAGCTGGAGGTGTCTGGACGGGCAAATTTAACTCTCATTTCCCACCAGGAAGAGGAATTAACCAAAGGCTCAGCGTGCCGTGCCGGAACCAGATTAGGGCCTGAAGCCAGCCTGCGGTGTTGCGGCCAGGTCACAAGAAAGCGAGTTGAAGAAAGGAGCTCAGGGGCACTGTAATTCACAAACCTGCAGAGTTATAAATGACAGCTATCGTCCAAAAATATACTGAAGTAAGGCTGCCAAGAGGACTTGAAAGCGGGGCAGAATTGCAGGAAACCGATTTCAGGAGGTAGACTGGAATTGCATTGAAAGCATAGGAAAACAGGCAGAACGTCCACAATGATGCACTTGGCCAAAAAGGGCATATGCGTTTTTTCCTGAATATATTCAGGAAAAAACGCATACGCCCTTTTTGGCCAACCAAGCAAGCTTGCAAAGGAAATCTGCCCTACAATGAAGTCTCACTGCCCCCCGGTCAAAAGGGCCATCTGAAAAAAGTGAAAAATCCAGAAAGGCAGGACAGGCCATGGAGAACTGGGAGCCTTGTTATGCTGATGGGCGGGATGTAAATTGCCAACAGCCACTCTGGAGAAGTGTATGGTGTTTCCTGAAACATCTAAAAAACAAAGCAACAGAGCCTAGGGCACTTCCACTTATGGTCCTATAGCTTAGGGAAATTAAAATCAAAAAGACACAGCCACCCCAAAGTTTGGGACGCCTCCGTTTACAAGAACCTCGTTTACCGTACAAGTTCAATATCACAGAAAGTGAAAAATGGATAAAGAACTTGTGGTACTTATGTACAATGCAGTATCACTCAGCAATGAAATCTATGTCATCAGGCCCGAAGCAGCATAATGAGTGGATTCAGGTACGATGATTCTAACTGAAATAAGTCACACAGAAAAAGAAACATCATAAGATATCACTAATACACGGAATGTAAAATAGGCTACACAGGAACTGAATTCCAATACAGAACAGGGTCTCAAATTTAGAAAACCAACTTATGCTTGCTTAAGGGGAAAGGTGAGTTGGGGTGCTGCATAAAACCAGAGATTGAAATGAGCACAGATAAAGTTCCTTAAGCCAAATATGGAATAGACAAGAGCTACTCCTTGCTCAACGAAATGGACTCAACACCGCATATTAAACACGTAAGAATGTACCTGACTAGTAAGTATCTTAAAACCTATGGATTGCTATGTCTCTGAAAGAGAATCAAGCATGTGTACAGGGGCATAAACGCAGTAGTGATAGGATTGGAGAGGTTCGGTGAGCAAATGAAGACCCTTTGAAGTCATATTGCATGGCACCCATTCTACGGGTCTCAACTACCCAGGTTTAAGGTATTCTTCCTTCAGCTAAAACATGCATGTGGAACCCAGAGTATGATCAACCGTGTGAACGGGAGACGTGTTCAAATATGTCTCAGTTTTCCTCCCCTGGTACTCGGGTGCAACATTCCAGACGCTTTACTAACACTCTCCCCACTTGAAGAGTCAGCGCCTTTAACCTCCTGTTTGGCCCAGTTTGCAATTTCTGCGGAAGATGAACAGGAATAACGAGAACCAATGAGAGACTAGCTGGAGGTGTCTGGACGGGCAAATTTAACTCTCATTTCCCACCAGGAAGAGGAATTAACCAAAGGCTCAGCGTGTCGTGCCGGAAAAAGATTAGGGCCTGAAGCCATCCTGCGGTGTTGCGGCCAGCTCAAAAGAAAGCGAGTTGAAGAAAGGAGCTCAGGGGCACTGTAATTCACAAACCTGCAGAGTTATAAATGACAGCTATCGTCCAAAAATATACTGAAGTAAGGCTGCCAAGAGGACTTGAAAGCGGGGCAGAATTGCAGGAAACCGATTTCAGGAGGTAGACTGGAATTGCATTGAAAGCATAGGAAAACAGGCAGAACGTCCACAATGATGCACTTGGCCAAAAAGGGCATATGCGTTTTTTCCTGAATATATTCAGGAAAAAACGCATACGCCCTTTTTGGCCAACCAAGCAAGCTTGCAAAGGAAATCTGCACTACAATGAAGTCTCAATTCCCCCCGGTCAAAAGGGCCATCTGAAAAAAGTGTAAAATCCAGAAAGGCAGGACAGGCCATGGAGAACTGGGAGCCTTGTTATGCTGATGGGCGGGATGTAAATTGCCAACAGACACTCGGGAGAAGTGTATGGTGTTTCCTAAAATATCCAGAAAACAAAGCAACAGAGCCTAAGGCACTTCCACTTATGGTCCTATAGCTTAGGGAAATTAAAGTCAAAAAGACACAACCACCCCAAAGTTTGGGACGCCTCTGTTTACAAGAACCTCATTTACCATACAAGTTCAATATCACAGAAAGTGAAAAATGGATAAAGAACTTGTGGTACTTATGTACAATGAAGTATCACTCAGCAATGAAATCTATGTCATCAGGCCCGTAGCAGCATAATGAGTGGATTCAGGTACGATGATTCTAACTGAAATAAGTCACACAGAAAAAGAAACATCATAAGATATCACTAATACACGGAATGTAAACTTGGCTACACAGGAACTGAATTCCAAAACAGAACAGGGTCTCAAATTTAGAAAACCAACTTATGCTTGCTTAAGGGGAAAGGTGAACTGGGGTGCTGCATAAAACCAGAGATTGAAATGAGCACAGATAAAGTTCCTTAAGCCAAATATGGAATAGACAACAGCTACTCCTTGCTCAACGAAATGGACTCAACACCGGATATTAAACGCCTAAGAATGTACCTGACTAGTAAGTATCTTAAAACCTATAGATTGCTATGTCTCCGAAAGAGAATCAAGCATGTGTACAGGGGCATAAACGCAGCAGTGATAGGATTGGAGAGGTTCGGTGAGCAAATGAAGACCCTTTGAAGTCATATGGTATGGTACCCATTCCACGGGTTTCAAATACCCAGGTTTAAGGTATTCTTCCTTCAGCTAAAATATGCATGTGGAACCCAGAGTATAATCAACCGTGTGAACGGGAGACGTGTTCAAATATGTCTCAGTTTTCCTCCCCGGGTACTCGGATGCAACATTCCAGACGCTTTACTAACACTCTCCCGACTTGGAGAGTCAGTCCCTTTAACCTCCTGTTTGGCCCAGTTTGCAATTTCTGCGGAAGATGAACAGGAATAGCGAGAACCACTGAGAGACTAGCTGGAGGTGTCTGGACGGGCAAATTTAACTCTCATTTCCCACCAGGAAGAGGAATTAACCAAAGGCTCAGCGTGCCGTGCCCGAACCAGATTAGGGCCTGAAGCCATCCTGCGGTGTTGCGGCCAGCTCACAAGAAAGCGAGTTGAAGAAAGGAGCTCAGGGGCACTGTAATTCACAAACCTGCAGAGTTATAAATGACAGCTATCGTCCAAAAATATACTGAAGTAAGGCTGCCAAGAGGACTTGAAAGTGGGGCAGAATTGCAGGAAACCGATTTCAGGAGGTAGACTGGAATTGCATTGAAAGCATAGGAAAAGAGGCAGAACGTCCACAATGAGGCACTTGGCCAAAAAGGGCGTATGCGTTTTTTCCTGAATATATTCAGAAAAAAACGCATACACCCTTTTTGGCCAACCAAGCAAGCTTGCAAAGGAAATCGGCACTACAATGAAGTCTCACTTCCCCCCGTCAAAAGGGCCATCTGAAAAAAGTGTAAAATCCAGAAAGGCAGGACAGGCCATGGAGAACTGGGAGCCTTGTTATGCTGATGGGCGGGATGTAAATTGCCAACAGACACCGGGGAGAAGTGTATGGTGTTTCCTGAAACATCTAAAAAACAAAGCAACAGAGCCTAGGGCACTTCCACTTATGGTCCTATAGCTTAGGGAAATTAAATTCAAAAAGACACAGCCACCCCAAAGTATGGAACGCCTCTGTTTACAAGAACCTCGTTTACCGTACAAGTTCAATATCACAGAAAGTGAAAAATGGATAAAGAACTTCTGGTATTTACTTACAAAACAATATCACTCAGCAATGAAATCTATGTCATCAGGCCGTTAGCAGCACAATGAGTGGATTCAGGTATGATGATTCTAACTGAAATAAGTCACACAGAAAAAGAAACATCATAAGATATCAGTAATACACGGAATGTAAACTTGGCTACACAGGAACTGAATTACAGAACAGAACAGGGTCTCAAATTTAGAAAACCAACTTATGCTTGCTTAAGGGGAAAGGTGAGTTGGGGTGCTGCATAAAAGCAGAGATTGAAATGAGCACAGATAAAGTTCCTTAAGCCAAATATGGAATAGACAAGAGCTACTCCTTGCTCAACGAAATGGACTCAACACCCCATATTAAACGCCTAAGAATGTACCTGACTAGTAAGTGTCTTAAAACCTATGGATTACTATGTCTCCAAAAGAGAATCAAGCATGTGTACAGGGGCATAAACGCAGCAGTGATAGGATTGGAGAGGTTCGGTGAGCAAATGAAGACCCTTTGAAGTCATATTGCATGGTACGCATTCCACGGGTCTCAACTCTCCAGGTTTAAGGTATTCTTCCTTCAGCTAAAACATGCATGTGGAACCCAGAGTATGATCAACCGTGTGAACGGGAGACGTGTTCAAATATGTCTCAGTTTTCCTCCCCTGGTACTCGGGTGCAACATTCCAGACGCTTTACTAACACTCTCCCGACTTGGAGAGTCAGTCCCTTTAACCTCCTGTTTGGCCCAGTTTGCAATTTCTTCGGAAGATGAACAGGAATAGGGAGAACCAATGAGAGACTAGCTGGAGGTGTCTGGACGGGCAAATTTAACTCTCATTTCCCACCAGGAAGAGGAAATAACCAAAGGCTCATCGTGCCGTGCCGGAACCAGATTAGGGCCTGAAGCCATCCAGTGGTGTTGCGGCCAGCTCAAAAGAAAGCGAGTTGAAGAAAGGAGCTCAGGGGCACTGTAATTCACAAACCTGCAGAGTTATAAATGACAGCTATCGTCCAAAAATATACTGAAGTAAGGCTGCCAAGAGGACTTGAAAGCGGGGCAGAATTGCAGGAAACCGATTTCAGGAGGTAGACTGGAATTGCATTGAAAGCATAGGAAAAGAGGCAGAACGTCCACAATGAGGCACTTGGCCAAAAAGGGCGTATGCGTTTCTTCCTGAATATATTCAGGAAAAAACGCATACGCCCTTTTTGTCCAACCAAGCAAACTTGCAAAGGAAATCTGCACTACAATGAAGTCTGACTTCCCCCCGGTCAAAAGGGCCATCTGAAAAAAGTGTAAAATCCAGAAAGGCAGGACAGGCCATGGAGAACTGGGAGCCTCGTCATGCTGATGGGTGGGATGTAAATTGCCAACAGCCACTCGGGAGAAGTGTATGGTGTTTCCTGAAACATCTAAAAAACAAAGCAACAGAGCCTAGGGCACTTCCACTTATGGTCCTATAGCTTAGGGAAATTAAAATCAAAAAGACACAGCCACCCCAATGTTTGGAATGGCTCTGTTTACAAGAACCTCGTTTACAGTACAAGTTCAACATCGCAGAAAGTGAAAAATGGATAAAGAAGTTGTGGTATTTACTTACAAAGCAATATCACTCAGCAAAGAAATCTATGTCATCAGGCACGTAGCAGCACAATGAGTGGATTCAGGTATGATAATTCTAACTGAAATAACTCACACAGAAAAAGAAACATCATAAGATATCAGTAATACACGGAATGTAAACTTGGCTACACAGGAACTGAATTACAGAACAGAACAGGGTCTCAAATTTAGAAAACCAACTTATGCTTGCTTAAGGGGAAAGGTGAGTTGGGGTGCTGCATAAAACCAGAGATTGAAATGAGCACAGATAAAGTTCCTTAAGCCAAATATGGAATAGACAAGAGCTACTCCTTGCTCAACGAAATGGACTCAACACCGCATATTAAACACGTAAGAATGTACCTGACTAGTAAGTATCTTAAAACCTATGGATTGCTATGTCTCTGAAAGAGAATCAAGCATGTGTACAGGGGCATAAACGCAGTAGTGATAGGATTGGAGAGGTTCGGTGAGCAAATGAAGACCCTTTGAAGTCATATTGCATGGCACCCATTCTACGGGTCTCAACTACCCAGGTTTAAGGTATTCTTCCTTCAGCTAAAACATGCATGTGGAACCTAGAGTATGATCAACCATGTGATCGGGAGACGTGTTCAAATATGTCTCAGTTTTCGTACCCTGGTACTCGGGTGCAACATTCCAGACGCTTTACTAACACTCTCCCGACTTGGAGAGTCAGTCCCTTTAACCTCCTGTTTGGCCCAGTTTGCAATTTCTGGGGAAGATGAACAGGAATAGTGAGAACCAATGAGAGACTAGCTGGAGGTGTCTGGACGGGCAAATTTAACTCTCATTTCCCACCAGGAAGAGGAATTAACCAAAGGCTCAGCGTGCCGTGCCGGAACCAGATTAGGGCCTGAAGCCAGCCTGCGGTGTTGCGGACAGGTCACAAGAAAGCGAGTTGAAGAAAGGAGCTCAGGGGCACTGTAATTCACAAACCTGCAGAGTTATAAATGACAGCTATCGTCCAAAAATATACTGAAGTAAGGCTGCCAAGAGGACTTGAAAGCGGGGCAGAATTGCAGGAAACCGATTTCAGGAGGTAGACTGGAATTGCATTGAAAGCATAGGAAAACAGGCAGAACGTCCACAATGATGCACTTGGCCAAAAAGGGCATATGCGTTTTTTCCTGAATATATTCAGGAAAAAACGCATACGCCCTTTTTGGCCAACCAAGCAAGCTTGCAAAGGAAATCTGCCCTACAATGAAGTCTCACTGCCCCCCGGTCAAAAGGGCCATCTGAAAAAAGTGAAAAATCCAGAAAGGCAGGACAGGCCATGGAGAACTGGGAGCCTTGTTATGCTGATGGGCGGGATGTAAATTGCCAACAGCCACTCTGGAGAAGTGTATGGTGTTTCCTGAAACATCTAAAAAACAAAGCAACAGAGCCTAGGGCACTTCCACTTATGGTCCTATAGCTTAGGGAAATTAAAATCAAAAAGACACAGCCACCCCAAAGTTTGGGACGCCTCCGTTTACAAGAACCTCGTTTACCGTACAAGTTCAATATCACAGAAAGTGAAAAATGGATAAAGAACTTGTGGTACTTATGTACAATGCAGTATCACTCAGCAATGAAATCTATGTCATCAGGCCCGAAGCAGCATAATGAGTGGATTCAGGTACGATGATTCTAACTGAAATAAGTCACACAGAAAAAGAAACATCATAAGATATCACTAATACACGGAATGTAAAATAGGCTACACAGGAACTGAATTCCAATACAGAACAGGGTCTCAAATTTAGAAAACCAACTTATGCTTGCTTAAGGGGAAAGGTGAGTTGGGGTGCTGCATAAAACCAGAGATTGAAATGAGCACAGATAAAGTTCCTTAAGCCAAATATGGAATAGACAAGAGCTACTCCTTGCTCAACGAAATGGACTCAACACCGCATATTAAACACGTAAGAATGTACCTGACTAGTAAGTATCTTAAAACCTATGGATTGCTATGTCTCTGAAAGAGAATCAAGCATGTGTACAGGGGCATAAACGCAGTAGTGATAGGATTGGAGAGGTTCGGTGAGCAAATGAAGACCCTTTGAAGTCATATTGCATGGCACCCATTCTACGGGTCTCAACTACCCAGGTTTAAGGTATTCTTCCTTCAGCTAAAACATGCATGTGGAACCCAGAGTATGATCAACCGTGTGAACGGGAGACGTGTTCAAATATGTCTCAGTTTTCCTCCCCTGGTACTCGGGTGCAACATTCCAGACGCTTTACTAACACTCTCCCCACTTGAAGAGTCAGCGCCTTTAACCTCCTGTTTGGCCCAGTTTGCAATTTCTGCGGAAGATGAACAGGAATAACGAGAACCAATGAGAGACTAGCTGGAGGTGTCTGGACGGGCAAATTTAACTCTCATTTCCCACCAGGAAGAGGAATTAACCAAAGGCTCAGCGTGTCGTGCCGGAAAAAGATTAGGGCCTGAAGCCATCCTGCGGTGTTGCGGCCAGCTCAAAAGAAAGCGAGTTGAAGAAAGGAGCTCAGGGGCACTGTAATTCACAAACCTGCAGAGTTATAAATGACAGCTATCGTCCAAAAATATACTGAAGTAAGGCTGCCAAGAGGACTTGAAAGCGGGGCAGAATTGCAGGAAACCGATTTCAGGAGGTAGACTGGAATTGCATTGAAAGCATAGGAAAACAGGCAGAACGTCCACAATGATGCACTTGGCCAAAAAGGGCATATGCGTTTTTTCCTGAATATATTCAGGAAAAAACGCATACGCCCTTTTTGGCCAACCAAGCAAGCTTGCAAAGGAAATCTGCACTACAATGAAGTCTCAATTCCCCCCGGTCAAAAGGGCCATCTGAAAAAAGTGTAAAATCCAGAAAGGCAGGACAGGCCATGGAGAACTGGGAGCCTTGTTATGCTGATGGGCGGGATGTAAATTGCCAACAGACACTCGGGAGAAGTGTATGGTGTTTCCTAAAATATCCAGAAAACAAAGCAACAGAGCCTAAGGCACTTCCACTTATGGTCCTATAGCTTAGGGAAATTAAAGTCAAAAAGACACAACCACCCCAAAGTTTGGGACGCCTCTGTTTACAAGAACCTCATTTACCATACAAGTTCAATATCACAGAAAGTGAAAAATGGATAAAGAACTTGTGGTACTTATGTACAATGAAGTATCACTCAGCAATGAAATCTATGTCATCAGGCCCGTAGCAGCATAATGAGTGGATTCAGGTACGATGATTCTAACTGAAATAAGTCACACAGAAAAAGAAACATCATAAGATATCACTAATACACGGAATGTAAACTTGGCTACACAGGAACTGAATTCCAAAACAGAACAGGGTCTCAAATTTAGAAAACCAACTTATGCTTGCTTAAGGGGAAAGGTGAACTGGGGTGCTGCATAAAACCAGAGATTGAAATGAGCACAGATAAAGTTCCTTAAGCCAAATATGGAATAGACAACAGCTACTCCTTGCTCAACGAAATGGACTCAACACCGGATATTAAACGCCTAAGAATGTACCTGACTAGTAAGTATCTTAAAACCTATAGATTGCTATGTCTCCGAAAGAGAATCAAGCATGTGTACAGGGGCATAAACGCAGCAGTGATAGGATTGGAGAGGTTCGGTGAGCAAATGAAGACCCTTTGAAGTCATATGGTATGGTACCCATTCCACGGGTTTCAAATACCCAGGTTTAAGGTATTCTTCCTTCAGCTAAAATATGCATGTGGAACCCAGAGTATAATCAACCGTGTGAACGGGAGACGTGTTCAAATATGTCTCAGTTTTCCTCCCCGGGTACTCGGATGCAACATTCCAGACCCTTTACTAACACTCTCCCGACTTGGAGAGTCAGTCCCTTTAACCTCCTGTTTGGCCCAGTTTGCAATTTCTGCGGAAGATGAACAGGAATAGCGAGAACCACTGAGAGACTAGCTGGAGGTGTCTGGACGGGCAAATTTAACTCTCATTTCCCACCAGGAAGAGGAATTAACCAAAGGCTCAGCGTGCCGTGCCCGAACCAGATTAGGGCCTGAAGCCATCCTGCGGTGTTGCGGCCAGCTCACAAGAAAGCGAGTTGAAGAAAGGAGCTCAGGGGCACTGTAATTCACAAACCTGCAGAGTTATAAATGACAGCTATCGTCCAAAAATATACTGAAGTAAGGCTGCCAAGAGGACTTGAAAGTGGGGCAGAATTGCAGGAAACCGATTTCAGGAGGTAGACTGGAATTGCATTGAAAGCATAGGAAAAGAGGCAGAACGTCCACAATGAGGCACTTGGCCAAAAAGGGCGTATGCGTTTTTTCCTGAATATATTCAGAAAAAAACGCATACACCCTTTTTGGCCAACCAAGCAAGCTTGCAAAGGAAATCGGCACTACAATGAAGTCTCACTTCCCCCCGTCAAAAGGGCCATCTGAAAAAAGTGTAAAATCCAGAAAGGCAGGACAGGCCATGGAGAACTGGGAGCCTTGTTATGCTGATGGGCGGGATGTAAATTGCCAACAGACACCGGGGAGAAGTGTATGGTGTTTCCTGAAACATCTAAAAAACAAAGCAACAGAGCCTAGGGCACTTCCACTTATGGTCCTATAGCTTAGGGAAATTAAATTCAAAAAGACACAGCCACCCCAAAGTATGGAACGCCTCTGTTTACAAGAACCTCGTTTACCGTACAAGTTCAATATCACAGAAAGTGAAAAATGGATAAAGAACTTCTGGTATTTACTTACAAAACAATATCACTCAGCAATGAAATCTATGTCATCAGGCCGTTAGCAGCACAATGAGTGGATTCAGGTATGATGATTCTAACTGAAATAAGTCACACAGAAAAAGAAACATCATAAGATATCAGTAATACACGGAATGTAAACTTGGCTACACAGGAACTGAATTACAGAACAGAACAGGGTCTCAAATTTAGAAAACCAACTTATGCTTGCTTAAGGGGAAAGGTGAGTTGGGGTGCTGCATAAAAGCAGAGATTGAAATGAGCACAGATAAAGTTCCTTAAGCCAAATATGGAATAGACAAGAGCTACTCCTTGCTCAACGAAATGGACTCAACACCCCATATTAAACGCCTAAGAATGTACCTGACTAGTAAGTGTCTTAAAACCTATGGATTACTATGTCTCCAAAAGAGAATCAAGCATGTGTACAGGGGCATAAACGCAGCAGTGATAGGATTGGAGAGGTTCGGTGAGCAAATGAAGACCCTTTGAAGTCATATTGCATGGTACGCATTCCACGGGTCTCAACTCTCCAGGTTTAAGGTATTCTTCCTTCAGCTAAAACATGCATGTGGAACCCAGAGTATGATCAACCGTGTGAACGGGAGACGTGTTCAAATATGTCTCAGTTTTCCTCCCCTGGTACTCGGGTGCAACATTCCAGACGCTTTACTAACACTCTCCCGACTTGGAGAGTCAGTCCCTTTAACCTCCTGTTTGGCCCAGTTTGCAATTTCTTCGGAAGATGAACAGGAATAGGGAGAACCAATGAGAGACTAGCTGGAGGTGTCTGGACGGGCAAATTTAACTCTCATTTCCCACCAGGAAGAGGAAATAACCAAAGGCTCATCGTGCCGTGCCGGAACCAGATTAGGGCCTGAAGCCATCCAGTGGTGTTGCGGCCAGCTCAAAAGAAAGCGAGTTGAAGAAAGGAGCTCAGGGGCACTGTAATTCACAAACCTGCAGAGTTATAAATGACAGCTATCGTCCAAAAATATACTGAAGTAAGGCTGCCAAGAGGACTTGAAAGCGGGGCAGAATTGCAGGAAACCGATTTCAGGAGGTAGACTGGAATTGCATTGAAAGCATAGGAAAAGAGGCAGAACGTCCACAATGAGGCACTTGGCCAAAAAGGGCGTATGCGTTTCTTCCTGAATATATTCAGGAAAAAACGCATACGCCCTTTTTGTCCAACCAAGCAAACTTGCAAAGGAAATCTGCACTACAATGAAGTCTGACTTCCCCCCGGTCAAAAGGGCCATCTGAAAAAAGTGTAAAATCCAGAAAGGCAGGACAGGCCATGGAGAACTGGGAGCCTCGTCATGCTGATGGGTGGGATGTAAATTGCCAACAGCCACTCGGGAGAAGTGTATGGTGTTTCCTGAAACATCTAAAAAACAAAGCAACAGAGCCTAGGGCACTTCCACTTATGGTCCTATAGCTTAGGGAAATTAAAATCAAAAAAACACAGCCACCCCAAAGTTTGGGACGCCTCTGTTTACAAGAATCTCGTTTACCGTACAAGTTCAATATCACAGAAAGTGAAAAATGGATAAAGAACTTGTGGTACTTACGTACAATGCAGTATCACTCAGCAATGAAATCTATGTCATCAGGCCCGTAGCAGCATAATGAGTGGATTCAGGTACGATGATTCTAACTGAAATAAGTCACACAGAAAAAGAAACATCATAAGATATCACTAATACACGGAATGTAAACTTGGCTACACAGGAACTGAATTCCAAAACAGAACAGGGTCTCAAATGTAGAAAACCAACTTATGCTTGCTTAAGGGGAAAGGTGAGTTGGGGTGCTGCATAAAACCAGAGATTGAAATGAGCACAGATAAAGTTCCTTAAGCCAAATATGGAATAGACAAGAGCTACTCCTTGCTCAACGAAATGGACTCAACACCCCATATTAAACGCCTAAGAATGTACCTGACTAGTAAGTATCTTAAAACCTATGGATTGCTATGTCTCCAAAAGAGAATCAAGCGTGTGTACAGGGGCATAAACGCAGCAGTGATAGGATTGGAGAGGTTCGGTGAGCAAATGAAGACCCTTTGAAGTCATATTGCATGGTAACCATTACACGGGTCTCAACTCTCCAGGTTTAAGGTATTCTTCCTTCAGCTAAAACATGCATGTGGAACCCAGAGTATGATCAACCGTGTGAACGGGAGACGTGTTCATATATGTCTCAGTTTTCCTCCCCTGGTACTCGGGTGCAACATTCCAGACGCTTTACTAACACTCTCCCCAATTGGAGAGTCAGCGCCTTTAACCTCCTGTTTGGCCCAGTTTGCAATTTCTGCGGAAGATGAACAGGAATTGGGGGAACCAATGAGAGACTAGCTGGAGGTGTCTGGACGGGTAAATTTAACTCTCATTTCCCACCAGGAAGAGGAAATAACCAAAGGCTCAGCGTGCCGTGCCCGAACCAGATAGGGCCTAAAGCCATCCTGCGGTGTTGCGGCCAGCTCAAAAGAAAGCGAGTTGAAGAAAGGAGCTCAGGGGCACTGTAATTCACAAACCTGCAGAGTTATAAATGACAGCTATCGTCCAAAAATATACTGAAGTAAGGCTGCCAAGAGGACTTGAAAGCGGGGCAGAATTGCAGGAAACTGATTTCAGGAGGTAGACTGGAATTGCATTGAAAGCATAGGAAAAGAGGCAGAACGTCCACAATGATGTACTTGGGCAAAAAGGGCGTATGCGTTTTTTGCTGAATATATTCAGGAAAAAACGCATACGCACTTTTTGGCCAACCAAGCAAGCTTGCAAAGGAAATCTACACTACAATGAAGTCTGACTTCCCCCCGGTCAAAAGGGCCATCTGAAAAAAGTGTAAAATCCAGAAAGGCAGGACAGGCCATGGAGAACTGGGAGCCTTGTTATGCTGATGGGCGGGATGTAAATTGCCAACAGACACTTGGGAGAAGTGTATGGTGTTTCCTGCAACATCTAAAAAACAAAGCAACAGAGCGTAGGGCACTTCCACTTATGGTCCTATAGTTTAGGGAAATTAAAATCAAAAAGACACAGCCACCCCAAAGTTTGGGACGCCTCTGTTTACAAGAACCTCATTTACAGTACAAGTTCAACATCGCAGAAAGTGAAAAATGGATAAAGAAGTTGTGGTATTTACTTACAAAGCAATATCACTCAGCAATGAAATCTATGTCATCAGGCCCTTAGCAGCACAATGAGTTGATTCAGGTATGATGATTCTAACTGAAATAAGTCACACAGAAAAAGAAACATCATAAGGTATCAGTAATACACGGAATGTAAACTTGGCTACACAGGAACTGAATTCCAAAACAGAAAAGGGTCTCAAATTTAGAAAACCAACTTATGCTTGCTTAAGGGTAAAGGTGAGTTGGGGTGCTACATAAAACCAAAGATTGAAATGAGCACAGATAAAGTACCTTAAGCCAAATATGGAATAGACAAGAGCTACTCCTTGCTCAACGAAATGGACTCAACACCGCATATTAAACGCCTAAGAATGTACCTGACTAGTAAATATCTTAAAACCTATGGATTGCAATGTCTCCGAAAGAGAATCAAGCATATGTACAGGGGCATAAACGCAGCAGTGATAGGATTGGAGAGGTTCGGTGAGCAAATGAAGACCCTTTGAAGTCATATTGCATGGTACCCATTCCACGGGTTTCAACTACCCAGGTTTAAGGTATTCTTCCTACAGCTAAAACATGCATGTGGAACCCAGAGTATGATCAACCATGTGATCGGGAGACGTGTTCAAATATGTCTCAATTTTCGTACCCTGGTACTCGAGTGCAACATTCCAGACGCTTTTCTAACACTCTCCCGACTTGGAGAGTAAGTCCCTTTAACCTCCTGTTTGGCCCAGTTTGCAATTTCTGCGGAAGATGAACAGGAATAGGGAGAACAAATGAGAGACTAGCTGGAGGTGTCTGGACGGGCAAATTTAACTCTCATTTCCCACCAGGAAGAGGAATTAACCAAAGGCTCAGCGTGCCGTGCCAGAACCAGATTAGGGCCTGAAACCATCCTGCGGTGTTGCGGCCAGCTCACAAGAAAGTGAGTTGAAGAAAGGAGCTCAGGGGCACTGTAATTCACAAACCTGCAGAGTTATAAATGACAGCTATCGTCCAAAAATATACTGAAGTAAGGCTGCCAAGAGGACTTGAAAGTGGGGCAGAATTGCAGGAAACCGATTTCAGGAGGTAGACTGGAATTGCATTGAAAGCATAGGAAAAGAGGCAGAACGTCCACAATGATGCACTTGGCCAAAAAGGGCGTATGCGTTTTTTCCTGAATATATTCAGGAAAAAACGCATACGCCCTTTTTGGCCAACCAAGCAAGCTTGCAAAGGAAATCTGCACTACAATGAAGTCTCACTTCCCCCCGGTCAAAAGGGCCATCTGAAAAAAGTGTAAAATCCAGAAAGGCAGGACAGGCCATGGAGAACTGGGAGCCTTGTTATGCTGATGGGCGGGATGTAAATTGCCAACAGACACTCGGGAGAAGTGTATGGTGTTTCCTGAAACATCTAAAAAACAAAGCAACAGAGCCTAGGGCACTTCCACTTATGGTCCTATAGTTTAGGGAAATTAAAATCAAAAAGACACAGCCACCCCAAAGTTCGGGACGCCTCTGTTTACAAGAACCTCATTTACAGTACAAGTTCAACATCGCAGAAAGTGAAAAATGGATAAAGAACTTGTGGTACTTCCGTACAATGCAGTATCACTCAGCAATGAAATCTATGTCATCAGGCCCGTAGCAGCATAATGAGTGGATTCAGGTACGATGATTCTAACTGAAATAAGTCACACAGAAAAAGAAACATCATAAGATATCACTAATACACGGAATGTAAACTTGGCTACATAGGAACTGAATTCCAAAACAGAACAGGGTCTCAAATTTAGAAAACCAACTTATGCTTGCTTAAGGGGAAAGGTGAGTTGGGGTGCTGCATAAAACCAGAGATTGAAATGAGCACAGATAAACTTCCTTAAGCCAAATATGGAATAGACAAGAGCTACTCCTTGCTCAACGAAATGGACTCAACACCGCATATTAAACACGTAAGAATGTACCTGACTAGTAAGTATCTTAAAACCTATGGATTGCTATGTCTCCAAAAGAGAATCAAGCATGTGTACAGGGGCATAAACGCAGCAGTGATAGGATTGGAGAGGTTCGGTGAGCAAATGAAGACCCTTTGAAGTCATATTGCATGGTACCCATTACACGGGTCTCAACTCTCCAGGTTTAAGGTGTTCTTCCTTCAGCTAAAACATGCATGTGGAACCCAGAGTATGATCAACCGTGTGAACGGGAGACGTGTTCAAATATGTCTCAGTTTTCCTCCCCTGGTACTCGGGTGCAACATTCCAGACGCTTTGCTAACACTCTCCCGACTTGGAGAGTCAGTCCCTTTAACCTCCTGTTTGGCCCAGTTTGCAATTTCTGCGGAAGATGAACAGGAATAGCGAGAACCAATGAGAGACTAGCTGGAGGTGTCTGGACGGGCAAATTTAACTCTCATTTCCCACCAGGAAGAGGAATTAACCAAAGGCTCAGCGTGCCGTGCCGGAACCAGATTAGGGCCTGAAACCATCCTGCGGTGTTGCGGCCAGCTCAAAAGAAAGCGAGTTGAAGAAAGGAGCTCAGGGTCACTGTAATTCACAAACCTGCAGAGTTATAAATGACAGCTATCGTCCAAAAATATACTGAAGTAAGGCTGCCAAGAGGACTTGAAAGCGGGGCAGAATTGCAGGAAACCGATTTCAGGAGGTAGACTGGAATTGCATTGAAAGCATAGGGAAAGAGGTAGAACGTCCACAATGATGCACTTGGCCAAAAAGGGCGTATGCGTTTTTTCCTGAATATATTCAGGAAAAAACGCATACGCCCTTTTTGGCCAACCAAGCAAGCTTGCAAAGGAAATCTGCACTACAATGAAGTCTCACTTCCCCCCGGTCAAAAGGGCCATCTGAAAAAAGTGTAAAATCCAGAAAGGCAGGACAGGCCATGGAGAACTGGTATCCTTTTTATGCTGATGGGCGGGATGTAAATTGCCAACAGACACTTGGGAGAAGTGTATGGTGTTTCCTGAAACATCTAAAAAACAAAGCAACAGAGCCTAGGGCACTTCCACTTATGGTCCTATAGCTTAGGGAAATTAAAATAAAAAAGACACAGCCACCGCAATGTTTGGAACGGCTCTGTTTAAAACAACCTCGTTTACAGTACAAGTTCAACATCGCAGAAAGTGAAAAATGGATAAAGAAGTTGTGGTATTTACTTACAAAGCAATATCACTCAGCAATGAAATCTATGTCATCAGGCCCTTAGCAGCACAATGAGTGGATTCAGGTATGATGATTCTAACTGAAATAAGTCACACAGAAAAAGAAACATCATAAGATATCACTAATACACGGAATGTGAACTTGGCTACACAGGAACTGAATTACAGAACAGAACAGGGTCTCAAACTTAGAAAACCAACTTATGCTTGCTTAAGGGGAAAGGTGAGTTGGGGTGCTGCATAAAACCAGAGATTGAAATGAGCACAGATAAAGTTCCATAAGCCAAATATGGAATAGACAAGAGCTACTCCTTGCTCAACGAAATGGACTCAACACCGCATATTAAATGCCTAAGAATGTACCTGAATAGTAAGTATCTTAAAACCTATGGTTTGCTATGTCTCCGAAAGAGAATCAAGCATGTGTACAGGGGCATAAACGCAGCAGTGACAGGATTGGAGAGGTTCGGTGAGCAAATGAAGACCCTTTGAAGTCATATTGCATGGTACCCATTCCACGGGTTTCAACTACCCAGGTTTAAGGTATTCTTCATTCAGCTAAAACATGCATGTGTAACGTAGAGTATGATCAACCAAGTGATCGGGAGATGTGTTCAAATATGTCTCAGTTTTCGTACCCTGGTACTCGGGCGCAACATTCCAGATGCTTTACTAACACTCTCCCGACATGGAGAGTCAGTCACTTTAACTTCCTGTTTGGCCCAGTTTGCAATTTCTGCGGAAGATGAACAGGAATAGCGAGAACCAATGAGAGACTAGCTGGAGGTGTCTGGACGGGCAAATTTAACTCTCATTTCCCACCAGGAAGAGGAATTAACCAAAGGCTCAGCGTGCCGTGCCGGAACCAGATTAGGGCCTGAAGCCATCCTGCGGTGTTGCGGCCAGCTCAAAAGAAAGCGAGTTGAAGAAAGGAGCTCAGGGGCACTGTAATTCACAAACCTGCAGAGTTATAAATGACAGCTATTGTCCAAAAATATATTGAAGTAAGGCTGCCAAGAGGACTTGAAAGCGGGGCAGAATTGCAGGAAGCCGATTTCAGGAGGTAGACTGGAATTGCATTGAAAGCATAAGAAAAGAGGCAGAACGTCCACAATGATGCACTTGGCCAAAAAGGGCGTATGCGTTTTTTCCTGAATATATTCAGGAAAAAACGCATACGCCCTTTTTGGCCAACCAAGCAAACTTGCAAAGGAAATCTGCACTACAATGAAGTCTCACTTCCCCCCGGTCAAAAGGGCCATCTGAAAAAAGTGTAAAATCCAGAAAGGCAGGACAGGCCATGGAGAACTGGGAACCTTGTTATGCTGATGGACGGGATGTAAATTGCCAACAGACACTCGGGAGAAGTGTATGGTGTTTCCTGAAACATCTAAAAAACAAAGCAACAGAGCCTAGGGCACTTCCACTTATGGTCCTATAGCTTAGGGAAATTAAAATCAAAAAGACACAACCACCCCAAAATTTGGGACGCCTCTGTTTACAAGAACCTCGTTTACCGTACAAGTTCAATATCACAGAAAGTGAAAAATGGATAAAGAACTTGTGGTACTTACGTACAATGCAGTATCACTCAGCAATGAAATCTATGTCATCAGGCCCGTAGCAGCATAATGAGTGGATTCAGGTACGATGATTCTAACTGAAATAAGTCACACAGAAAAAGAAACCTCATAAGATATCAGTAATACACGGAATGTAAACTTGGCTTCACAGGAACTGAATTACAGAACAGAACAGGGTCTCAAATTTAGAAAACCAACTTATGCTTGCTTAAGGGGAAAGGTGAGTTGGGGTGCTGCATAAAACCAGAGATTGAAATGAGCACAGATAAAGTTCCTTAAGCCAAATACGGAATAGACAAGAGCTACTCCTTGCTCAACGAAATGGACTCAACACCGCATATTAAACGACTAAGAATGTACCTGACTAGTAAGTATCTTAAAACCTATGGATTGCTATGTCTCCGAAAGAGAATCAAGCATGTGTACAGGGGCATAAACGCAGCAGTGATAGGATTGGAGAGGTTCGGTGAGCAAATGAAGACCCTTTGAAGTCATATTGCATGGTACCCATTCCAAGGGTTTCAACTACCCAGGTTTAAGGTATTCTTCCTTCAGCTAAAACATGCACGTGGAACCTAGAGTATGATCAACCATGTGATCGGGAGACGTCTTCAAATATGTCTCAGTTTTCGTACCCTGGTACTCGGGTGCAACATTCCAGACGCTTTACTAACACTCTCCCGACATGGAGAGTCAGTCACTTTAACCTCCTGTTTGGCCCAGTTTGCAATTTCTGCGGAAGATGAACAGGAATAGCGAGAACCAATGAGAGACTAGCTGGAGGTGTCTGGACGGGCAAATTTAACTCTCATTTCCCACCAGGAAGAGGAAATAACCAAAGGCTCAGCGTGCCGTGCCGGAACTAGATTAGGGCCTGAAGCCATCCTGCGGTGTTGCGGCCAGCTCACAAGAAAGCGAGTTGAAGAAAGGAGCTCAGGGGCACTGTAATTCACAAACCTGCAGAGTTATAAATGACACCTATTGTCCAAAAATATATTGAAGTAAGGCTGCCAAGAGGACTTGAAAGCGGGGTAGAATTGCAGGAAACCGATTTCAGGAGGTAGACTGGAATTGCATTGAAAGCATAAGAAAAGAGGCAGAACGTCCACAATGATGCACTTGGCCAAAAAGGGCGTATGCGTTTTTTCCTGAATATATTCAGGAAAAAACGCATATGCCCTTTTTGGCCAACCAAGCAAACTTGCAAAGGAAATCTGCACTACAATGAAGTCTCACTTCCCCCCGGTCAAAAGGGCCATCTGAAAAAAGTGTAAAATCCAGAAAGGCAGGACAGGCCATGGAGAACTGGTAGCCTTGTTATGCTGATGGGCGGGATGTAAATTGCCCACAGACACTCGGGAGAAGTGTATGGTGCTTCCTGAAACATCTAAAAAACAAAGCAACAGAGCCTAGGGCACTTCCACTTATGGTCCTATAGTTTAGGAAAATTAAAATCAAAAAGACACAGCCACCCCAAAGTTTGGGACGCCTCTGTTTACAAGAACCTCGTTTACCGTACAAGTTCAATATCACAGAAAGTGAAAAATGGATAAAGAACTTGTGGTCCTTACGTACAATGCAGTATCACTCAGCAATGAAATCTATGTCATCAGGCCCGTAGCAGCATAATGAGTGGATTCAGGTATGATGATTCTAACTAAAATAAGTCACACAGAAAAAGAAACATCATAAGATATCACTAATACACGGAATGTAAACTTGGCTACACAGGAACTGAATTCCAAAACAGAACAGGGTCTCAAATTTAGAAAACCAACTTATGCTTGCTTACGGGAAAAGGTGAGTTGGGGTGCTGCATAAAACCAGAGATTGAAATGAGCACAGATAAAGTTCCTTAAGCCAAATACGGAATAGACAAGAGCTACTCCTTGCTCAACGAAATGGACTCAACACCCCATATTTAACGCCTAAGAATGTACCTGACTAGTAAGTATCTTAAAACCTATGGATTGCTATGTCTCCAAAAGAGAATCAAGCGTGTGTACAGGGGCATAAACGCAGCAGTGATAGGATTGGAGAGGTTCGGTGAGCAAATGAAGACCCTTTGAAGTCATATTGCATGGTACCCATTCCACGGGTCTCAACTCTCCAGGTTTAAGGTATTCTTCCTTCAGCTAAAACATGCATGTGGAACCCAGAGTATGATCAACCGTGTGAACGGGAGACGTGTTCAAATATGTTTCAGTTTTCCTCCCCTGGTACTCGGGTGCAACATTCCAGACGCTTTACTAACACTCTCCCCACTTGGAGAGTCAGCGCCTTTAACCTCCTGTTTGGCCCAGTTTGCAATTTCTGCGGAAGATGAACAGGAATAGGGAGAACCAATGAGAGACTAGCTGGAGGTGTCTGGACGGGCAAATTTAACTCTCATTTCCCACCAGGAAGAGGAAATAACCAAAGGCTCAGCGTGCCGTGCCGGAACCAGATTAGGGCCTGAAGCCATCCTGCGGTGTTGCGGCCAGCTCAAAAGAAAGCGAGTTGAAGAAAGGAGCTCAGGGGCACTGTAATTCACAAACATGCAGAGTTATAAATGACAGCTATCGTCCAAAAATATACTGAAGTAAGGCTGCCAAGAGGACTTGAAAGCGGGGCAGAATTGCAGGAAACTGATTTCAGGAGGTAGACTGCAATTGCATTGAAAGCATAGGAAAAGAGGCAGAACATCAACAATGATGCACTTGGCCAAAAAGGGCGTATGCGTTTTTTCCTGAATATATTCAGGAAAAAACGCATACGCCCTTTTTGGCCAACCAAGCAAACTTGCAAAGGAAATCTGCACTACAATGAAGTCTCACTTCCCCCCAGTCAAAAGGGCCATCTGAAAAAAGTGTAAAATCCAGAAAGGCAGGACAGGCCATGGAGAACTGGGAGCCTTGTTATGCTGATGGGCGGGATGTAAATTGGCAACAGACACTCGGGAGAAGTGTATGGTGTTTCCTGAAACATCTAAAAAACAAAGCAACAGAGCCTAGGGCAGTTCCACTTATGGTCCATTAGATTAGTGAAATTAAAATCAAAAGGACACAGCCACCCCAAAGTTTGGAATGGCTCTGTTTACAAGAACCTCGTTTACAGTACAAGTTCAACATCGCAGAAATTGAAAAATGGATAAAGAACTTGTGGTATTTACTTACTAAGCAATATCACTCAGCAATGAAATCTATGTCATCAGGCCCTTAGCAGCACAATGAGTGGATTCAGGTATGATGATTCTAACTGAAATAAGTCGCACAGAAAAAGAAACATCATAAGATATCAGTAATACACGGAATGTAAACTTGGCTACACAGGAACTGAATTACAGAACAGAACAGGGTCTCAAATTTAGAAAACCAACTTATGCTTGCTTAAGGGGAAAGGTGAGTTGGGGTGCTGCATAAAACCAGAGATTGAAATGAGCACAGATAAATTTCCTTAAGCCAAATATGGAATAGACAAGAGCTACTCCTTGCTCAACGAAATGGACTCAACACCGCATATTAAATGCCTAAGAATGTGCCTGACTAGTAAGTATCTTAAAACCTATGGATTGCTATGTCTCCAAAAGAGAATCAAGCATGTGTACAGGGGCATAAACGCAGCAGTGATAGGATTGGAGAGGTTCGGTGAGCAAATGAAGACCCTTTGAACTCATATTGCATGGTACCCATTCCACGGGTTTCAACTGGCCAGGTTTAAGGTATTCTTCATTCAGCTAAAACATGCATGTGGAACCTAGAGTATGATCAACCATGTGATCGGGAGACGTGTTCAAATATGTCTCAGTTTTCGTACCCTGGTACTCGGGTGCAACATTCCAGATGCTTTACTAACACTCTCCCGACTTGGAGAGTCAGTCTCTTTAACCTCCTGTTTGGCCCAGTTTGCAATTTCTGCGGAAGATGAACAGGAATAGCGAGATCCAATGAGAGACTAGCTGGAGGTGTCTGGACGGGCAAATTTAACTCTCATTTCCCACCAGGAAGAGGAATTAACCAAAGGCTCAGCATGCCGTGCCGGAACCGGATTAGGGCCTGAAGCCATCCTGCGGTGTTGTGGCCAGCTCACAAGAAAGCGAGTTGAAGAAAGGAGCTCAGGGGCACTGTAATTCACAAACCTGCAGAGTTATAAATGACAGCTATTGTCCAAAAATATATTGAAGTAAGGCTGCCAAGAGGACTTGAAAGCGGGGCAGAATTGCAGGAAACCGATTTCAGGAGGTAGACTGGAATTGCATTGAAAGCATAGGAAAAGAGGCAGAACGTCCACAATGATGCACTTGGCCAAAAAGGGCGTATGCGTTTTTTCCTGAATATATTCAGGAAAAAACGCATACGCCCTTTTTGGCCAACCAAGCAAACTTGCAAAGGAAATCTGCACTACAATGAAGTCTGACTTCCCCCCGGTCAAAAGGGCCATCTGAAAAAAGTGTAAAATCCAGAAAGGCAGGACAGGCCATGGAGAACTGGGAGCTTTGTTATGCTGATGGGCGGGATGTAAATTGCCAACAGACACTCGGGAGAAGTGTATGGTGTTTCCTGAAACATCTAAAAAACAAAGCAACAGAGCCTAGGGCACTTCCACTTATGGTCCTATAGCTTAGGGAAATTAAAATCAAAAAGACACAGCCACCCGAAAGTTTGGGACGCCTCTGTTTACAAGAACCTCATTTACCGTACAAGTTCAATATCACAGAAAGTGAAAAATGGATAAAGAACTTGTGGTACTTACGTACAATGCAGTATCACTCAGCAATGAAATCTATGTCATCAGGTCCGTAGCAGCATAATGAGTGGATTCAGGTACGATGATTCTAACTGAAATAAGTCACACAGAAAAAGAAACATCATAAGATATCACTAATACACGGAATGTAAACTTGGCTACACAGGAACTGAATTCCAAAACAGAACAGGGTCTCAAATTTAGAAAACCAACTTATGCTTGCTTAAGGGGAAAGGTGAGTTGGGGTGCTGCATAAAACCAGAGATTGAAATGAGCACAGATAATATTCTATAAGGCAAATATGGAATATACAAGAGCTACTCTTTGCTCAACGAAATGGACTCAACACCCCATATTCAACGCCTAGGAATATACCTGCCTAGTAAGAATCATAAAAGCAATGGATTTATATATCTCTGTAAGAGAATGAAGAGTGTGTACAGCGGCATTAAAGCAGTGAAAATCAGCTAAATCCCATATTAAAAATAAATTTCTTAAGCAAAACACAATGACAGTGAAATAGGGAGCAATACTTAAGTAATTCATTCAAGGCTTCTGATGCAACCTGCATTTACCATATCTACACCCAGAGCTGGGTGACACATAAGGCTGGACACTTGGGGCTCATAAGATTGGTGAGGTTCGGTGAGCAAATGCAGACCCTTTGAAGTCATATTGCATGGTACCCATTCCATGGGTCTCAACTCTCCAGGTTTAAGGGATTCTTCCTTCAGCTAAAACATGCATGTGGAACCCAGAGTATGATCCACCGTGTGATCGAGAAACGTGTTCAAATGTGTCTCACTTTTCGTTCCCTGGTACTCGGGTGCAACATTCCAGACGCTTTATTAACACTCTCCCGACTTGGAGAGTCAGTCCCTTTAACCTCCTGTTTGGCCCAGTTTGCAATTTCTGCGGAAGATGAACAGGAATAGCGAGAACCAATGAGAGACTAGCTGGAGGTGTCTGGATGGGCAAATTTAACTCTCATTTCCCACAGGGAAGAGCAATAAACCAAAGGCTCAGCATGCCGTGCCGGAACCAGATTAGGGTCTGAAGCAATCCTGCGGTGTTGTGGCCAGCTCACAAGAAAGCGAGTTGAAGAAAGGAGCTCAGGGGCACTGTAATTCACAAACCTGCAGAGTTATATATGACAGCTATTGTCCGAAAATATACTGAAGTAGGGCTGCCAAGAGGACTTGAATGCGGGGCAGAATTGCAGGAAACCGATTTCAGGAGGAATCGGAATTGGATTGCATTTAAAACACAGGAAAAGAGGCAGAACGTCGACAATGATGCACTTGGCCAAAAAGGGCGTATGTGTTTTTTACTGAATATATTCAGGAAAAAACTCATACGCCCTTTTTGGCCAACCAAGCAAGCTTGCAAAGGAAATCTGCACTACAATGAAGTCTCACTTCCCCCCGGTCAAAAGGGCCATCTGAAAAAAGTGTAAAATCCAGAAAGGCAGAACAGGCCATGGAGAACTGGGAGCTTTGTTATGCTGATGGGCGGGATGTAAATTGCCAACAGACACTCGGGAGAAGTGTATGGTGTTTCCTGAAACATCTAAAAAACAAAGCAACAGAGCCTAGGGCACTTCCAGTTATGGTCCTATAGCTTAGGGAAATTAAAATCAAAAAGACACAGCCACCCCATAATTTGGGACGGCTCTTTTTACAGGAATCTCTTCTGCGGCACAAGTTAAATATCCCAGAGAGCAAATAATGGATAAAGAAGTTGCGATACTTATGTACAACAGAATATCACTCAGCAATGAAATCTATGTCACCAGGCCCGTACCAGCATAATGAGTGGATTGAGGCACGATGATTCTAAGTGAAATAAGTCACACAGAAAAAGAAACATCATAAGGTATCACTAATACACGGAATGTGAACTTGGCTACACATGAACTGAATTACAAAACAGAACAGGGTCTCAAATTTAGAAAACCAACTTATGCTTGCTTAAGGGGAAGGTGAGTTGGGGTGCTGCATAAAAGCAGAGTTTGAAATTAGCACAGATACCGTTCCATAAGCCAAATATGTAATAGACAAGACCTACCCCTTGCTCAACGAAATGGATTCAACAATGAGGTATCACCTCACACCTGGTAGAATAGGCATCATAGAAAATCTACAAACAAAAAATGCTGGAAAGGGTGTGGAGAAAAGGAACCCTCTTCCACTATTGTTGGGAATATAAATTGATACAGTCATTATGGAGAACAATATAGAATTTGTTAAGAAACTAACAATAGAATTACCATATGATACAGCAATCCCAGTACTGGACATATACCCAGACAAAACCATAAATCAAAAAGAGTCATTCACCGCAATGTTCATTGCATCACTATTTAAAATATCGAGGTAATGGAAGCAACCTAAATGCCCACAGACAGACGAATGCATAAAGCTGTGGTACATATATAAAATGGAATATTACTAAGCCATGAAAAGGAATGAAATTGGGTCATTTGTAGAGACGTCGATGGATCTAGAGACTGTCATACAGAGTGAAGTAAGTCAGAAAGAGAAACAAATCTTGTATATTCACGCATATATGTGGAACCTAGAAAAACTGTACAGATTAACCATTTTGCAAGGCATAAATAGAGCAACAGATGTAGACAACAAACGTATGGACAACAAGGGGGGAAAGCTGTTGGGGGGGTGGTTGTGGGAGGAGTTGAGAGACTGGGATTGGCATGTATACATTTATATGTATAAAATAGATAACCAATAAGAACCTGCTGTATAAAAATATAAAATAAAATTCAAAATTAAAAAGAAATAAAATTTAAAAAATAAAACAGAAAAAACAATTATTCCCTGCACATACATGTATTTATATGAATAAATTATTTCCATGCTTATATCTGTAAATACAAAAAAGAGGAATAAAATCTACCTTGAACCAAAAACGAAAAAGAGAAAAAAACACAGAACCCACCAGTTACACAGAGGAAAACCGTATCAGGGCACTTGCTCCAGTTGTAAACAATTCTGAAGTTGGTCAGTGGTGGGGAATCGTCTCCCATTCAGCCAGCAGCCCCCACGCAACAAGCGTCCTCATTGCAAAGCTGGGGCACCGTGCCGAGGCATCTGTGAGTAAACGTGAGCTGAGCCCCAGGCCAGTTGTTGCTGAACTATTCCCACCCGTCCCAGGTAAAACACCTGAATATATACAAGGACTTGAAAGCCTAGAGGAAGGGCCATAGAGCCACACGAGTGACAGCATGCCAGCCGACTTGGTGCCTGCAGGCCAGCCAGGATGGTCCTGGCCCTGGGTGCTCTTCTGGAAGATTTCCATTTCCCTGCCTGAGATACCCGTCCTGTCCCTGCCCCCACTGCATTTTTCCTTCCTCACCTCTGCCCAGGGAGAAATTCCAGCAGCAGGTATGGGTGACACATCCTCTTCTTTAGCAGGTGGCAGCCTGGCAACTGCTGCAGAAAGTCCAGCAGAGCCCCACTCACACTGGGCCACCCACAAAGCCGTGGCCTCTCACTCCCTCCCACCAGCCCAGCCCCGAGACTGCTGACAGGGCAAAGAAAATGGTGTCAGGCACGGCTGCAGGGGCTCTTGCTGCCTGGAGTGGTATTTATATTGATCTCAACCCAGGCACACCTGGGGAGGGCTGGCCGGCACGGTAAGGCTGCCCAGGTCAGCCAATCATCACCTCTCAGGGACTCACAGTTGCAGAAAATGGAACTTGCTGAACCGGCCAGGTCCAAGGAACAGGTGTGGGCTCCTGAGAGTCAGGATAGACAAGGGGCTGCAGCTTTGGCTTGTTTTCTAATCATTTTATCTGGCCCATGAGTGGGAGACAACTTCAAGAAAACCCTCTCCTAATGAGAGGAACCCAGGAGTCAGGGAGAGGAGGGGTGGGTGGTGGTTGGAGACAGAGGCCTGGTGCCCCGGGTGCAGTGGAAGTCTCTGGAAGACCAGGTGGAGGGAGGCCTCACGGAGTGATGCCCAGGGTCACAGACCTGTCGCAGCTGCTGTTTGTTAGTTCAAGTCCTGCTCTGAGGTGCTCTGTGTCAGCTCTGAGTGACAGGTGAGCTGGAGGTGCTCTGCAATGAGGGCTATGTGCACGGTTCCTGTGTGCCCAGCCCTGCCACGGTACCTGCAAGGGTAGCTCTGTATCCTTGGAGGGGCCTGATCACAAGAGCCCCGTGGGCTGGGGTGGGGATGGGGTACCTGCCCAGGTGAGCTCCATATTCTGGGATTGGTCTGACCACGAGAGCCCCATGGGCTGCTGGGGACCTGGTAAAGGATGTCAGGACAGTCAGTGAAGCCACTGAGGATATACCTCCAGTTGCTCCTAATTCCTACACCCTGCTGGTCATTCTACCAACCACCAGGACATGGTATTCTGTATTAGTCTTCAATGATGCCTTCTTTTGTATTCCATTAGTCCCAGAGTCACAAGAAATTTTGGCTTGTGAGTGGCAGGACTCAACATACAACTAAAACAATACTTCCGGGCCGTCTGGCCCCAAGGGTGCAAAAATTCCCACACCGTCTTTGGGGAAAGCTTAGCTAAAGACCTAAAAGTTCTACCTCTGGAAAAGGAAACCCTCCTTCAATATGCAGACGACATTCTGATCGCCAGCCCTACTAAGGAGGCCTCTGAACTACCAAGCCAATAAAGGATAGAAGTTGTCCAAGAAAAAGCTCAAATATCACAGACTGCGGTGACCTGCCTGGGCTTCATTCTCACACAAGGTCAGAGAAGCCCATCCCAGGAAAGGGAAGAAACCATTTTCAGCCTTACCCCTTTCTAAAACTAGAAGACAGCTTAGGGGTTCCTGGGGAGGCCAGGGTTTGCTGCTTCTGGATCCCTAACTACAGTCTACTAGCTGGGCCTCTATATGAAACACTGAAAGGAAAAGATGATGATCCTTTTGAATAGAATCCAGAAGTGGCCTTTCAAGAATGGAAAGAGCAGTCAATTCAGACCCTTGCCCTGGAACTCCCTAATTTAGCTAAACCCTTTGACCTTTACATTCCCGGTGAAAGGTGAATCACCATTGGAGAATTAGTGCAAAAACTGGGACCACTTGAAATGGAACAATGCAAGAATGCCATCCAGGTAGGATAAACTACGGTCACTAAGGAGCTTGGCCCACTGCCACATCTGGCCAAGATACTGGCGGTATCTAAAAACCTGGAAATCAGCAGCCCAAAAGGCCACCTCCCTCCTAAGGGAAAAGGACCCCACGTGGTGATCCTAACCACCAACCATGCCCTGAAGTTGCAGGGTTCGCTCCGTGGGCACACCGACCTCGAGTGAGGAGGCCCTCCAACTCCAACATCCAGAGAGATAACCGGGGGCAACAGGGCACCATGACGACTCGTGTGAACATCACTTGACCTGGAGTTTCTCTCATAAAACAACAAGGGTGTGTCCCAAAAGAGTAGACTACTGCTTGCAGGACTTACTGCACCCAGAGGGGAGCTAATAATCTTGGCGGGGGAACAGTATACCACACTGTCACCATAGAAAAGCCTACAGACACCGTGATGATGGTGGCCAATAAGACCGGCTGGACTCCTGTTTACTTCAAAAGGCTGTTGACTCAGTAGCCATCATGGTCCTTATCACCACTGACCCTGGACTGTCTGGGAGTTGAGCGGGCAGGGCTCTGACACCTGGTGCTGTTTGTACGTTAATTCAGGGGCCTAATTGAAGAAAGCGCAGACTACTGGTCAGAGCATCTAGGCTGGCAGAAACGGTCAGCCTAAGGTGGCCGAACAAATGTGGGGCGGGGTGAAACCGGCCCCCACAGCGTCTCTGCACATCTCTTTCCTGGACCCTTAAAGGTCATTAGAATCTATAACACTTCCAATGCTGGTGCTCAGGTGGATGAGCAGGGAGGCAGGGGGCCTGGGGACAATCAACGTCACCGGGAGGCTGCTGGGGAGAAGCTCTGACCCTCGCCCCAGGGTATGAGGGCTCCCAACTCAGCACTCAGCAGTTACAGAAGAAGGGTCTGCACCCTCAGCACTCCAAGAATGAGGAACGGGACAAAAGGCAGAGGAGGGGTTTGTCCCCAGCAAAGCCCATTAAAAATCCCTGGGAGATAAAAATAGAATCTGGGCAATAAAGTCAAGTCTAACCTTTTCTATCCTTTGTGCTTTGTCTAATTTCACGTGCTCCTAGGGTCCCGCATGCAGAGGTTCCACACCCGGCACTTCAGACCAGATTTCCTAGTGCAGAATGGCTGGGTCGACACCTCAGCTCCTGGGGCCCAGTGCAGACTCCACGATATAGAGCCTGAGCTACAGCCAACCCGGCCCTCGAGAGCTCCGCCGCCTCCCTCCCTCCCACTGACTCTGACAGGATCTCTACACAGCAGCCCAGCCCACAGCCCACGGGGTAGTGCATGCTCTCACCTCTCCATTCTCTGATCAAAATATAAAGTTTCCTTTGCTTGTGAACCAAACTCAGTCTCGATCTGTTGGCCCCAATGACACTGGGCAGGGGGACACTTGTTGGGGTCCACTCTGGAGGATCAGTAACAGAAATTGAGACTATTGTAACCTCAATGAACAGATGTGTGAGCCAAACTGTAGTTAACATAGAACAGTGTATAAGGCTCGGGTAAAATAAGATGTTTCTAACACTTCCATTTGATATTTCCATCACTTTTTATAAGCAAGTTCAGTGAAAAGGTTTGTCTTATTTGTCAGGTCAATATTAGAGAAACGAAGTGATTTCTTTCCAAGGATGTACATCTAATAATCTTGGTTAAACCTTCAATCTTGTTTTAAATGCTTTTCCATTGAAAATGATACCTCTCTTTCAGCTCCCCCATTTCTGAGAAGTATAAAATCTTATAATTTATTATTACCAAAGGGGAAAGGTGGGAGGAGGGATAAATTAACAGTTTGGAATTAACACATACACACTGCTATGTATAAAATAAATCATCAACAAGGAACTACTGTATAGCACAGGGAACTACACTCAACATTTTGCAATAACCTATAAGGGGAAATAATCTGAAAAAGAATAGATATTTTTATTGACATCATCTATCAATGATAGTTAAAGTGTAGCCTAAGGGAAGCTGGTGGTGAGTGCTTCTGACCCTGAAGACTTCAATCATCTAAAGTTTGGACTCTGCCTACTTCCCAAGGCCCTTAATGAACATATGTGCAGCCGTAGCTTAAAAACTTCCCCAGTTTGGGTTTCGGGGAGACACTGATTTTGAAAAAGCCCTGGTGTTCTCCTTACATGAATGGGACTCTTCCTACTGCTAAAACATGTCTGTCACACCCAGAGGATGGTATACCGTCTGATCGGGAAGAGTTTGGAAAAGGCATCTCATCTCCTCATCTCCTGGTGCTCGGGTTCACCCCTCCAGCGTCTTTACTAACAGTCTCCCCACTTGGAGATGTCAGCACTGTCAACATCCTGTTGCGTACAGTTTGGAATTTGTCCAGAGGATGAAGCGGAAGGATGAGGAACAATGAGAGACAAGTCCTAGGTGTTCAGACAGGCACATGTCACTCTAATTTCCAATCAGGAAGACGAATTGACCAAAGGCTAGGGTTGCCCATGGAAACAGTATAGGGCTTGAGGAAATCCCGCTGCTTTGTGGCCAGTTCCCATAAACACAAGTTGAACAATGGAACTCAGGGGCAGTAAAATTCACAAAACTGCAGAGTTGAAAATATCCATCACTGAAAAATGTCTTGAGGAAAGTCAGAGAAAAGGACTTGTAAGCAAGGGAGAATGGCAGGAAAGGGATTTGAGGAGGTAGAAAGGACTCGCCATTAAGCACAAGAAAAGGAGCTGAACATTGCCAACATTGCAGTTGGCCAAAAAGGGTGTATGCGTTTTCTTCTGTATATATTCAAGAAAAGGGCATACACTTTTTTAGCCAACCAAACAGGTGGGCACTGGAAGTCAATACTACAAAAGATATCACTTCGCATCAGTCAGAAGAGCCATCCTCATAAAACGTAAACAACAGAAATGCAGGACAGGGCAACGAGAAGAGGGAGCCCTGTGAGACTTATAGTGGAAATGTATATTGCCAACGGCCATTCTGGAGAAGTGTATTGTGTTTACTAAAGCATCTAAAAAATGAGCTACAGAGCATAGGGCACTTGCACTCATGGGCGTATATCTTGGGAAAAACAAAAATCGAGAGGACACAGGCACCCCAATGTTTACCCCCTCTCTGTTTAAAAGATCCTCGACTAGGATATAACTTAAATGTCTCTGGAGGGAAAAAATGGATAGAGATGTGGTACTTAGGTAGAGTGGAATATTATTCAGCCTGGAAATCAATGAAATATGGCCAGTTGTAACAACTCCGGAGGAGTTACGTATGATCATTCTAAGTGACAGAATTCAAAAAGAAAAAGACACATATCATAAGATATCACTTAAAGGTGGAATCCAAAATGGCTACACATGAAATAAATTACAAAACAAAAACATAGTCAAATATGTAGAAAACACGCATAAGGCTGCTAAACGGGAAAGGTGGGGAGGGGTGAGGCATCATCCAGGAGGTTGAAATTAGCAAAGATACCATTCCAAATACCAAACTGATAATCAACAAGGCCTACACAGTAGCTAAAAGAACTGCACTCAGCACACTCAAGTCACCGGAAAAGAATATATACGACTGGTAAGAATCTGAAAAAGAATTTATTGATGACCCTCTGTACGTGAATCAAGTGGATGTACAGCAGCAAGAAACAGAGCTTTGAAAATCAGCTGTAACCAATATAGTAATAAATTGAAAAAAATAAACGACAGAGAGACAGAGAAAACCTCTTACAACTTTTCCTCAGGGACGGTGATGCAACATGGATTGAACACATCTAGACCCACAGCAGGATGAGACATAAGGCTGGAAACTGTTTGCGCTAAGAGAAATGTGAGGTTGGGTGAGGAAATGCACACCCTTTAAAGTAATACTACCTGGTACCCATTCAATGGGTCCCAAATCTGCAGGTTCAAGGGATCTTCCTTCAGGTAAAACATGCATGGAAAACCCAGAGGACTGTACACCATGTGATCGGGAGATGTGTCTAAAATGCACCTCATTTATCCTCTCCTGGTGCTCCTGTTCACCATTTCAGCCATGTTACTTAGAATCTCCCCACTTGGAGAATCAGCACATTTAAACTTCTGTTTCACACATTTTGCAAATTGTGAGGAGGATGAACGGGAAGAGGGGGAACCAATGAGAGAATAGTTGTAGGGGTTTGGACGGGCACATATCACTCTAATTTCCCATTAAGAATAAGAATTAAAGAAAGGCTCAGCCTGCCTCGCCGGAGCCAAAATAGGGCCTGAAGCAATCCTGTGGGTTTGTGGCCAGCTCACAAAAGAGCAACTTAAAAAATGGAGCTCAGGGTCACTGCAATTCACAAACCTGCAGAGTTATAAATGAAAACTAATGTCCAAAAATATGTTGAGGTAAGGCAAAGAAGAGGATCTGAACGCAAGACAGAATTGCAAGAAACAGATTTCAAGAGATAGATTGGACTCGTCTTTAATGCACATGAAAAGCGGCAGAATTTCGACAATGATGCAGTTGGCCCAAAAGGGCGTATGCGTTTTTTCCTGATTATATCCAGGAAAAAACGCATACGCACTTTATGGGCAACGAAGCAAGCAAGCAATGCAAATGTGCACAACAAAGAAGTCTCACTTCCCACCGGTCAAAAGGGTCATCCTAAAAAATTGTAAAAACCAGAAATGCAGGACAGGCCATGGAGAACAGGGAGCCTTTATACGCTGATGGGCAGTGTGTGAACTGCCGAGAGCCACTCTGGAGAAGTGTATGGTGGTTCCTACATCATCTAAAAAACAGAGCTACAGAGCATAGGACACTTCCAATCATGGGAGTATATCTAGGGAAGTCTAAAAATCAACAAGACACAAGCACACCACAGTTTAGGGCTACTCTGTTTACAAGAACCTCAACTTCAGTACACCTTAAATATCCCAGGAAAGAGAACAATGGATAAAGAAGATGTGGTACTTATGTACAATGGAATATCTCTTCACCATGAAATCAATGTAATAAGGCTAGTAGAAGGATAAAGAGTGGATTTAGGTCCGATAATACTACTTGAAATAAGTCAAACAGAAAAAGAAACATATCATAAGATATCACTTATAGAGGGAGGGTAAATATGGCTGCACAAGAAATGAATTACAGAACAGAACAGTGTCTCACATTTAGAAAACACACTTATGTCAGCTTAAGGGGAAAGGAGAGGTGGGGTGATGCATAAAACCAGAGTTTGAAATTAGCACAGATACCGTTCAATAAACCAAATAGGTATTAGACAAGATCTACACCTTGCTCAATGAACTGGCCTCAACACACCCTATACACCGCAGAGAAATATATCTGAGTAATAAGAATCTTAAAACCCATGTATTGATATATCTCCATAAGGGAATCAAGTGTGTGCAGAGCGGCACAAACACAGCAGTGAAAATGAGCTAAACCCCATTATAGAAATAAATTTTAAAAAGAAAACGCTGAAACAATGAAAGAGAAAAATTCTTACAAAATTCGCTCAGGGGCTGTGATGTAACCTGGATTGACCACATATAAACCCACAGCTGGATAAGACATAAGGCTGGACACTTGGGGCTGAGAGGATTGGTGAGCTTTGGTGAGCAACTGCCGAAAGTTTAATGCAATACTTCATGCTACTCAGTCCAAGGGTCCCAACACTCCAGGTTGAAGGGAATCTTCCTACAGCTAAACCATGCTTGGGAAACCCAGCGACTGGTATACCATATGATCGGGAAAGGTTTCTAAAACGCACCTCATTTTTCCTCTCCTGGGGCTCCGGATCGACATTCCAGCCGCTTTACTAACAACATCCCCACATGGAGTCAATTCCTTTAAGTTCTGGTATCGCACAGTCTGCAGTTAGTGTAGAGGATGAATGGGAATAGGGGGAACCAGTGAGAAACAAGCTGTAGCGGTTTCAATGGGCACATGTCACTCTAATGTCACATCAGTAAGAAGAATTAACCAAAGGCACAGCAAGGTGCCATAGAAGAAAAATAGGGCTTCAAGGAATCCTGTGGTTATGGGGCAAGACCACAAAAATAACAGCTGAAAAGTGGGGCTAAGGGCCACTGCAATTCAAAAACCTGCAGAGTTATAAAGGCCAACTATTTTCAAAAAATATATTGAGGAAAGGCTATGAAGAGACATTGAAAGCAAGGCAGAATTGCAGGAAACGGATTTCAGGAGGTAGACTGGAATTTTATTGAAAGCATAGGAAAAGAGGCAGAACGTCCACAATGATGCACTTGGCCAAAAAGGGCGTATGCGTTTTTTCCTGAATATATTCAGGAAAAAACACATACGCCCTATTTGGCCAACCAAGCAAGCTTGCAAAGGAAATCTGCACTACAATGAAGTCTCACTTCCCCCCGGTCAAAAGGGCCATCTGAAAAAAGTGTAAAATCCAGAAAGGCAGGACAGGCCATGGAGAACTGGGAGCCTTGTTATGCTGATGGGCGGGATGTAAATTGCCAACAGACACTCGGGAGAAGTGTATGGTGTTTCCTGAAACATCTAAAAAACAAAGCAACAGAGCCTAGGGCACTTCCACTTATGGTCCTATAGCTTAGGGAAATTAAAATAAAAAAGACACAGCCACCCCAATGTTTGGAATGGCTCTGTTTACAAGAACCTCGTTTACAGTACAAGTTCAACATCGCAGAAAGTGAAAAATGGATAAAGAAGTTGTGGTATTTACTTACAAAGCAATATCACTCAGCAAAGAAATCTATGTCATCAGGCCCGTAGCAGCACAATGAGTGGATTCAGGTATGATAATTCTAACTGAAATAACTCACACAGAAAAAGAAACATCATAAGATATCAGTAATACACGGAATGTAAACTTGGCTACACAGGAACTGAATTACAGAACAGAACAGGGTCTCAAATTTAGAAAACCAACTTATGCTTGCTTAAGGGGAAAGGTGAGTTGGGGTGCTGCATAAAACCAGAGATTGAAATGAGCACAGATAAAGTTCCTTAAGCCAAATATGGAATAGACAAGAGCTACTCCTTGCTCAACGAAATGGACTCAACACCGCATATTAAACACGTAAGAATGTACCTGACTAGTAAGTATCTTAAAACCTATGGATTGCTATGTCTCTGAAAGAGAATCAAGCATGTGTACAGGGGCATAAACGCAGTAGTGATAGGATTGGAGAGGTTCGGTGAGCAAATGAAGACCCTTTGAAGTCATATTGCATGGCACACATTCTACGGGTCTCAACTACCCAGGTTTAAGGTATTCTTCCTTCAGCTAAAACATGCATGTGGAACCTAGAGTATGATCAACCATGTGATCGGGAGACGTGTTCAAATATGTCTCAGTTTTCGTACCCTGGTACTCGGGTGCAACATTCCAGACGCTTTACTAACACTCTCCCGACTTGGAGAGTCAGTCCCTTTAACCTCCTGTTTGGCCCAGTTTGCAATTTCTGGGGAAGATGAACGGGAATAGTGAGAACCAATGAGAGACTAGCTGGAGGTGTCTGGACGGGCAAATTTAACTCTCATTTCCCACCAGGAAGAGGAATTAACCAAAGGCTCAGCGTGCCGTGCCGGAACCAGATTAGGGCCTGAAGCCAGCCTGCGGTGTTGCGGCCAGGTCACAAGAAAGCGAGTTGAAGAAAGGAGCTCAGGGGCACTGTAATTCACAAACCTGCAGAGTTATAAATGACAGCTATCGTCCAAAAATATACTGAAGTAAGGCTGCCAAGAGGACTTGAAAGCGGGGCAGAATTGCAGGAAACCGATTTCAGGAGGTAGATTGGAATTGCATTGAAAGCATAGGAAAACAGGCAGAACGTCCACAATGATGCACTTGGCCAAAAAGGGCGTATGCGTTTTTTCCTGAATATATTCAGGAAAAAACGCATACGCCCTTTTTGGCCAACCAAGCAAGCTTGCAAAGGAAATCTGCCCTACAATGAAGTCTCACTGCCCCCCGGTCAAAAGGGCCATCTGAAAAAAGTGAAAAATCCAGAAAGGCAGGACAGGCCATGGAGAACTGGGAGCCTTGTTATGCTGATGGGCGGGATGTAAATTGCCAACAGCCACTCGGGAGAAGTGTATGGTGTTTCCTGAAACATCTAAAAAACAAAGCAACAGAGCCTAGGGCACTTCCACTTATGGTCCTATAGATTAGGGAAATTAAAATCAAAAAGACACAGCCACCCCAAAGTTTGGGACGCCTCTGTTTACAAGAACCTCATTTACAGTACAAGTTCAACATCGCAGAAAGTGAAAAATGGATAAAGAACTTGTGGTACTTATGTACAATGCAGTATCACTCAGCAATGAAATCTATGTCATCAGGCCCGAAGCAGCATAATGAGTGGATTCAGGTACGATGATTCTAACTGAAATAAGTCACACAGAAAAAGAAACATCATAAGATATCACTAATACACGGAAAGTAAAATTGGCTACACAGGAACTGAATTCCAATACAGAACAGGGTCTCAAATTTAGAAAACCAACTTATGCTTGCTTAAGGGGAAAGGTGAGTTGGGGTGCTGCATAAAACCAGAGATTGAAATGAGCACAGATAAAGTTCCTTAAGGCAAATATGGAATAGACAAGAGCTACTCCTTGCTCAACGAAATGGACTCAACACCCCATATTAAACGCCTAAGAATGTACCTGACTAGTAAGTATCTTAAAACCTATGGATTACTATGTCTCCGAAAGAGAATCAAGCATGTGTACAGGGGCATAAACGCAGCAGTGATAGGATTGGAGAGGTTCGGTGAGCAAATGAAGACCCTTTGAAGTCATATTGCATGGTACCCATTCCACGGGTTTCAACTACCCAGGTTTAAGGTATTCTTCCTTCAGCTAAAACATGCATGTGGAACCCAGAGTATGATCAACCGTGTGAACGGGAGACGTGTTCAAATATGTCTCAGTTTTCCTCCCCTGGTACTCGGGTGCAACATTCCAGACGCTTTACTAACACTCTCCCCACTTGAAGAGTCAGCGCCTTTAACCTCCTGTTTGGCCCAGTTTGCAATTTCTGCGGAAGATGAACAGGAATAACGAGAACCAATGAGAGACTAGCTGGAGGTGTCTGGACGGCCAAATTTAACTCTCATTTCCCACCAGGAAGAGGAATTAACCAAAGGCTCAGCGTGCCATGCCGGAACAAGATTAGGGCCTGAAGCCATCCTGCGGTGTTGCGGCCAGCTCAAAAGAAAGCGAGTTGAAGAAAGGAGCTCAGGGGCACTGTAATTCACAAACCTGCAGAGTTATAAATGACAGCTATCGTCCAAAAATATACTGAAGTAAGGCTGCCAAGAGGACTTGAAAGCGGGGCAGAATTGCAGGAAACCGATTTCAGGAGGTAGACTGGAATTGCATTGAAAGCATAGGAAAAGAGGCAGAACGTCCACAATGATGCACTTGGCCAAAAAGGGCGTATGCGTTTTTTCCTGAATATATTCAGGAAAAAACGCATACGCCCTTTTTGGCCAACCAAGCAAGCTTGCAAAGGAAATCTGCACTACAATGAAGTCTCACTTCCCCCCGGTCAAAAGGGCCATCTGAAAAAAGTATAAAATCCAGAAAGGCAGGACAGGCCATGGAGAACTGGGAGCCTTGTTATGCTGATGGGCGGGATGTAAATTGCCAACAGACACTCGGGAGAAGTGTATGGTGTTTCCTGAAATATCTAAAAACCAAAGCAACAGAGCCTAGGGCACTTCCACTTATGGTCCTATAGCTTAGGGAAATTAAAATCAAAAAGACACAGCCACCCCAAAGTTTGGGACGCCTCCGTTTACAAGAACCTCGTTTACCGTACAAGTTCAATATCACAGAAAGTGAAAAATGGATAAAGAACTTGTGGTACTTACGTACAATGCAGTATCACTCAGCAATGAAATCTATGTCATCAGGCCCGAAGCAGCATAATGAGTGGATTCAGGTACGATGATTCTAACTGAAATAACTCACACAGAAAAAGAAACATCATAAGATATCACTAATACACGGAATGTAAAATAGGCTACACAGGAACTGAATTCCAATACAGAACAGGGTCTCAAATTTAGAAAACCAACTTATGCTTGCTTAAGGGGAAAGGTGAGTTGGGGTGCTGCATAAAACCAGAGATTGAAATGAGCACAGATAAAGTTCCTTAAGGCAAATATGGAATAGACAAGAGCTACTCCTTGCTCAACGAAATGGACTCAACACCCCATATTAAACGCCTAAGAATGTACCTGACTAGAAAGTATCTTAAAACCTATGGATTACTATGTCTCCGAAAGAGAATCAAGCATGTGTACAGGGGCATAAACGCAGCAGTGATAGGATTGGAGAGGTTCGGTGAGCAAATGAAGACCCTTTGAAGTCATATTGCATGGTACCCATTCCACGGGTTTCAACTACCCAGGTTTAAGGTATTCTTCCTTCAGCTAAAACATGCATGTGGAACCCAGAGTATGATCAACCGTGTGAACGGGAGACGTGTTCAAATATGTCTCAGTTTTCCTCCCCTGGTACTCGGGTGCAACATTCCAGACGCTTTACTAACACTCTCCCCACTTGAAGAGTCAGCGCCTTTAACCTCCTGTTTGGCCCAGTTTGCAATTTCTGCGGAAGATTTACAGTAATAACGAGAACCAATGAGAGGCTAGCTGTAGGTGTCTGGACAGGCAAATTTAACTCTCATTTCCCACCAGGAAGAGGAATTAACCAAAGGCTCAGCGTGCCGTGCCAGAACCAGATTAGGGCCTGAAGCCATCCTGCGGTGTTGCGGCCAGCTCAAAAGAAAGCGAGTTGAAGAAAGGAGCTCAGGGGCACTGTAATTCACAAACCTGCAGAGTTATAAATGACAGCTATCGTCCAAAAATATACTGAAGTAAGGCTGCCAAGAGGACTTGAAAGCGGGGCAGAATTGCAGGAAACCGATTTCAGGAGGTAGACTGGAATTGCATTGAAAGCATAGGAAAAGAGGCAGAACGTCCACAATGATGCACTTGGCCAAAAAGGGCGTATGCGTTTTTTCCTGAATATATTCAGGAAAAAACGCATACGCCCTTTTTGGCCAACCAAGCAAGCTTGCAAAGGAAATCTGCACTACAATGAAGTCTCACTTCCCCCCGGTCAAAAGGGCCATCTGAATAAAGTGTAAAATCCAGAAAGGCAGGACAGGCCATGGAGAACTGGGAGCCTTGTTATGCTGATGGGCGGGATGTAAATTTCCAACAGACACTCGGGAGAAGTGTATGGTGTTTCCTGAAACATCTAAAAAACAAAGCAACAGAGCCTAGGGCACTTCCACTTATGGTCCTATAGCTTAGGGAAATTAAAATCAAAAAGACACAGCCACCCCAAAGTTTGGGACGCCTCTGTTTACAAGAACCTCGTTTACCGTACAAGTTCAATATCACAGAAAGTGAAAAATGGATAAAGAATTTGTGGTACTTACGTACAATGCAGTATCACTCAGCAATGAAATCTATGTCATCAGGCCCGTAGCAGCATAATGAGTGGATTCAGGTACGGTGATTCTAACTGAAATAAGTCACACAGAAAAAGAAACATCATAAGATATCACTAATACACGGAATGTAAACTTGGCTACACAGGAACTGATTTCCCATACAGAACAGGGTCTCAAATTTAGAAAACCAACTTATGCGTGCTTAAGGGGAAAGGTGAGTTGGGGTGCTGCATAAAACCGGAGATTGAAATGAGCACAGATAAAGTTCCTTAAGCCAAATATGGAATAGACAAGAGCTACTCCTTGCTCAACGAAATGGACTCAACACCGCATATTAAACGCCTAAGAATGTACCTGACTAGTAAGTATCTTAAAACCTATGGATTACTATGTCTCCGAAAGAGAATCAAGCATGTGTACAGGGGCATAAGCGCAGCAGTGATAGGATTGGAGAGGTTCGGTGAGCAAATGAAGACCCTTTGAAGTCATATTGCATGGTACCCATTCCACGGGTTTCAACTACCCAGGTTTAAGGTATTCTTCCTTCAGCTAAAACATGCATGTGGAACCCAGAGTATGATCAACCGTGTGAACGGGAGACGTGTTCAAATATGTCTCAGTTTTCCTCCCCTGGTACTCGGGTGCAACATTCCAGACGCTTTACTAACACTCTCCCCACTTGAAGAGTCAGCGCCTTTAACCTCCTGTTTGGCCCAGTTTGCAATTTCTGCGGAAGATGAACAGGAATAACGAGAACCAATGAGAGACTAGCTAGAGGTGTCTGGACGGGCAAATTTAACTCTCATTTCCCACCAGGAAGAGGAATTAACCAAAGGCTCAGCGTGCCGTGCCGGAACCAGATTAGGACCTGAAGCCATCCTGCGGTGTTGCGGCCAGCTCACAAGAAAGCGAGTTGAAGAAAGGAGCTCAGGGGCACTGTAATTCACAAATCTTCAGAGTTATAAATGACAGCTATCGTCCAAAAATATACTGAAGTAGGGCTGCCCAGAGGACTTGAAAGCGGGGCAGAATTGCAGGAAACCGATTTCAGGAGGCAGACTGGAATTGCATTGAAAGCATAGGTAAAGAGGGAGAACGTCCACAATGATGCACTTGGCCAAAAAGGGCGTATGCGTTTTTTCCTGAATATATTCAGGAAAAAACGCATACGCCCTTTTTGGCCAACCAAGCAAGCTTGCAAAGGAAATCTGCACTACAATGAAGTCTCAATTCCCCCGGTCAAAAGGGCCATCTGAAAAAAGTGTAAAATCCAGAAAGGCAGGACAGGCCATGGAGAACTGGGAGCCTTGTTATGCTGATGGGCGGGATGTAAATTGCCAACAGACACTCGGGAGAAGTGTATGGTGTTTCCTAAAATATCCAGAAAACAAAGCAACAGAGCCTAAGGCACTTCCACTTATGGTCCTATAGCTTAGGGAAATTAAAATCAAAAAGACACAACCACCCCAAAGTTTGGGACGCCTCTGTTTACAAGAACCTCGTTTACCATACAAGTTCAATATCACAGAAAGTGAAAAATGGATAAAGAACTTGTGGTACTTAAGTACAATGAAGTATCACTCAGCAATGAAATCTATGTCATCAGGCCCGTAGCAGCATAATGAGTGGATTCAGGTACGATGATTCTAACTGAAATAAGTCACACAGAAAAAGAAACATCATAAGATATCACTAATACACGGAATGTAAACTTGGCTACACAGGAACTGAATTCCAAAACAGAACAGGGTCTCAAATTTAGAAAACCAACTTATGCTTGCTTAAGGGGAAAGGTGAATTGGGGTGCTGCATAAAACCAGAGATTGAAATGAGCACAGATAAAGTTCCTTAAGCCAAATATGGAATAGACAACAGCTACTCCTTGCTCAACGAAATGGACTCAACACCGGATATTAAACGCCTAAGAATGTACCTGACTAGTAAGTATCTTAAAACCTATAGATTGCTATGTCTCCGAAAGAGAATCAAGCATGTGTACAGGGGCATAAACGCAGCAGTGATAGGATTGGAGAGGTTCGGTGAGCAAATGAAGACCCTTTGAAGTCATATTGTATGGTACCCATTCCACGGGTTTCAAATACCCAGGTTTAAGGTATTCTTCCTTCAGCTAAAATATGCATGTGGAACCCAGAGTATGATCAACCGTGTGAACGGGAGACGTGTTCAAATATGTCTCAGTTTTCCTCCCCGGGTACTCGGATGCAACATTCCAGACACTTTACTAACACTCTCCCGACTTGGAGAGTCAGTCCCTTTAACCTCCTGTTTGGCCCAGTTTGCAATTTCTGCGGAAGATGAACAGGAATATCGAGAACCAATGAGAGACTAGCTGGAGGTGTCTGGACGGGCAAATTTAACTCTCATTTCCCACCAGGAAGACGAATTAACCAAAGGCTCAGCGTGCCGTGCTGGAACAAGATTAGGGCCTGAAGCCATCCTGCGGTGTTGCGGCCAGGTCAAAAGAAAACGAGTTGAAGAAAGGAGCTCAGGGGCACTGTAATTCACAAACCTGCAGAGTTATAAATGACAGCTATCGTCCAAAAATATACTGAAGTAAGGCTGCCAAGAGGACTTGAAACCGGGGCAGAATTGCTGGAAACCGATTTCAGGAGGTAGACAGGAATTGCATTGAAAGCATAGGAAAAGAGGCAGAACGTCCACAATGATGCACTTGGGCAAAAAGGGCGTATGCGTTTTTTCCTGAATATATTCAGGAAAAAACGCATACGCACTTTTTGGCCAACCAAGCAAGCTTGCAAAGGAAATCTGCACTACAATGAAGTCTCAATTCCCCCCGGTCAAAAGGGCCATCTGAAAAAAGTGTAAAATCCAGAAAGGCAGGACAAGCCATGGAGAACTGGGAGCCTTGTTATGCTGATGGGCGGGATGTAAATTGCCAACAGACACTCGGGAGAAGTGTATGGTGTTTCCTAAAACATCCAGAAAACAAAGCAACAGAGCCTAGGGCACTTCCACTTATGGTCCTATAGCTTAGGGAAATTAAAATCAAAAAGACACAGCCACCCCAAAGTTTGGGACGCCTCTGTTTACAAGAACCTCGTTTACCGTAGAAGTTCAATATCACAGAAAGTGAAAAATGGATAAAGAACTTGTGGTCCTTACGTACAATGCAGTATCACTCAGCAATGAAATCTATGTCATCAGGCCCGTAGCAGCATAATGAGTGGATTCAGTTATGATGATTCTAACTAAAATAAGTCACACAGAAAAAGAAACATCATAAGATATCACTAATACACGGAATGTAAACTTGGCTACACAGGAACTGAATTCCAAAACAGAACAGGGTCTCAAATTTAGAAAACCAACTTATGCTTGCTTACGGGAAAAGGTGAGTTGGGGTGCTGCATAAAACCAGAGATTGAAATGAGCACAGATAAAGTTCCTTAAGCCAAATACGGAATAGACAAGAGCTACTCCTTGCTCAACGAAATGGACTCAACACCCCATATTTAACGCCTAAGAATGTACCTGACTAGTAAGTATCTTAAAACCTATGGATTGCTATGTCTCCAAAAGAGAATCAAGCGTGTGTACAGGGGCATAAACGCAGCAGTGATAGGATTGGAGAGGTTCGGTGAGCAAATGAAGACCCTTTGAAGTCATATTGCATGGTACCCATTCCACGGGTCTCAACTCTCCAGGTTTAAGGTATTCTTCCTTCAGCTAAAACATGCATGTGGAACCCAGAGTATGATCAACCGTGTGAACGGGAGACGTGTTCAAATATGTTTCAGTTTTCCTCCCCTGGTACTCGGGTGCAACATTCCAGACGCTTTACTAACACTCTCCCCACTTGGAGAGTCAGCGCCTTTAACCTCCTGTTTGGCCCAGTTTGCAATTTCTGCGGAAGATGAACAGGAATAGGGAGAACCAATGAGAGACTAGCTGGAGGTGTCTGGACGGGCAAATTTAACTCTCATTTCCCACCAGGAAGAGGAAATAACCAAAGGCTCAGCGTGCCGTGCCGGAACCAGATTAGGGCCTGAAGCCATCCTGCGGTGTTGCGGCCAGCTCAAAAGAAAGCGAGTTGAAGAAAGGAGCTCAGGGGCACTGTAATTCACAAACATGCAGAGTTATAAATGACAGCTATCGTCCAAAAATATACTGAAGTAAGGCTGCCAAGAGGACTTGAAAGCGGGGCAGAATTGCAGGAAACCGATTTCAGGAGGTAGACTGCAATTGCATTGAAAGCATAGGAAAAGAGGCAGAACATCAACAATGATGCACTTGGCCAAAAAGGGCGTATGCGTTTTTTCCTGAATATATTCAGGAAAAAACGCATACGCCCTTTTTGGCCAACCAAGCAAACTTGCAAAGGAAATCTGCACTACAATGAAGTCTCACTTCCCCCCAGTCAAAAGGGCCATCTGAAAAAAGTGTAAAATCCAGAAAGGCAGGACAGGCCATGGAGAACTGGGAGCCTTGTTATGCTGATGGGCGGGATGTAAATTGGCAACAGACACTCGGGAGAAGTGTATGGTGTTTCCTGAAACATCTAAAAAACAAAGCAACAGAGCCTAGGGCAGTTCCACTTATGGTCCTTTAGTTTAGTGAAATTAAAATCAAAAGGACACAGCCACCCCAAAGTTTGGAATGGCTCTGTTTACAAGAACCTCGTTTACAGTACAAGTTCAACATCGCAGAAATTGAAAAATGGATAAAGAACTTGTGGTATTTACTTACTAAGCAATATCACTCAGCAATGAAATCTATGTCATCAGGCCCTTAGCAGCACAATGAGTGGATTCAGGTATGATGATTCTAACTGAAATAAGTCGCACAGAAAAAGAAACATCATAAGATATCAGTAATACACGGAATGTAAACTTGGCTACACAGGAACTGAATTACAGAACAGAACAGGGTCTCAAATTTAGAAAACCAACTTATGCTTGCTTAAGGGGAAAGGTGAGTTGGGGTGCTGCATAAAACCAGAGATTGAAATGAGCACAGATAAAGTTCCTTAAGCCAAATATGGAATAGACAAGAGCTACTCCTTGCTCAACGAAATGGACTCAACACCGCATATTAAATGCCTAAGAATGTGCCTGACTAGTAAGTATCTTAAAACCTATAGATTGCTATGTCTCCAAAAGAGAATCAAGCATGTGTACAGGGGCATAAACGCAGCAGTGATAGGATTGGAGAGGTTCGGTGAGCAAATGAAGACCCTTTGAACTCATATTGCATGGTACCCATTCCACGGGTTTCAACTGGCCAGGTTTAAGGTATTCTTCATTCAGCTAAAACATGCATGTGGAACCTAGAGTATGATCAACCATGTGATCGGGAGACGTGTTCAAATATGTCTCAGTTTTCGTACCCTGGTACTCGGGTGCAACATTCCAGATGCTTTACTAACACTCTCCCGACTTGGAGAGTCAGTCTCTTTAACCTCCTGTTTGGCCCAGTTTGCAATTTCTGCGGAAGATGAACAGGAATAGCGAGATCCAATGAGAGACTAGCTGGAGGTGTCTGGACGGGCAAATTTAACTCTCATTTCCCACCAGGAAGAGGAATTAACCAAAGGCTCAGCATGCCGTGCCGGAACCGGATTAGGGCCTGAAGCCATCCTGCGGTGTTGTGGCCAGCTCACAAGAAAGCGAGTTGAAGAAAGGAGCTCAGGGGCACTGTAATTCACAAACCTGCAGAGTTATAAATGACAGCTATTGTCCAAAAATATATTGAAGTAAGGCTGCCAAGAGGACTTGAAAGCGGGGCAGAATTGCAGGAAACCGATTTCAGGAGGTAGACTGGAATTGCATTGAAAGCATAGGAAAAGAGGCAGAACGTCCACAATGATGCACTTGGCCAAAAAGGGCGTATGCGTTTTTTCCTGAATATATTCAGGAAAAAACGCATACGCCCTTTTTGGCCAACCAAGCAAACTTGCAAAGGAAATCTGCACTACAATGAAGTCTGACTTCCCCCCGGTCAAAAGGGCCATCTGAAAAAAGTGTAAAATCCAGAAAGGCAGGACAGGCCATGGAGAACTGGGAGCTTTGTTATGCTGATGGGCGGGATGTAAATTGCCAACAGACACTCGGGAGAAGTGTATGGTGTTTCCTGAAACATCTAAAAAACAAAGCAACAGAGCCTAGGGCACTTCCACTTATGGTCCTATAGCTTAGGGAAATTAAAATCAAAAAGACACAGCCACCCGAAAGTTTGGGACGCCTCTGTTTACAAGAACCTCATTTACCGTACAAGTTCAATATCACAGAAAGTGAAAAATGGATAAAGAACTTGTGGTACTTACGTACAATGCAGTATCACTCAGCAATGAAATCTATGTCATCAGGTCCGTAGCAGCATAATGAGTGGATTCAGGTACGATGATTCTAACTGAAATAAGTCACACAGAAAAAGAAACATCATAAGATATCACTAATACACGGAATGTAAACTTGGCTACACAGGAACTGAATTCCAAAACAGAACAGGGTCTCAAATTTAGAAAACCAACTTATGCTTGCTTAAGGGGAAAGGTGAGTTGGGGTGCTGCATAAAACCAGAGATTGAAATGAGCACAGATAATATTCTATAAGGCAAATATGGAATATACAAGAGCTACTCTTTGCTCAACGAAATGGACTCAACACCCCATATTCAACGCCTAGGAATATACCTGCCTAGTAAGAATCATAAAAGCAATGGATTTATATATCTCTGTAAGAGAATGAAGAGTGTGTACAGCGGCATTAAAGCAGTGAAAATCAGCTAAATCCCATATTAAAAATAAATTTCTTAAGCAAAACACAATGACAGTGAAATAGGGAGCAATACTTAAGTAATTCATTCAAGGCTTCTGATGCAACCTGCATTTACCATATCTACACCCAGAGCTGGGTGACACATAAGGCTGGACACTTGGGGCTCATAAGATTGGTGAGGTTCGGTGAGCAAATGCAGACCCTTTGAAGTCATATTGCATGGTACCCATTCCATGGGTCTCAACTCTCCAGGTTTAAGGGATTCTTCCTTCAGCTAAAACATGCATGTGGAACCCAGAGTATGATCCACCGTGTGATCGAGAAACGTGTTCAAATGTGTCTCACTTTTCGTTCCCTGGTACTCGGGTGCAACATTCCAGACGCTTTATTAACACTCTCCCGACTTGGAGAGTCAGTCCCTTTAACCTCCTGTTTGGCCCAGTTTGCAATTTCTGCGGAAGATGAACAGGAATAGCGAGAACCAATGAGAGACTAGCTGGAGGTGTCTGGATGGGCAAATTTAACTCTCATTTCCCACAGGGAAGAGTAATAAACCAAAGGCTCAGCATGCCGTGCCGGAACCAGATTAGGGTCTGAAGCAATCCTGCGGTGTTGTGGCCAGCTCACAAGAAAGCGAGTTGAAGAAAGGAGCTCAGGGGCACTGTAATTCACAAACCTGCAGAGTTATATATGACAGCTATTGTCCGAAAATATACTGAAGTAGGGCTGCCAAGAGGACTTGAATGCGGGGCAGAATTGCAGGAAACCGATTTCAGGAGGAATCGGAATTGGATTGCATTTAAAACACAGGAAAAGAGGCAGAACGTCGACAATGATGCACTTGGCCAAAAAGGGCGTATGTGTTTTTTACTGAATATATTCAGGAAAAAACTCATACGCCCTTTTTGGCCAACCAAGCAAGCTTGCAAAGGAAATCTGCACTACAATGAAGTCTCACTTCCCCCCGGTCAAAAGGGCCATCTGAAAAAAGTGTAAAATCCAGAAAGGCAGAACAGGCCATGGAGAACTGGGAGCTTTGTTATGCTGATGGGCGGGATGTAAATTGCCAACAGACACTCGGGAGAAGTGTATGGTGTTTCCTGAAACATCTAAAAAACAAAGCAACAGAGCCTAGGGCACTTCCAGTTATGGTCCTATAGCTTAGGGAAATTAAAATCAAAAAGACACAGCCACCCCATAATTTGGGACGGCTCTTTTTACAGGAATCTCTTCTGCGGCACAAGTTAAATATCCCAGAGAGCAAATAATGGATAAAGAAGTTGCGATACTTATGTACAACAGAATATCACTCAGCAATGAAATCTATGTCACCAGGCCCGTACCAGCATAATGAGTGGATTGAGGCACGATGATTCTAAGTGAAATAAGTCACACAGAAAAAGAAACATCATAAGGTATCACTAATACACGGAATGTGAACTTGGCTACACATGAACTGAATTACAAAACAGAACAGGGTCTCAAATTTAGAAAACCAACTTATGCTTGCTTAAGGGGAAGGTGAGTTGGGGTGCTGCATAAAAGCAGAGTTTGAAATTAGCACAGATACCGTTCCATAAGCCAAATATGTAATAGACAAGACCTACCCCTTGCTCAACGAAATGGATTCAACAATGAGGTATCACCTCACACCTGGTAGAATAGGCATCATAGAAAATCTACAAACAAAAAATGCTGGAAAGGGTGTGGAGAAAAGGAACCCTCTTCCACTATTGTTGGGAATATAAATTGATACAGTCATTATGGAGAACAATATAGAATTTGTTAAGAAACTAACAATAGAATTACCATATGATACAGCAATCCCAGTACTGGACATATACCCAGACAAAACCATAAATCAAAAAGAGTCATTCACCGCAATGTTCATTGCATCACTATTTAAAATATCGAGGTAATGGAAGCAACCTAAATGCCCACAGACAGACGAATGCATAAAGCTGTGGTACATATATAAAATGGAATATTACTAAGCCATGAAAAGGAATGAAATTGGGTCATTTGTAGAGACGTCGATGGATCTAGAGACTGTCATACAGAGTGAAGTAAGTCAGAAAGAGAAACAAATCTTGTATATTCACGCATATATGTGGAACCTAGAAAAACTGTACAGATTAACCATTTTGCAAGGCATAAATAGAGCAACAGATGTAGACAACAAACGTATGGACAACAAGGGGGGAAAGCTGTTGGGGGGGTGGTTGTGGGAGGAGTTGAGAGACTGGGATTGGCATGTATACATTTATATGTATAAAATAGATAACCAATAAGAACCTGCTGTATAAAAATATAAAATAAAATTCAAAATTAAAAAGAAATAAAATTTAAAAAATAAAACAGAAAAAACAATTATTCCCTGCACTTACATGTATTTATATGAATAAATTATTTCCATGCTTATATCTGTAAATACAAAAAAGAGGAATAAAATCTACCTTGAACCAAAAACGAAAAAGAGAAAAAAACACAGAACCCACCAGTTACACAGAGGAAAACCGTATCAGGGCACTTGCTCCAGTTGTAAACAATTCTGAAGTTGGTCAGTGGTGGGGAATCGTCTCCCATTCAGCCAGCAGCCCCCACGCAACAAGCGTCCTCATTGCAAAGCTGGGGCACCGTGCCGAGGCATCTGTGAGTAAACGTGAGCTGAGCCCCAGGCCAGTTGTTGCTGAACTATTCCCACCCGTCCCAGGTAAAACACCTGAATATATACAAGGACTTGAAAGCCTAGAGGAAGGGCCATAGAGCCACATGAGTGACAGCATGCCAGCCGACTTGGTGCCTGCAGGCCAGCCAGGATGGTCCTGGCCCTGGGTGCTCTTCTGGAAGATTTCCATTTCCCTGCCTGAGATACCCGTCCTGTCCCTGCCCCCACTGCATTTTTCCTTCCTCACCTCTGCCCAGGGAGAAATTCCAGCAGCAGGTATGGGTGACACATCCTCTTCTTTAGCAGGTGGCAGCCTGGCAACTGCTGCAGAAAGTCCAGCAGAGCCCCACTCACACTGGGCCACCCACAAAGCCGTGGCCTCTCACTCCCTCCCACCAGCCCAGCCCCGAGACTGCTGACAGGGCAAAGAAAATGGTGTCAGGCACGGCTGCAGGGGCTCTTGCTGCCTGGAGTGGTATTTATATTGATCTCAACCCAGGCACACCTGGGGAGGGCTGGCCGGCACGGTAAGGCTGCCCAGGTCAGCCAATCATCACCTCTCAGGGACTCACAGTTGCAGAAAATGGAACTTGCTGAACCGGCCAGGTCCAAGGAACAGGTGTGGGCTCCTGAGAGTCAGGATAGACAAGGGGCTGCAGCTTTGGCTTGTTTTCTAATCATTTTATCTGGCCCATGAGTGGGAGACAACTTCAAGAAAACCCTCTCCTAATGAGAGGAACCCAGGAGTCAGGGAGAGGAGGGGTGGGTGGTGGTTGGAGACAGAGGCCTGGTGCCCCGGGTGCAGTGGAAGTCTCTGGAAGACCAGGTGGAGGGAGGCCTCACGGAGTGATGCCCAGGGTCACAGACCTGTCGCAGCTGCTGTTTGTTAGTTCAAGTCCTGCTCTGAGGTGCTCTGTGTCAGCTCTGAGTGACAGGTGAGCTGGAGGTGCTCTGCAATGAGGGCTATGTGCACGGTTCCTGTGTGCCCAGCCCTGCCACGGTACCTGCAAGGGTAGCTCTGTATCCTTGGAGGGGCCTGATCACAAGAGCCCCGTGGGCTGGGGTGGGGATGGGGTACCTGCCCAGGTGAGCTCCATATTCTGGGATTGGTCTGACCACGAGAGCCCCATGGGCTGCTGGGGACCTGGTAAAGGATGTCAGGACAGTCAGTGAAGCCACTGAGGATATACCTCCAGTTGCTCCTAATTCCTACACCCTGCTGGTCATTCTACCAACCACCAGGACATGGTATTCTGTATTAGTCTTCAATGATGCCTTCTTTTGTATTCCATTAGTCCCAGAGTCACAAGAAATTTTGGCTTGTGAGTGGCAGGACTCAACATACAACTAAAACAATACTTCCGGGCCGTCTGGCCCCAAGGGTGCAAAAATTCCCACACCGTCTTTGGGGAAAGCTTAGCTAAAGACCTAAAAGTTCTACCTCTGGAAAAGGAAACCCTCCTTCAATATGCAGACGACATTCTGATCGCCAGCCCTACTAAGGAGGTCTCTGAACTACCAAGCCAATAAAGGATAGAAGTTGTCCAAGAAAAAGCTCAAATATCACAGACTGCGGTGACCTGCCTGGGCTTCATTCTCACACAAGGTCAGAGAAGCCCATCCCAGGAAAGGGAAGAAACCATTTTCAGCCTTACCCCTTTCTAAAACTAGAAGACAGCTTAGGGGTTCCTGGGGAGGCCAGGGTTTGCTGCTTCTGGATCCCTAACTACAGTCTACTAGCTGGGCCTCTATATGAAACACTGAAAGGAAAAGATGATGATCCTTTTGAATAGAATCCAGAAGTGGCCTTTCAAGAATGGAAAGAGCAGTCAATTCAGACCCTTGCCCTGGAACTCCCTAATTTAGCTAAACCCTTTGACCTTTACATTCCCGGTGAAAGGTGAATCGCCATTGGAGAATTAGTGCAAAAACTGGGACCACTTGAAATGGAACAATGCAAGAATGCCATCCAGGTAGGATAAACTACGGTCACTAAGGAGCTTGGCCCACTGCCACATCTGGCCAAGATACTGGCGGTATCTAAAAACCTGGAAATCAGCAGCCCAAAAGGCCACCTCCCTCCTAAGGGAAAAGGACCCCACGTGGTGATCCTAACCACCAACCATGCCCTGAAGTTGCAGGGTTCGCTCCGTGGGCACACCGACCTCGAGTGAGGAGGCCCTCCAACTCCAACATCCAGAGAGATAACCGGGGGCAACAGGGCACCATGACGACTCGTGTGAACATCACTTGACCTGGAGTTTCTCTCATAAAACAACAAGGGTGTGTCCCAAAAGAGTAGACTACTGCTTGCAGGACTTACTGCACCCAGAGGGGAGCTAATAATCTTGGCAGGGGAACAGTATACCACACTGTCACCATAGAAAAGCCTACAGACACCGTGATGATGGTGGCCAATAAGACCGGCTGGACTCCTGTTTACTTCAAAAGGCTGTTGACTCAGTAGCCATCATGGTCCTTATCACCACTGACCCTGGACTGTCTGGGAGTTGAGCGGGCAGGGCTCTGACACCTGGTGCTGTTTGTACGTTAATTCAGGGGCCTAATTGAAGAAAGCGCAGACTACTGGTCAGAGCATCTAGGCTGGCAGAAACGGTCAGCCTAAGGTGGCCGAACAAATGTGGGGCGGGGTGAAACCGGCCCCCACAGCGTCTCTGCACATCTCTTTCCTGGACCCTTAAAGGTCATTAGAATCTATAACACTTCCAATGCTGGTGCTCAGGTGGATGAGCAGGGAGGCAGGGGGCCTGGGGACAATCAACGTCACCGGGAGGCTGCTGGGGAGAAGCTCTGACCCTCGCCCCAGGGTATGAGGGCTCCCAACTCAGCACTCAGCAGTTACAGAAGAAGGGTCTGCACCCTCAGCACTCCAAGAATGAGGAACGGGACAAAAGGCAGAGGAGGGGTTTGTCCCCAGCAAAGCCCATTAAAAATCCCTGGGAGATAAAAATAGAATCTGGGCAATAAAGTCAAGTCTAACCTTTTCTATCCTTTGTGCTTTGTCTAATTTCACGTGCTCCTAGGGTCCCGCATGCAGAGGTTCCACACCCGGCACTTCAGACCAGATTTCCTAGTGCAGAATGGCTGGGTCGACACCTCAGCTCCTGGGGCCCAGTGCAGACTCCACGATATAGAGCCTGAGCTACAGCCAACCCGGCCCTCGAGAGCTCCGCCGCCTCCCTCCCTCCCACTGACTCTGACAGGATCTCTACACAGCAGCCCAGCCCACAGCCCACGGGGTAGTGCATGCTCTCACCTCTCCATTCTCTGATCAAAATATAAAGTTTCCTTTGCTTGTGAACCAAACTCAGTCTCGATCTGTTGGCCCCAATGACACTGGGCAGGGGGACACTTGTTGGGGTCCACTCTGGAGGATCAGTAACAGAAATTGAGACTATTGTAACCTCAATGAACAGATGTGTGAGCCAAACTGTAGTTAACATAGAACAGTGTATAAGGCTCGGGTAAAATAAGATGTTTCTAACACTTCCATTTGATATTTCCATCACTTTTTATAAGCAAGTTCAGTGAAAAGGTTTGTCTTATTTGTCAGGTCAATATTAGAGAAACGAAGTGATTTCTTTCCAAGGATGTACATCTAATAATCTTGGTTAAACCTTCAATCTTGTTTTAAATGCTTTTCCATTGAAAATGATACCTCTCTTTCAGCTCCCCCATTTCTGAGAAGTATAAAATCTTATAATTTATTATTACCAAAGGGGAAAGGTGGGAGGAGGGATAAATTAACAGTTTGGAATTAACACATACACACTGCTATGTATAAAATAAATCATCAACAAGGAACTACTGTATAGCACAGGGAACTACACTCAACATTTTGCAATAACCTATAAGGGGAAATAATCTGAAAAAGAATAGATATTTTTATTGACATCATCTATCAATGATAGTTAAAGTGTAGCCTAAGGGAAGCTGGTGGTGAGTGCTTCTGACCCTGAAGACTTCAATCATCTAAAGTTTGGACTCTGCCTACTTCCCAAGGCCCTTAATGAACATATGTGCAGCCGTAGCTTAAAAACTTCCCCAGTTTGGGTTTCGGGGAGACACTGATTTTGAAAAAGCCCTGGTGTTCTCCTTACATGAATGGGACTCTTCCTACTGCTAAAACATGTCTGTCACACCCAGAGGATGGTATACCGTCTGATCGGGAAGAGTTTGGAAAAGGCATCTCATCTCCTCATCTCCTGGTGCTCGGGTTCACCCCTCCAGCGTCTTTACTAACAGTCTCCCCACTTGGAGATGTCAGCACTGTCAACATCCTGTTGCGTACAGTTTGGAATTTGTCCAGAGGATGAAGCGGAAGGATGAGGAACAATGAGAGACAAGTTCTAGGTGTTCAGACAGGCACATGTCACTCTAATTTCCAATCAGGAAGACGAATTGACCAAAGGCTAGGGTTGCCCATGGAAACAGTATAGGGCTTGAGGAAATCCCGCTGCTTTGTGGCCAGTTCCCATAAACACAAGTTGAACAATGGAACTCAGGGGCAGTAAAATTCACAAAACTGCAGAGTTGAAAATATCCATCACTGAAAAATGTCTTGAGGAAAGTCAGAGAAAAGGACTTGTAAGCAAGGGAGAATGGCAGGAAAGGGATTTGAGGAGGTAGAAAGGACTCGCCATTAAGCACAAAAAAAGGAGCTGAACATTGCCCACATTGCAGTTGGCCAAAAAGGGTGCATGCGTTTTTTTCTGTATATATTCAAGAAAAGGGCATACACTTTTTTAGCCAACCAAACAGGTGGGCACTGGAAGTCAATACTACAAAAGATATCACTTCGCATCAGTCAGAAGAGCCATCCTCATAAAGCGTAAACAACAGAAATGCAGGACAGGGCAACGAGAAGAGGGAGCCCTGTGAGACTTATAGTGGAAATGTATATTGCCAACGGCCATTCTGGAGAAGTGTATTGTGTTTACTAAAGCATCTAAAAAATGAGCTACAGAGCATAGGGCACTTGCACTCATGGGCGTATATCTTGGGAAAAACAAAAATCGAGAGGACACAGGCACCCCAATGTTTACCCCCTCTCTGTTTAAAAGATCCTCGACTAGGATATAACTTAAATGTCTCTGGAGGGAAAAAATGGATAGAGATGTGGTACTTAGGTAGAGTGGAATATTATTCAGCCTGGAAATCAATGAAATATGGCCAGTTGTAACAACTCCGGAGGAGTTACGTATGATCATTCTAAGTGACAGAATTCAAAAAGAAAAAGACACATATCATAAGATATCACTTAAAGGTGGAATCCAAAATGGCTACACATGAAATAAATTACAAAACAAAAACATAGTCAAATATGTAGAAAACACGCATAAGGCTGCTAAACGGGAAAGGTGGGGAGGGGTGAGGCATCATCCAGGAGGTTGAAATTAGCAAAGATACCATTCCAAATACCAAACTGATAATCAACAAGGCCTACACAGTAGCTAAAAGAACTGCACTCAGCACACTCAAGTCACCGGAAAAGAATATATACGACTGGTAAGAATCTGAAAAAGAATTTATTGATGACCCTCTGTACGTGAATCAAGTGGATGTACAGCAGCAAGAAACAGAGCTTTGAAAATCAGCTGTAACCAATATAGTAATAAATTGAAAAAAATAAACGACAGAGAGACAGAGAAAACCTCTTACAACTTTTCCTCAGGGACGGTGATGCAACATGGATTGAACACATCTAGACCCACAGCAGGATGAGACATAAGGCTGGAAACTGTTTGCGCTAAGAGAAATGTGAGGTTGGGTGAGGAAATGCACACCCTTTAAAGTAATACTACCTGGTACCCATTCAATGGGTCCCAAATCTGCAGGTTCAAGGGATCTTCCTTCAGGTAAAACATGCATGGAAAACCCAGAGGACTGTACACCATGTGATCGGGAGATGTGTCTAAAATGCACCTCATTTATCCTCTCCTGGTGCTCCTGTTCACCATTCCAGCCATGTTACTTAGAATCTCCCCACTTGGAGAATCAGCACATTTAAACTTCTGTTTCACACATTTTGCAAATTGTGAGGAGGATGAACGGGAAGAGGGGGAACCAATGAGAGAATAGTTGTAGGGGTTTGGACGGGCACATATCACTCTAATTTCCCATTAAGAATAAGAATTAAAGAAAGGCTCAGCCTGCCTCGCCGGAGCCAAAATAGGGCCTGAAGCAATCCTGTGGGTTTGTGGCCAGCTCACAAAAGAGCAACTTAAAAAATGGAGCTCAGGGTCACTGCAATTCACAAACCTGCAGAGTTATAAATGAAAACTAATGTCCAAAAATATGTTGAGGTAAGGCAAAGAAGAGGATCTGAACGCAAGACAGAATTGCAAGAAACAGATTTCAAGAGATAGATTGGACTCGTCTTTAATGCACATGAAAAGTGGCAGAATTTCGACAATGATGCAGTTGGCCCAAAAGGGCATATGCGTTTTTTCCTGATTATATCCAGGAAAAAACGCATACGCACTTTATGGGCAACGAAGCAAGCAAGCAATGCAAATGTGCACAACAAAGAAGTCTCACTTCCCACCGGTCAAAAGGGTCATCCTAAAAAATTGTAAAAACCAGAAATGCAGGACAGGCCATGGAGAACAGGGAGCCTTTATACGCTGATGGGCAGTGTGTGAACTGCCGAGAGCCACTCTGGAGAAGTGTATGGTGGTTCCTACATCATCTAAAAAACAGAGCTACAGAGCATAGGACACTTCCAATCATGGGAGTATATCTAGGGAAGTCTAAAAATCAACAAGACACAAGCACACCACAGTTTAGGGCTACTCTGTTTACAAGAACCTCAACTTCAGTACACCTTAAATATCCCAGGAAAGAGAACAATGGATAAAGAAGATGTGGTACTTATGTACAATGGAATATCTCTTCACCATGAAATCAATGTAATAAGGCTAGTAGAAGGATAAAGAGTGGATTTAGGTCCGATAATACTACTTGAAATAAGTCAAACAGAAAAAGAAACATATCATAAGATATCACTTATAGAGGGAGGGTAAATATGGCTGCACAAGAAATGAATTACAGAACAGAACAGTGTCTCACATTTAGAAAACACACTTATGTCAGCTTAAGGGGAAAGGAGAGGTGGGGTGATGCATAAAACCAGAGTTTGAAATTAGCACAGATACCGTTCAATAAACCAAATAGGTATTAGACAAGATCTACACCTTGCTCAATGAACTGGCCTCAACACACCCTATACACCGCAGAGAAATATATCTGAGTAATAAGAATCTTAAAACCCATGTATTCATATATCTCCATAAGGGAATCAAGTGTGTGCAGAGCGGCACAAACACAGCAGTGAAAATGAGCTAAACCCCATTATAGAAATAAATTTTAAAAAGAAAACGCTGAAACAATGAAAGAGAAAAATTCTTACAAAATTCGCTCAGGGGCTGTGATGTAACCTGGATTGACCACATATAAACCCACAGCTGGATAAGACATAAGGCTGGACACTTGGGGCTGAGAGGATTGGTGAGCTTTGGTGAGCAACTGCCGAAAGTTTAATGCAATACTTCATGCTACTCAGTCCAAGGGTCCCAACACTCCAGGTTGAAGGGAATCTTCCTACAGCTAAACCATGCTTGGGAAACCCAGCGACTGGTATACCATATGATCGGGAAAGGTTTCTAAAACGCACCTCATTTTTCCTCTCCTGGGGCTCCGGATCGACATTCCAGCCGCTTTACTAACAACATCCCCACATGGAGTCAATGCCTTTAAGTTCTGGTATCGCACAGTCTGCAGTTAGTGTAGAGGATGAATGGGAATAGGGGGAACCAGTGAGAAACAAGCTGTAGCGGTTTCAATGGGCACATGTCACTCTAATGTCACATCAGTAAGAAGAATTAACCAAAGGCACAGCAAGGTGCCCTAGAAGAAAAATAGGGCTTCAAGGAATCCTGTGGTTACGGGGCAAGACCACAAAAATAAGAGCTGAAAAGTGGGGCTAAGGGCCACTGCAATTCAAAAACCTGCAGAGTTATAAAGGCCAACTATTTTCAAAAAATATATTGAGGTAAGGCTATGAAGAGACATTGAAAGCAAGGCAGAATTGCAGGAAACGGATTTCAGGAGGTAGACTGGAATTTTATTGAAAGCATAGGAAAAGAGGCAGAACGTCCACAATGATGCACTTGGCCAAAAAGGGCGTATGCGTTTTTTCCTGAATATATTCAGGAAAAAACACATACGCCCTATTTGGCCAACCAAGCAAGCTTGCAAAGGAAATCTGCACTACAATGAAGTCTCACTTCCCCCCGGTCAAAAGGGCCATCTGAAAAAAGTGTAAAATCCAGAAAGGCAGGACAGGCCATGGAGAACTGGGAGCCTTGTTATGCTGATGGGCGGGATGTAAATTGCCAACAGACACTCGGGAGAAGTGTATGGTGTTTCCTGAAACATCTAAAAAACAAAGCAACAGAGCCTAGGGCACTTCCACTTATGGTCCTATAGCTTAGGGAAATTAAAATCAAAAAGACACAGCCACCCCAATGTTTGGAATGGCTCTGTTTACAAGAACCTCGTTTACAGTACAAGTTCAACATCGCAGAAAGTGAAAAATGGATAAAGAAGTTGTGGTATTTACTTACAAAGCAATATCACTCAGCACTGAAATCTATGTCATCAGGCCCGTAGCAGCATAATGAGTGGATTCAGGTATGATAATTCTAACTGAAATAACTCACACAGAAAAAGAAACATCATAAGATATCAGTAATACACGGAATGTAAACTTGGCTACACAGGAACTGAATTAAAGAACAGAACAGGGTCTCAAATTTAGAAAACCAACTTATGCTTGCTTAAGGGGAAAGGTGAGTTGGGGTGCTGCATAAAAGCAGAGATTGAAATGAGCACAGATAAAGTTCCTTAAGCCAAATATGGAATAGACAAGAGCTACTCCTTGCTCAACGAAATGGACTCAACACCGCATATTAAACGCCTAAGAATGTACCTGACTAGTAAGTATCTTAAAACCTATGGATTGCTATGTCTCCGAAAGAGAATCAAGCATGTGTACAGGGGCATAAACGCAGCAGTGATAGGATTGGAGAGGTTTGGTGAGCAAATGAAGACCCTTTGAAGTCATATCTCATGGTAACCATTCCATGGGTTTCAACTACACAGGTTTAAGGTATTCTTCCTTCAGCTAAAACATGCATGTGGAACCCAGAGTATGATCAACCATGTGATCGGGAGACGTGTTCAAATATGTCTCAGTTTTCCTCCCATGGTACTCGGGTGCACCATTCCAGATGCTTTAGTAACACTCTCCCGACTTGGAGAGTCAGCCCCTTTAACCTCCTGTTTGGCCCAGTTTTCAATTTCTGCGGAAGATGAACAGGAATAGTGAGAACCAATGAGAGACTAGCTGGAGGTGTCTGGACGGGCAAATTTAACTCTCATTTCCCACCAGGAAGTGGAATTAACCAAAGGCTCAGCGTGCCGTTCCGGAACCAGATTAGGGCCTGAAGCCATCCTGCGGTGTTGCGGCCAGGTCACAAGAAAGCGAGTTGAAGAAAGGAGCTCAGGGGCACTGTAATTCACAAACCTGCAGAGTTATAAATGACAGGTATCGTCCAAAAATATACTGAAGTAAGGCTGCCAAGAGGACTTGAAAGCGGGGCAGAATTGCAGGAAACCGATTTCAGGAGGTAGACTTGAATTGCATTGAAAGCATAGGAAAAGAGGCAGAACGTCCACAATGATGCACTTGGCCAAAAAGGGCGTATGCGTTTTTTCCTGAATATATTCAGGAAAAAACGCATACGCCCTTTTTGGCCAACCAAGCAAGCTTGCAAAGGAAATCTGCACTACAATGAAGTCTCACTTCCCCCCGGTCAAAAGGGCCATCTGAAAAAAGTGTAAAATCCAGAAAGGCAGGACAGGCCATGGAGAACTGGGAGCCTTGTTATGCTGATGGGCGGGATGTAAATTGCCAACAGACACTCGGGAGAAGTGTATGGTGTTTCCTGAAACATCTAAAAAACAAAGCAACAGAGCCTAGGGCACTTCCACTTATGGTCCTATAGCTTAGGGAAATTAAAATCAAAAAGACACAGCCACCCCAATGTTTGGGACGCCTCTGTTTACAAGAACCTCGTTTCCCATACACGTTCAATATCACAGAAAGTGAAAAATGGATAAAGAACTTGTGGTACTTACGTACAATGCAGTATCACTCAGCAATGAAATCTATGTCATCAGGCCCGTAGCAGCACAATGAGTGGATTCAGGTACGATGATTCTAACTGAAATAAGTCACACAGAAAAAGAAACATCATAAGATATCACTAATACACGGAATGTAAACTTGGCTACACAGGAACTGAATTCCAAAACAGAACAGGGTCTCAAATTTAGAAAACCAACTTATGCTTGCTTAAGGGGAAAGGTGAGTTGGGGTGCTGCATAAAACCAGAGATTGAAATGAGCACAGATAAAGTTCCTTAAGCCAAATATGGAATAGACAAGAGCTACTCCTTGCTCAACGAAATGGACTCAACACCGCATATTAAACGCCTAAGAATGTACCTGGCAAGTAAGTATCTTAAAACCTATGGATTGCTATGTCTCCGAAAGAGAATCAAGCATGTGTACAGGGGCATAAACGCAGCAATGATAGGATTGGAGAGGTTCGGTGAGCAAATGAAGACCCTTTGAAGTCATATTGCATGGTACCCATTCCACGGGTTTCAACTACCCAGGTTTAAGGTATTCTTCCTTCAGCTAAAACATGCATGTGGAACCCATAGTATGATCAACCATGTGATCGGGAGACGTGTTCAAATATGTCTCAGTTTTCCTCCCCTGGTACTCGGGTGCAACATTCCAGACGCTTTACTAACACTCTCCCGACTTGGAGAGTCAGTCCCTTTAACCTCCTGTTTGGCCCACTTTGCAATTTCTGCGGAAGATGAACAGGAATAGCGAGAACCAATGAGAGACTAGCTGGAGGTGTCTGGACGGGCAAATTTAACTCTCATTTCCCACCAGGAAGAGGAATTAACCAAAGGCTCAGCGTGCCCTGCCCGAACCTGATTAGGGCCTGAAGCCATCCTGCGGTGTTGCGGCCAGCTCACAAGAAAGCGAGTTGAAGAAAGGAGCTCAGGGGCACTGTAATTCACAAACCTGCAGAGTTATAAATGACAGCTATCGTCCAAAAATATACTGAAGTAAGGCTGCCAAGAGGACTTGAAAGTGGGGCAGAATTGCAGGAAACCGATTTCAGGAGGTAGACTGGAATTGCATTGAAAGCATAGGAAAAGAGGCAGAACGTCCACAATGATGCACTTGGCCACAAAGGGCGTATGCGTTTTTTCCTGAATATATTCAGGAAAAAAACGCATACGCCCTTTTTGGCCAACCATGCAAACTTGCAAAGGAAATCTGCACTACAATGAAGTCTCACTTCCCCCCGGTCAAAAGGGCCATCTGAAAAAAGTGTAAAATCCAGAAAGGCAGGACAGGCCATGGAGAACTGGGAGCCTTGTTATGCTGATGGGCGGGATGTAAATTGCCAACAGCCACTGGGGAGAAGTGTATGGTGTTTCCTGAAACATCTAAAAAACAAAGCAACAGAGCCTAGGGCACTTCCACTTATGGTCCTATAGCTTAGGGAAATTAAAATCAAAAAGACACAGCCACCCCAAAGTTTGGGACGCCTCTGTTTACAAGAACCTCGTTTCCCATACACGTTCAATATCACAGAAAGTGAAAAATGGATAAAGAACTTGTGGTACTTACGTACAATGCAGTATCACTCAGCAATGAAATCTATGTCATCAGGCCCGTAGCAGCATAATGAGTGGATTCAGGTACGATGATTCTAACTGAAATAAGTCACACAGAAAAAGAAACATCATAAGATATCACTAATACACGGAATGTAAACTTGGCTACACAGGAACTGAATTCCAAAACAGAACAGGGTCTCAAATTTAGAAAACCAACTTATGCTTCCTTAAGGGGAAAGGTGAGTTGGGGTGCTGCATAAAACCAAAGATTGAAATGAGCACAGATAAAGTTCCTTAAGCCAAATATGGAATAGACAAGAGCTACTCCTTGCTCAACGAAATGGACTCAACACCGCATATTAAACGCCTAAGAATGTACCTGACTAGTAAGTATCTTAAATCCTATGGATTGCTATGTCTCCAAAAGAGAATCAAGCGTGTGTACAGGGGCATAAACGCAGCAGTGATAGGATTGGAGAGGTTCGGTGAGCAAATGAAGACCCTTTGAAGTCATATTGCATGGTACCCATTCCACGGGTCTCAACTCTCCAGGTTTAAGGTATTCTTCCTTCAGCTAAAACATGCATGTGGAACCCAGAGTATGATCAACTGTGTGAACAGGAGACGTGTTCAAATATGTCTCAGTTTTCCTCCCCTGGTACTCGGGTGCAACATTCCAGACGCTTTACTAACACTCTCCCCACTTGGAGAGTCAGCGCCTTTAACCTCCTGTTTGGCCCAGTTTGCAATTTCTGCGGAAGATGAACAGGAATAGCGAGAACCAATGAGAGACTAGCTGGAGGTGTCTGGACGGGCAAATTTAACTCTCATTTCCCACCAGGAAGAGGAAATAACCAAAGGCTCAGCGTGCCGTGCCGGAACCATATTAGAGCCTGAAGCCATACTGCGGTGTTGCGGCCAGCTCACAAGAAAGCGAGTTGAAGAAAGGAGTTCAGGGGCACTGTAATTCATAAACCTGCAGAGTTATAAATGACAGCTATCGTCCAAAAATATACTGAAGTAAGGCTGCCAAGAGAACTTGAAAGCGGGACAGAATTGCAGGAAACTGATTTCAGGAGGTAGACTTGAATTGCATTGAAAGCATAGGAAAAGAGGCAGAACGACCCCAATGATGCACTTGGCCAAAAAGGGTGTATGCGTTTTTTCCTGAATATATTCAGGAAAAAACGCATACGCCCTTTTTGGCCAACCAAGCAAGCTTGCAAAGGAAATCTGCACTACAATGAAGTCTCACTTCCCCCCGGTCAAAAGGGCCATCTGAAAAAAGTGTAAAATCCAGAAAGGCAGGACAGGCCATGGAGAACTGGGAGCCTTGTTATGCTGATGGGCGGGATGTAAATTGCCAACAGACACTTGGGAGAAGTGTATGGTGTTTCCTGAAACATCTAAAAAACAAAGCAACAGAGCCTAGGGCACTTCCACTTATGGTCCTATAGCTTAGGGAAATTAAAATCAAAAAGACACAGCGACCCCAAAGTTTGGGACGCCTCTGTTTACAAGAACCTCGTTTACAGTACAAGTTCAACATCGCAGAAAGTGAAAAATGGATAAAGAACTTGTGGTATTTACTTACAAAGCAATATCACTCAGCAATGAAATCTATGTCATCAGGCCCGTAGCAGCATAATGAGTGGATTCAGGTACGATGATTCTAACTGAAATAAGTCACACAGAAAAAGAAACATCATAAGATATCACTAATACACGGAATGTAAACTTGGCTACACAGGAACTGAATTCCAAAACAGAACACGGTCTCAAATTTAGAAAACCAACTTATGCTTGCTTAAGGGGAAAGGTGAGTTGGGGTGCTGCATAAAACCAGAGATTGAAATGAGCACAGATAAAGTTCCTTAAGCCAAATATGGAATAGACAAGAGCTACTCCTTGCTCAACGAAATGGACTCAACACCGCATATTAAACGCCTAAGAATGTACCTGGCTAGTAAGTATCTTAAAACCTATGGATTGCTATGTCTCCGAAAGAGAATCAAGCATGTGTACAGGGGCATAAACGCAGCAGTGATAGGATTGGAGAGGTTCGGTGAGCAAATGAAGACCCTTTGAAGTCATATTGCATGATACCCATTCCACGGGTTTCAACTACCCAGGTTTAAGGTATTCTTCCTTCAGCTAAAACATGCATGTGGAACCCATAGTATGATCAACCATGTGATCGGGAGACGTGTTCAAATATGTCTCAGTTTTCCTCCCCTGGTACTCGGGTGCAACATTCCAGACGCTTTACTAACACTCTCCCCACTTGAAGAGTCAGTCCCTTTAACCTCCTGTTTGGCCCAGTTTGCAATTTCTGCGGAAGATGAACAGGATTAGCGAGAACCAATGAGAGACTAGCTGGAGGTGTCTGGACGGGCAAATTTAACTCTCATTTCCCACCAGGAAGAGGAAATAACCAAAGGCTCAGCGTGCCGTGCCGGAACCATATTAGAGCCTGAAGCCATCCTGCGGTGTTGCGGCCAGCTCACAAGAAAGCGAGTTGAAGAAAGGAGCTCAGGGGCACTGTAATTCACAAACCTGCAGAGTTATAAATGACAGCTATCGTCCAAAAATATACTGAAGTAAGGCTGCCAAGAGGACTTGAAAGCGGGGCAGAATTGCAGAAAACCGATTTCAGGAGGTAGACTTGAATTGCATTGAAAGCATAGGAAAAGAGGCAGAACGTCCCCAATGATGCACTTGGCCAAAAAGGGCGTATGCGTTTTTTCCTGAATATATTCAGGAAACAACGCATACGCACTTTTTGGCCAACCAAGCAAGCTTGCAAAGGAAATCTGCACTACAATGAAGTCTCACTTCCCACCGGTCAAAAGGGCCATCTGATAAAAGTGTAAAATCCAGAAAGGCAGGACAGGCCATGGAGAACTGGGAGCCTTGTTATGCTGATGGGCGGGATGTAAATTGCCAACAGACACTCGGGAGAAGTGTATGGTGTTTCCTGAAACATCTAAAAAACAAAGCAACAGAGCCTAGGGCACTTCCACTTATGGTCCTATGGCTTAGGGAAATTAAAATAAAAAAGACACAGCGACCCCAAAATTTGGGACGCCTCTGTTTACAAGAACCTCGTTTACAGTACAAGTTCAACATCGCAGAAAGTGAAAAATGGATAAAGAACTTGTGGTATTTACTTACAAAGCAATATCACTCAGCAATGAAATCTATGTCATCAGGCCCGTAGCAGCATAATGAGTGGATTCAGGTACGATGATTCTAACTGAAATAAGTCACACAGAAAAAGAAACATCATAAGATATCACTAATACACGGAATGTAAACTTGGCTACACAGGAACTGAATTCCAAAACAGAACACGGTCTCAAATTTAGAAAACCAACTTATGCTTGCTTAAGGGGAAAGGTGAGTTGGGGTGCTGCATAAAACCAGAGATTGAAATGAGCACAGATAAAGTTCCTTAAGCCAAATATGGAATAGACAAGAGCTACTCCTTGCTCAACGAAATGGACTCAACACCGCATATTAAACGCCTAAGAATGTACCTGGCTAGTAAGTATCTTAAAACCTATGGATTGCTATGTCTCCGAAAGAGAATCAAGCATGTGTACAGGGGCATAAACGCAGCAGTGATAGGATTGGAGAGGTTCGGTGAGCAAATGAAGACCCTTTGAAGTCATATTGCATGGTACCCATTCCACGGGTTTCAACTACCCAGGTTTAAGGTATTCTTCCTTCAGCTAAAACATGCATGTGGAACCCATAGTATGATCAACCATGTGATCGGGAGACGTGTTCAAATATGTCTCAGTTTTCCTCCCCTGGTACTCGGGTGCAACATTCCAGACGCTTTACTAACACTCTCCCGACTTGGAGAGTCAGTCCCTTTAACCTCCTGTTTGGCCCACTTTGCAATTTCTGCGGAAGATGAACAGGAATAACGAGAACCAATGAGAGACCAGCTGGAGGTGTCTGGAGGGGCAAATTTAACTCTCATTTCCCACCAGGAAGAGGAATTAACCAAAGGCTCAGCGTGCCGTGCCCGAACCTGATTAGGGCCTGAAGCCATCTTGCGGTGTTGCGGCCAGCTCACAAGAAAGCGAGTTGAAGAAAGGAGCTCAGGGGCACTGTAATTCACAAACCTGCAGAGTTATAAATGACAGCTATTGTCCAAAAATATACTGAAGTAAGGCTGCCAAGAGGACTTGAAAGTGGGGCAGAATTGCAGGAAACCGATTTCAGGAGGTAGACTAGAATTGCATTGAAAGCATAGGAAAAGAGGCAGAACGTCCACAATGATGCACTTGGCCAAAAAGGGCGTATGCGTTTTTTCCTGAATATATTCAGGAAAAAACGCATACGCCCTTTTTGGCCAACCATGCAAACTTGCAAAGGAAATCTGCACTACAATGAAGTCTCACTTCCCCCCGGTCAAAAGGGCCATCTGAAAAAAGTGTAAAATCCAGAAAGGCAGGACAGGCCATGGAGAACTGGGAGCCTTGTTATGCTGATGGGCGGGATGTAAATTGCCAACAGACACTCGGGAGAAGTGTATGGTGTTTCCTGAAACATCTAAAAAACAAAGCAACAGAGCCTAGGCCACTTCCACTTATGGTCCTATAGCTTAGGGAAATTAAAATCAAAAAGACACAGCCACCCCAAAGTTTGGGACACCTCTGTTTACAAGAACCTCGTTTCCCATACACGTTCAATATCACAGAAAGTGAAAAATGGATAAAGAACTTGTGGTACTTACGTACAATGCAGTATCACTCAGCAATGAAATCTATGTCATCAGGCCCGAAGCAGCATAATGAGTGGATTCAGGTACGATGATTCTAACTGAAATAAGTCACACAGAAAAAGAAACATCATAAGATATCACTAATACACGGAATGTAAACTTGGCTACACAGGAACTGAATTCCAAAACAGAACACGGTCTCAAATTTAGAAAACCAACTTATGCTTGCTTAAGGGGAAAGGTGAGTTGGGGTGCTGCATAAAACCAGAGATTGAAATGAGCACAGATAAAGTTCCTTAAGCCAAATATGGAATAGACAAGAGCTACTCCTTGCTCAACGAAATGGACTCAACACCGCATATTAAACGCCTAAGAATGTACCTGACTAGTAAGTATCTTAAAACCTATGGATTGCTATGTCTCCAAAACAGAATCAAGCGTGTGTACAGGGGCATAAACGCAGCAGTGATAGAATTGGAGAGGTTCGGTGAGCAAATGAAGACCCTTTGAAGTCATATTGCATGGTACCCATTACACGGGTCTCAACTCTCCAGGTTTAAGGTATTCTTCCTTCAGCTAAAACATGCATGTGGAACCCAGAGTATGATCAACCGTGTGAACGGGAGACGTGTTCAAATATGTCTCAGTTTTCCTCCCCTGGTACTCGGGTGCAACATTCCAGACGCTTTACTAACACTCTCCCCACTTGGAGAGTCAGCGCCTTTAACCTCCTGTTTGGCCCAGTTTGCAATTTCTGCGGAAGATGAACAGGATTAGCGAGAACCAATGAGAGACTAGCTGGAGGTGTCTGGACGGGCAAATTTAACTCTCATTTCCCACCAGGAAGAGGAAATAACCAAAGGCTCAGCGTGCCGTGCCAGAACCATATTAGAGCCTGAAGCCATCCTGCGTTGTTGCGGTCAGCTCACAAGAAAGCGAGTTGAAGAAAGGAGCTCAGGGGCACTGTAATTCACAAACCTGCAGAGTTATAAATGACAGCTATCGTCCAAAAATATACTGAAGTAAGGCTGCCAAGAGGACTTGAAAGCGGGGCAGAATTGCAGGAAACCGATTTCAGGAGGTAGACTGGAATTACATTGAAAGCATAGGAAAAGAGGCAGAACGTCCACAATGATGCACTTGGCCAAAAAGGGCGTATGCGTTTTTTCCTGAATATATTCAGGAAAAAACGCATACGCCCTTTTTGGCCAACCAAGCAAGCTTGCAAAGGCAATCTGCACTACAATGAAGTCTCACTTCCCCCCGATCAAAGGGGCCATCTGAAAAAAGTGTAAAATCCAGAAAGGCAGGACAGGCCATGGAGAACTGGGAGCCTTGTTATGCTGATGGGTGGGATGTAAATTGCCAACAGACACTCAGAAGAAGTGTATGGTGTTTCCTGGAACATCTAAAAAACAAAGCAACAGAGCCTAGGGCACTTCCACTTATGGTCCTATAGCTTAGGGAAATTAAAATCAAAAAGACACAGCCACCCCAAAATTTGGGACGCCTCTGTTTACAAGATCCTTGTTTACAGTACAAGTTCAACATCGCAGAAAGTGAAAAATGGATAAAGAAGTTGTATTTACTTACAAAGCAATATGACTCAGCAATGAAATCTATCTCATCAGGCCCTTAGCAGCACAATGAGTGGATTCAGGTATGATGATTCTAACTGAAATAAGTCACACAGAAAAAGAAACATCATAAGATATCAGTAATACACGGAATGTAAACTTGGCTACACAGGAACTGAATTACAGAACAGAACAGGGTCTCAAATTTAGAAAACCAACTTATGCTTGCTTAAGGGGAAAGGTGAGTTGGGGTGCTGCATAAAACCAGAGATTGAAATGAGCACAGATAAAGTTCCTTAAGCCAAATACGGAATAGACAAGAGCTACTCCTTGCTCAACGAAATGGACTCAACACCGCATATTAAACGCCTAAGAATGTACCTGACTAGTAAGTATCTTAAAACCTATGGATGGCTATGTCTCCAAAAGAGAATCAAGCATGTGTACAGGGGCATAAACGCAGCAGTGATAGGATTGGAGAGGTTCGATGAGCAAATGAAGACCCTTTGAAGTCATATTGCATGGTACCCATTCCACGGGTTTCAACTACACAGGTTTAAGTTATTCTTCATTCAGCTAAAACATGCATGTGGAACCTAGAGTATGATCACCCATGTGATCGGGAGACGTGTTCAAATATGTCTCAGTTTTCGTACCCTGGTACTCGGGTGCAACATTCCAGATCCTTTACTAACACTCTCCCGACTTGGAGAGTCAGTCCCTTTAACCTCCTGTTTGGCCCACTTTGCAATTTCTGCGGAAGATGAACAGGAATAGGGAGAACCAATGAGAGACTAGCTGGAGGTGTCTGGACGGGCAAATTTAACTCTCATTTCCCACCAGGAAGAGGAATTAACCAAAGGCTCAGCGTGCCTTGCCGGAACCAGATTAGGGCCTGAAGCCATCCTGCGGTGTTGCGGCCAGCACACAAGAAAGCGAGTTGAAGAAAGGAGCTCAGGGGCACTGTAATTCACAAACCTGCAGAGTTATAAATGACAGCTATCGTCCAAAAATATACTGAAGTAAGGCTCCCAAGAGGATTTGAAAGCTGGGCAGAATTGCAGGAAACCGATTTCAGGAGGTAGACTGGAATTGCATTGAAAGCATAGGAAAAGAGGCAGAACGTCCACAATGATGCACTTGGCCAAAAAGGGCGTATGCGTTTTTTCCTGAATATATTCAGGAAAAAACGCATACGCCCTTTTTGGCCAACCAAGCAAGCTTGCAAAGGAAATCTACACTACATGAAGTCTCACTTCCCCCCGGTCAAAAGGGCCATCTGAAAAAAGTGTAAAATCCAGAAAGGCAGGACAGGCCATGGAGAACTGGGAGCCTTGTTATGCTGATGGGCGGGATGTAAATTGCCAAGAGACACTCGGGAGAAGTGTATGGTGTTTCCTGAAACATCTAAAAAACAAAGCAACAGAGCCTAGGGCACTTCCACTTATGGTCCTATAGCTTACGGAAATTAAAATCAAAAACACAAAGCCACGCCAAAGTTTGGGACGCCTCTGTTTACAAGAACCTCGTTTACCGTACAAGTTCAATATCACAGAAAGTGAAAAATGGATAAAGAACTTGTGGTACTTACGTACAATGCAGTATCACTCAGCAATGAAATCTATGTCATCAGGCCCGTAGCAGCATAATGAGTGGATTCAGGTACGATGACTCTAACTGAAATAAGTCACACAGAAAAAGAAACATCATAAGATATCAGTAATACACGGAATGTAAACTTGGCTACACAGGAACTGAATTACAGAACAGAACAGGGTCTCAAATTTAGAAAACCAACTTCTGCTTGCTTAAGGGGAAAGGTGAGTTGGGGTGCTGCATAAAACCAGAGATTGAAATGAGCACAGATAAAGTTCCTTAAGCCAAATATGGAATAGACAAGAGCTACTCCTTGATCAACGAAATGGACTCAACACCCCATATTAAACGCCTAAGAATGTACCTGACTAGTAAGTATCTTAAAACCTATGGATTGCTATGTCTCCAAAAGAGAATCAAACATGTGTACAGGGGCATAAATGCAGCAGTGATAGGATTGGAGAGGTTCGGTGAGCAAATGAAGACCCTTTGAAGTCATATTGCATGGTACCCATTACACGGGTCTCAACTCTCCAGGTTTAAGGTATTCTTCCTTCAGCTAAAACATGCATGTGGAACCCAGAGTATGATCAACCATGTGAATGGGAGACGTGTTCAAATATGTCTCAGTTTTCCTCCCCTGGTACTCGGGTGCAACATTCCAGACGCTTTACTAACACTCTCCCCACTTGGAGAGTCAGCACCTTTAACCTCCTGTTTGGCCCAGTTTGCAATTTCTGCGGAAGATGAACAGGAATAGGGAGAACCAATGAGAGACTAGCTGGAGGTGTCTGGACGGGCAAATTTAACTCTCATTTCCCATCTGGAAGAGGAAATAACCAAAGGCTCAGCGTGCCGTGCCGGAACCAGATTAGGGCCTGAAGCCATCCTGCGGTGTTGCGGCCAGCTGAAAAGAAAGTGAGTTGAAGAAAGGAGCTCAGGGGCACTGTAATTCACAAACCTGCAGAGTTATAAATGACAGCTATCGTCCAAAAATAGACTGAAGTAAGGCTGCCAAGAGGACTTGAAAGCGGGGCAGAATTGCAGGAAACCGATTTCAGGAGGTAGACTGGAATTGCATTGAAAGCATAGGAAAAGAGGCAGAACGTCCACAATGATGCACTTGGCCAAAAAGGGCGTATGCGTTTTTTCCTGAATATATTCAGGAAAAAACGCATACGCACTTTTTGGCCAACCAAGCAAGCTTGCAAAGGAAATCTGCACTACAATGAAGTCTCACTTCCCCCCGGTCAAAAGGGCCATCTGAAAAAAGTGTAAAATCCAGAAAGGCAGGACAGGCCATGGAGAACTGGGAGCCTTGTTATGCTGATGGGCGGGATGTAAATTGCCAACAGACACTCGGGAGAAGTGTATGGTGTTTCCTGAAACATCTAAAAAACAAAGCAACAGAGCCTAGGGCACTTCCACTTATGGTCCTATAGCTTAGGGAAATTAAAATCAAAAAGACACAGCCAGCCAAAGTTTGGGACGCCTCTGTTTACAAGAACCTCATTTACCATACAAGTTCAATATCACAGAAAGTGAAAAATGGATAAAGAACTTGTGGTACTTACGTACAATGCAGTATCACTCAGCAATGAAATCTATGTCATCAGGTCCGTAGCAGCATAATGAGTGGATTCAGGTACGATGATTCTAACTGAAATAAGTCACACAGAAAAAGAAACATCATAAGATATCAGTAATACACGGAATGTAAACTTGGCTACACAGGAACTGAATTACAAAACAGAACAGGGTCCCAAATGTAGCAAACCAACTTATGCTTGCTTAAGGGGAAAGGTGAGTTGGGGTGCTGCATAAAACCAGAGATGGAAATTAGCACAGATACCGTTCCATAAGCCAAATATGTAATAGACAAGAGCTACTCCTTGCTCAACGAAGTGGACACAACACCCCATATTAAACGCCTAAGAATGTACCTGACTAGTAAGAATCTTAATACCTATGGATTTATATATCTCCGAAAGAGAATCAAGCGTGTGTACAGCGGCATAAACGCAGCAGTGATAGGATTGGTGAGGTTCGGTGAGCAAATGCAGACCCTTTGAAGTCATATTGCATTGTACCCATTCCATGGGTCTCAACTCTCCAGGTTTAAGGGATTCTTCCTTCAGCTAAAACATGCATGTGGAACCCAGAGTATGATCCACCGTGTGATTGGAAACGTTTTCAAAGGTGTCTCAGTTTTCGTCCCCTGGTACTCGGGTGCAACATTCCAGACGCTTTACTAACACTCTCCCCACTTGGAGAGTCAGTGCCTTTAAACTCCTGTTTGGCCCAGTTTGCAATTTCTCTGGAAAATGAACAGGAATAGGGAGAAGCAATGATAGACTAGCTGGAGGTGTCTGGATGGGCAAATTTAACTCTGATTTCCAACCAGGAAGAGGAAATAACCAAAGGCTCAGCGTGCCATGCCAGAACCACACTAGGGACTGAAGCAATCCTGCGGTGTTGCGGCCAGCTCACAAGAAAGCGAGTTGAAGAAAGGAGCTCAGGGGCACGGTCATTCACAAACCTGCAGAGTTATAAATGACAGCTATTGTCCAAAAATATATTGAAGTAAGGCTGCCAAGAGGACTTGAAAGCGGGGCAGAATTGCAGGAAACCGATTTCCGGAGGTAGACTGGAATTGCATGTAAAGCATAGGAAAAGAGCAGAACGTCCACAATGATGCACTTGGCCAAAAAGGGCGTATGCGTTTTTTCCTGAATATATTCAGGAAAAAACGCATACGCCCTTTTTGACCAACCAAGCAAGCTTGCAAAGGAAATCTGCACTACAATGAAGTCTCACTTCCCCCCGGTCAAAAGGGCCATCTGAAAAAAGTGTAAAATCCAGAAAGGCAGCACAGGCCATGGAGAACTGGGAGCCTTGTTATGCTGATGGGCGGGATGTAAATTGCCAACAGCCACTCTGGAGAAGTGTATGGTGTTTCCTGAAACATCTAAAAAACAAAGCAACAGAGCCTAGGGCACTTCCACTTATGGTCCTATAGCTTAGGGAAATTAAAATCAAAAAGACACAGCCACCCCAAAATTTGGGATGGCTCTTTTTACAGGAATCTCTTCTGCGGCACAAGTTAAATATCCCAGAGAGCAAATAATGGATAAAGAAGTTGCGGTACTTATGTACAACAGAATACCATCAGCAATGAAATCTATGTCACCAGGCCCGTACCAGCATAATGAGTGGATTGAGGCACGATGATTCTAAGTGAAAGAAGTCACACAGAAAAAGAAACATCATAAGGTATCACTAATACACGGAATGTGAACTTGGCTACACATGAATTGAATTACAAAACAGAACAGGGTCTCAAATTTAGAAAACCAACTTATGCTTGCTTAAGGGGGAAGGTGAGTTGGGGTCCTGCATAAAAGCAGAGTTTGAAATTAGCACAGATACCGTTCCATAAGCCAAATATGTAATAGACAAGACCTACCCCTTGCTCAACGAAATGGATTCAACAATGAGGTATCACCTCACACCTGGTAGAATAGGCATCATAGAAAATCTACAAACAAAAAATGCTGGAAAGGGTGTGGAGAAAAGGAACCCTCTTCCACTATTGTTGGGAATATAAATTGATACAGTCATTATGGAGAACAATATGGAATTTCTTAAGAAACTAACAATAGAATTACCATATGATACAGCAATCCCAGTACTGGACATATACCCAGACAAAACCATAAATCAAAAAGAGTCATTCACCGCAATGTTCATTGCATCACTATTTACAATATCGAGGTAATGGAAGCAACCTAAATGCCCACAGACAGACGAATGCATAAAGCTGTGGTACATATATAAAATGGAATATTACTAAGCCATGAAAAGGAATGAAATTGGGTCATTTGTAGAGACGTCGATGGATCTAGAGACTGTCATACAGAGTGAAGTAAGTCAGAAAGAGAAAAACAAATCTTGTATATTCATGCATATATGTGGAACCTAGAAAAACTGTACAGATTAACCATTTTGCAAGGCATAAATAGAGCAACAGATGTAGACAACAAACGTATGGACAACAAGGGGGGAAAGCTGTTGGGGGGGTGGTGGTGGGAGGAGTTGAGAGACTGGGATTGGCATGTATACATTTATATGTATAAAATAGATAACCAATAAGAACCTGCTGTATAAAAATATAAAATAAAATTCAAAATTAAAAAGAAATAAAATTTAAAAAATAAAACAGAAAAAACAATTATTCCCTGCACATACATGTATTTATATGAATAAATTATTTCCATGCTTATATCTGTAAATACAAAAAAGAGGAATAAAATCTACCTTGAACCAAAAACGAAAAAGAGAAAAAAACACAGAACCCACCAGTTACACAGAGGAAAACCGTATCAGGGCACTTGCTCCAGTTGTAAACAATTCTGAAGTTGGTCAGTGGTGGGGAATCGTCTCCCATTCAGCCAGCAGCCCCCACGCAACAAGCGTCCTCATTGCAAAGCTGGGGCACCGTGCCGAGGCATCTGTGAGTAAACGTGAGCTGAGCCCCAGGCCAGTTGCTGCTGAACTATTCCCACCCGTCCCAGGTAAAACACCTGAATATATACAAGGACTTGAAAGCCTAGAGGAAGGGCCATAGAGCCACACGAGTGACAGCATGCCAGCCGACTTGGTGCCTGCAGGCCAGTCAGGATGGTCCTGGCCCTGGGTGCTCTTCTGGAAGATTTCCATTTCCCTGCCTGAGATACCCGTCCTGTCCCTGCCCCCACTGCTTTTTTCCTTCCTCACCTCTGCCCAGGGAGAAATTCCAGCAGCAGGTATGGGTGACACATCCTCTTCTTTAGCAGGTGGCAGCCTGGCAACTGCTGCAGAAAGTCCAGCAGAGCCCCACTCACACTGGGCCACCCACAAAGCCGTGGCCTCTCACTCCCTCCCACCAGCCCAGCCCCGAGACTGCTGACAGGGCAGAGAAAATGGCGTCAGGCACGGCTGCAGGGGCTCTTGCTGCCTGGAGTGGTATTTATATTGATCTCAACCCAGGCACACCTGGGGAGGGCTGGCCGGCACGGTAAGGCTGCCCAGGTCAGCCAATCATCACCCCTCAGGGGCTCACAGTTGCAGAAAATGGAACTTGCTGAACCGGCCAGGTCCAAGGAACAGGTGTGGGCTCCTGAGAGTCAGGATAGACAAGGGGCTGCAGCTTTGGCTTGTTTTCTAATCATTTTATCTGGCCCATGAGTGGGAGACAACTTCAAGAAAACCCTCTCCTAATGAGAGGAACCCAGGAGTCAGGGAGAGGAGGGGTGGGTGGTGGTTGGAGACAGAGGCCTGGTGCCCCGGGTGCAGTGGAAGTCTCTGGAAGACCAGGTGGAGGGAGGCCTCACGGAGTGATGCCCAGGGTCACAGACCTGTCGCAGCTGCTGTTTGTTAGTTCAAGTCCTGCTCTGAGGTGCTCTGTGTCAGCTCTGAGTGACAGGTGAGCTGGGGGTGCTCTGCAATGAGGGCTATGTGCACGGTTCCTGTGTGCCCAGCCCTGCCACAGTACCTGCAAGGGTAGCTCTGTGTCCTGGGAGGGGCCTGACCACGAGAGCCCCGTGGGCTGGGGTGGGGGTGGGGTACCTGCCCAGGTGAGCTCCATATTCTGGGATTGGTCTGACCACGAGAGCCCCATGGGCTGCTGGGGACCTGGTAAAGGATGTCAGGACAGTCAGTGAAGCCACCGAGGATATACCTCCAGTTGCTCCTAATTCCTACACCCTGCTGGTCATTCTACCAACCACCAGGACATGGTATTCTGTATTAGTCTTCAATGATGCCTTCTTTTGTATTCCATTAGTCCCAGAGTCACAAGAAATTTTGGCTTGTGAGTGGCAGGACTCAACATACAACTAATACAATACTTCCGGGCCGTCTGGACCCAAGGGTGCAAAAATTCCCACACCATCTTTGGGGAAAGCTTAGCTAAAGACCTAAAAGTTCTACCTCTGGAAAAGGAAACCCTCCTTCAATATGCAGACGACATTCTGATCGCCAGCCCTACTAAGGAGGCCTCTGAACTACCAAGAAAATAAAGGATAGAAGTTGTCCAAGAAAAAGCTCAAATATCACAGACTGCGGTGACCTGCCTGGGCTTCATTCTCACACAAGGTCAGAGAAGCCCATCCCAGGAAAGGGAAGAAACCATTTTCAGCCTTACCCCTTTCTAAAACTAGAAGACAGCTTAGGGGTTCCTGGGGAGGCCAGGGTTTGCTGCTTCTGGATCCCTAACTACAGTCTACTAGCTGGGCCTCTATATGAAACACTGAAAGGAAAAGATGATGATCCTTTTGAATAGAATCCAGAAGTGGCCTTTCAAGAATGGAAAGAGCAGTCAATTCAGACCCTTGCCCTGGAACTCCCTAATTTAGCTAAACCCTTTGACCTTTACATTCCCGGTGAAAGGTGAATCGCCATTGGAGAATTAGTGCAAAAACTGGGACCACTTGAAATGGAACAATGCAAGAATGCCATCCAGGTAGGATAAACTACGGTCACTAAGGGGCTTGGCCCACTGCCACATCTGGCCAAGATACTGGTGGTATCTAAAAACCTGGAAATCAGCAGCCCAAAAGGCCACCTCCCTCCTAAGGGAAAAGGACCCCACGTGGTGATCCTAACCACCAACCATGCCCTGAAGTTGCAGGGTTCGCTCCGTGGGCACACTGACCTCGAGTGAGGAGGCCCTCCAACTCCAACATCCAGAGAGATAACCGGGGGCAACAGGGCACCATGACGACTCGTGTGAACATCACTTGACCTGGAGTTTCTCTCATAAAACAACAAGAGTGTGTCCCAAAAGAGTAGACTACTGCTTGCAGGACTTACTGCACCCAGCGGGGAGCTAATAATCTTGGCGGGGGAACAGTATACCACACTGTCACCATAGAAAAGCCTACAGACACCGTGATGATGGTGGCCAATAAGACTGGCTGAACTCCTGTTTACTTCAAAAGGCTGTTGACTCAGTAGCCATCATGGTCCTTATCACCACTGACCCTGGACTGTCTGGGAGTTGAGCGGGCAGGGCTCTGACACCTGGTGCTGTTTGTACGTTAATTCAGGGGCCTAATTGAAGAAAGCGCAGACTACTGGTCAGAGCATCTAGGCTGGCAGAAACAGTCAGCCTAAGGTGGCCGAACAAATGTGGGGCGGGGTGAAACCGGCCCCCACAGCGTCTCTGCACATCTCTTTCCTGGACCCTTAAAGGTCATTAGAATCTATAACACTTCCAATGCTGGTGCTCAGGTGGACGAGCAGGGAGGCAGGGGTCCTGGGGACAATCAACGTCACCGGGAGGCTGCTGGGGAGAAGCTCTGACCCTCGCCCCAGGGTATGAGGGCTCCCAACTCAGCACTCAGCAGTTACAGAAGAAGGGTCTGCACCCTCAGCACTCCAAGAATGAGGAACGGGACAAAAGGCAGAGGAGGGGTTTGTCCCCAGCAAAGCCCATTAAAAATCCCTGGGAGATAAAAATAGAATCTGGGCAATAAAGTCAAGTCTAACCTTTTTTATCCTTTGTGCTTTGTCTAATTTCACGTGCTCCTAGGGTCCCGCATGCAGAGGTTCCACACCCGGCACTTCAGACCAGATTTCCTAGTGCAGAATGGCTGGGTCGACACCTCAGCTCCTGGGGCCCAGTGCAGACTCCACGATATAGAGCCTGAGCTACAGCCAACCCGGCCCTCGAGAGCTCCGCCGCCTCCCTCCCTCCCACTGACTCTGACAGGATCTCTACACAGCAGCCCAGCCCACAGCCCACGGGGTAGTGCATGCTCTCACCTCTCCATTCTCTGATCAAAATATAAAGTTTCCTTTGCTTGTGAACCAAACTCAGTCTCGATCTGTTGGCCCCAATGACACTGGGCAGGGGGACACTTGTTGGGGTCCACTCTGGAGGATCAGTAACAGAAATTGAGACTATTGTAACTTCAATGAACAGATGTGTGAGCCAAACTGTAGTTAACATAGAACAGTGTATAAGGCTCGGGTAAAATAAGATGTTTCTAACACTTCCATTTGATATTTCCATCACTTTTTATAAGCAAGTTCAGTGAAAAGGTTTGTCTTATTTGTCAGGTCAATATTAGAGAAACGAAGTGATTTCTTTCCAAGGATGTACATCTAATAATCTTGGTTAAACCTTCAATCTTGTTTTAAATGCTTTTCCATTGAAAATGATACCTCTCTTTCAGCTCCCCCATTTCTGAGAAGTATAAAATCTTATAATTTATTATTACCAAAGGGGAAAGGTGGGAGGAGGGATAAATTAACAGTTTGGAATTAACACATACACACTGCTATGTATAAAATAGATCATCAACAAGGAACTACTGTATAGCACAGGGAACTACACTCAACATTTTGCAATAACCTATAAGGGGAAATAATCTGAAAAAGAATAGATATTTTTATTGACATCATCTATCAATAATAGTTAAAGTGTAGCCTAAGGGAAGCTGGTGGTGAGTGCTTCTGACCCTGAAGACTTCAATCATCTAAAGTTTGGACTCTGCCTACTTCCCAAGGCCCTTAATGAACATATGTGTAGCCGTAGCTTAAAAACTTCCCCAGTTTGGGTTTCGGGGAGACACTGATTTTGAAAAAGCCCTGGTGTTCTCCTTACATGAATGGGACTCTTCCTACTGCTAAAACATGTCTGTCACACCCAGAGGATGGTATACCGTCTGATCGGGAAGAGTTTGGAAAAGGCATCTCATCTCCTCATCTCCTGGTGCTCGGGTTCACCCCTCCAGCGTCTTTACTAACAGTCTCCCCACTTGGAGATGTCAGCACTGTCAACATCCTGTTGCGTACAGTTTGGAATTTGTCCAGAGGATGAAGCGGAAGGATGAGGAACAATGAGAGACAAGTCCTAGGTGTTCAGACAGGCACATGTCACTCTAATTTCCAATCAGGAAGACGAATTGACCAAAGGCTAGGGTTGCCCATGGAAACAGTATAGGGCTTGAGGAAATCCCGCTGCTTTGTGGCCAGTTCCCATAAACACAAGTTGAACAATGGAACTCAGGGGCAGTAAAATTCACAAAACTGCAGAGTTGAAAATATCCATCACTGAAAAATGTCTTGAGGAAAGTCAGAGAAAAGGACTTGTAAGCAAGGGAGAATGGCAGGAAAGGGATTTGAGGAGGTAGAAAGGACTCGCCATTAAGCACAAGAAAAGGAGCTGAACATTGCCAACATTGCAGTTGGCCAAAAAGGGTGTATGCGTTTTTTTCTGTATATATTCAAGAAAAGGGCATACACTTTTTTAGCCAACCAAACAGGTGGGCACTGGAAGTCAATACTACAAAAGATATCACTTCGCATCAGTCAGAAGAGCCATCCTCATAAAGCGTAAACAACAGAAATGCAGGACAGGGCAACGAGAAGAGGGAGCCCTGTGAGACTTATAGTGGAAATGTATATTGCCAACGGCCATTCTGGAAAAGTGTATTGTGTTTACTAAAACATCTAAAAAATGAGCTACAGAGCATAGGGCACTTGCACTCATGGGCGTATATCTTGGGAAAAACAAAAATCGAGAGGACACAGGCACCCCAATGTTTACCCCCTCTCTGTTTAAAAGATCCTCGACTAGGATATAACTTAAATGTCTCTGGAGGGAAAAAATGGATAGAGATGTGGTACTTAGGTAGAGTGGAATATTATTCAGCCTGGAAATCAATGAAATATGGCCAGTTGTAACAACTCCGGAGGAGTTACATATGATCATTCTAAGTGACAGAATTCAAAAAGAAAAAGACACATATCATAAGATATCACTTAAAGGTGGAATCCAAAATGGCTACACATGAAATAAATTACAAAACAAAAACATAGTCAAATATGTAGAAAACACGCATAAGGCTGCTAAACGGGAAAGGTGGGGAGGGGTGAGGCATCATCCAGGAGGTTGAAATTAGCAAAGATACCATTCCAAATACCAAACTGATAATCAACAAGGCCTACACGGTAGCTAAAAGAACTGCACTCAGCACACTCAAGTCACCGGAAAAGAATATATACGACTGGTAAGAATCTGAAAAAGAATTTATTGATGACTCTCTGTACGTGAATCAAGTGGATGTACAGCAGCAAGAAACAGAGCTTTGAAAATCAGCTGTAACCAATATAGTAATAAATTGAAAAAAATAAACGACAGAGAGACAGAGAAAACCTCTTACAACTTTTCCTCAGGGACGGTGATGCAACATGGATTGAACACATCTAGACCCACAGCAGGATGAGACATAAGGCTGGAAACTGTTTGCGCTAAGAGAAATGTGAGGTTGGGTGAGGAAATGCACACCCTTTAAAGTAATACTACCTGGTACCCATTCAATGGGTCCCAAATCTGCAGGTTCAAGGGATCTTCCTACAGCTAAAACATGCATGGAAAACCCAGAGGACTGTACACCATGTGATCGGGAGATGTGTCTAAAATGCACCTCATTTATCCTCTCCTGGTGCTCCTGTTCACCATTCCAGCCACGTTACTTAGAATCTCCCCACTTGGAGAATCAGCACATTTAAACTTTTGTTTCACACATTTTGCAAATTGTGAGGAGGATGAACGGGAAGAGGGGGAGCCAATGAGAGAATAGTTGTAGGGGTTTGGACGGGCACATATCACTCTAATTTCCCATTAAGAATAAGAATTAAAGAAAGGCTCAGCCTGCCTCGCCGGAGCCAAAATAGGGCCTGAAGCAATCCTGTGGGTTTGTGGCCAGCTCACAAAAGAGCAACTTAAAAAATGGAGCTCAGGGTCACTGCAATTCACAAACCTGCAGAGTTATAAATGAAAACTAATGTCCAAAAATATGTTGAGGTAAGGCAAAGAAGAGGATCTGAATGCAAGACAGAATTGCAAGAAACAGATTTCAAGAGATAGATTGGACTCGTCTTTAACGCACATGAAAAGCGGCAGAATTTCGACAATGATGCAGTTGGCCCAAAAGGGCGTATGCGTTTTTTCCTGATTATATCCAGGAAAAAACGCATACGCACTTTATGGGCAACGAAGCAAGCAAGCAATGCAAATGTGCACAACAAAGAAGTCTCACTTCCCACCGGTGAAAAGGGCCATCCTAAAAAATTGTAAAAACCAGAAATGCAGGACAGGCCATGGAGAACAGGGAGCCTTTATACGCTGATGGGCAGTGTGTGAACTGCCGAGAGCCACTCTGGAGAAGTGTATGGTGGTTCCTAAATCATCTAAAAAACAGAGCTACAGAGCATAGGACACTTCCAATCATGGGAGTATATCTAGGGAAGTCTAAAAATCAACAAGACACAAGCACACCACAGTTTAGGGCTACTCTGTTTACAAGAACCTCAACTTCAGTACACCTTAAATATCCCAGGAAAGAGAACAATGGATAAAGAAGATGTGGTACTTATGTACAATGGAATATCTCTTCACCATGAAATCAATGTAATAAGGCTAGTAGAAGGATAAAGAGTGGATTTAGGTCCGATAATACTACTTGAAATAAGTCAAACAGAAAAAGAAACATATCATAAGATATCACTTATAGAGGGAGGGTAAATATGGCTGCACAAGAAATGAATTACAGAACAGAACAGTGTCTCACATTTAGAAAACACACTTATGTCAGCTTAAGGGGAAAGGAGAGGTGGGGTGATGCATAAAACCAGAGTTTGAAATTAGCACAGATACCGTTCAATAAACCAAATAGGTATTAGACAAGATCTACACCTTGCTCAATGAACTGGCCTCAACACACCCTATACACCGCAGAGAAATATATCTGAGTAATAAGAATCTTAAAACCCATGTATTGATATATCTCCATAAGGGAATCAAGTGTGTGCAGAGCGGCACAAACACAGCAGTGAAAATGAGCTAAACCCCATTATAGAAATAAATTTTAAAAAGAAAACGCTGAAACAATGAAAGAGAAAAATTCTTACAAAATTCGCTCAGGGGCTGTGATGTAACCTGGATTGACCACATATAAACCCACAGCTGGATAAGACATAAGGCTGGACACTTGGGGCTGAGAGGATTGGTGAGCTTTGGTGAGCAACTGCCGAAAGTTTAATGCAATACTTCATGCTACTCAGTCCAAGGGTCCCAACACTCCAGGTTGAAGGGAATCTTCCTACAGCTAAACCATGCTTGGGAAACCCAGCGACTGGTATACCATATGATCGGGAAAGGTTTCTAAAACGCACCTCATTTTTCCTCTCCTGGGGCTCCGGATCGACATTCCAGCCGCTTTACTAACAACATCCCCACATGGAGTCAATGCCTTTAAGTTCTGGTATCGCACAGTCTGCAGTTAGTGCAGAGGATGAATGGGAATAGGGGGAACCAGTGAGAAACTAGCTGTAGCGGTTTCAATGGGCACATGTCACTCTAATGTCACATCAGTAAGAAGAATTAACCAAAGGCACAGCAAGGTGCCCCAGAAGAAAAATAGGGCTTCAAGGAATCCTGTGGTTATGGGGCAAGACCACAAAAATAAGAGCTGAAAAATGGAGCTAAGGGCCACTGCAATTCAAAAACCTGCAGAGTTATAAAGGCCAACTATATTCAAAAAATATATTGAGGTAAGGCTATGAAGAGGCAATGAAAGCAAGGCAGAATTGCAGGAAACCAATTTCAGGAGGTAGACTGGAATTGCATTGAAAACATATGAAGAGAGTCAGAACCTCGACAATGATGCACTTGGCCAAAAAGGGCGTATGCGTTTTTTCCTGAATATATTCAGGAAAAAACGCATAAGCCCTTTTTGGCCAACCAAGCAAACCTGCAAAGGAAATCGGCACTACAATGAAGTCTCACTTCCCCCAGGTCAAAAGGGCCATCTGAAAAAAGTGTAAAACCCAGAAAGGCAGGACAGGCCATGGAGAACTGGGAGCCTTGTTATGCTGATGGGCGGGATGTATATTGCCAACAGACACTCGGGAGAAGTGTATGGTGTTTCCTGAAACATCTAAAAAACAAAGCAACAGAGCCTAGCGCACTTCCACTTATGGTCCTATAGCTTAGGGAAATTAAAATCAAAAAGACACAGCCACCCCAAAGTTTGGGACGGCTCTGTTTACAAGAACCTCGTTTACAGTACAAGTTCAATATCACAGAAAGTGAAAAATGGATAAAGAAGTTTGGGTACTCAAGTACAATGCAATGTCACTCAGCAATGAAATCTATGTCACCAGGCCCTTAGCAGCACAATGAGTGGATTCGGGTATGGTGATTCTAACTGAAATAAGTCACACAGAAAAAGAAACATCAATAAATATCACTAATACATGGAATGTAAACTTCGCTACAGAGGAACTGAATTACAAAACATAACAGGGTCTCAAATTGAGAAAACCAACTTATGCTTGCTTAAGGGGAAAGGTGAGTTGGGGTGCTGCATAAAACCAGAGATTGAAATGAGCACAGATAAAGTTCCTTAAGCCAAATATGGAATAGACAAGAGCTACTCCTTGCTCAATGAAATGGACTCAACACCCCATATTAAACGCCTAAGAATGTACCTGACTAGTAAGTATCTTAAAACCTATGGATTGCTATGTCTCCGAAAGAGAATCAAGCGTGTGTACAGGGGCATAAACGCAGCAGTGAAAGGATTGGAGAGGTTCGGTGAGCAAATGAATACCCTTTGAAGTCATATTGCATGGTACCCATTCCAAGGGCCTCAACTCTCCAGGTTTAAGGTATTCTTCCTTCAGCTAAAACATGCATGTGGAACCTAGAGTATGATCAACCATGTGATCGGGAGACGTGTTCAAATATGTCTCAGTTTTCGACCCCTGGTACTCGGGTGCAACATTCCCGATGCTTTACTAACACTCTCCACACTTGGAGAGTCAGCGCCTTTAACCTCCTGTTTGGCCCAGTTTGCAATTTCTGCGGAAGATGAACAGGAATAGGGAGAACCAATGAGAGACTAGCTGGAGGTGTCTGGACGAGCAAATTTAACTCTCATTTCCCACCAGGAAGAGGAATTAACCAAAGGCTCAGCGTGCCGTGCCGGAACCAGATTAGGGCCTGAAGCCATCCCCCGGTGTTGCGGCCAGCTCACAACACAGCGAGTTGAAGAAAGGAGCTCAGGGGCACTGTAATTCACAAACCTGCAGAGTTATAAATGACAGCTATCGTCCAAAACTATACTGAAGTAAGGCTGCCAAGAGGAGTTGAAAGTGGGGCAGAATTGCAGGAAACCGATTTCAGGAGGTAGACTGGAATTGCATTGAAAGCATAGGAAAAGAGGCAGAACGTCCACAATGATGCACTTGGCCAAAAAGGGCGTATGCGTTTTTTCCTGAATATATTCAGGAAAAAACGCATACGCCCTTTTTGGCCAACCAAGCAAGCTTGCAAAGGAAATCTGCACTACAATGAAGTCTCACTTCCCCCCGGTCAAAAGGGCCATCTGAAAAAAGTTTAAAATCCAGAAAGGCAGGACAGGCCATGGAGAACTGGGAGCCTTGTTATGCTGAGGGGCGGGATGTAAATTGCCAAGAGACACTCGGGAGAAGTGTATGGTGTTTCCTGAAACATCTAAAAAACAAAGCAACAGAGCCTAGGGCACTTCCATTTATGGTCCTATAGCTTAGGGAAATTAAAATCAAAAAGACACAGCCACCCCAAAGTTTGGGACGGCTCTGTTTACAAGAACCTCGTTTACAGTACAAGTTCAATATCACAGAAAGAGAAAAATGGATAAAGAACTTGTGGTACTTACGTACAATGCAGTATCACTCAGCAATGAAATCTATGTCATCAGGCCCGTAGCAGCATAATGAGTGGATTCAGGTACGATGATTCTAACTGAAATAAGTCACACAGAAAAAGAAACATCATAAGATATCACTAATACAGGGAATGTAAACTTGGCTACACAGGAACTGAATTCCAAAACAGAACAGGGTCTCAAATTTAGAAAACCAACTTATGCTTGCTTAAGGGGAAAGGTGAGTTGGGGTGCTGCATAAAACCAGAGATTGAAATGAGCACAGATAAAGTTCCTTAAGCCAAATATGGAATAGACAAGAGCTACTCCTTGCTCAACGAAATGTACTCAACACCCCATATTCAACGCCTAGGAATATACCTGCCTAGTAAGAATCATAAAAGCAATGGATTTATATATCTCTGTAAGAGAATCAAGAGTGTGTACAGCGGCATTAAAGCAGTGAAAATCAGCTAAATCCCATATTAAAAATAAATTTCTTAAACAAAACACAATGACAGTGAAATAGAGAGCAATATTTAAGTAATTCATTGAAGGCTTCTGATGCAACCTGCATTTACCATATCTACACCCAGAGCTGGGTGACACATAAGGCTGGACACTTGGGGCTCATAAGATTGGTGAGGTTCGGTGAGCAAATGCAGACCCTTTGAAGTCATATTGCATGGTACCCATTCCATGGGTCTCAACTCTCCAGGTTTAAGGGATTCTTCCTTCAGCTAAAACATGCATGTGGAACCAAGAGTATGATCAACCGTGTGAACGGGAGACGTGTTCAAATATGTCTCAGTTTTCCTCCCCTGGTACTCGGGTGCAACATTCCAGACGCTTTACTAACACTCTCCCCACTTGAAGAGTCAGTGCCTTTAACCTCCTGTTTGGCCCAGTTTGCAATTTCTGCGGAAGATGAACAGTAATAACGAGAACCAATGAGAGACTAGCTGGAGGTGTCTGGACGGGCAAATTTAACTCTCATTTCCCACCAGGAAGAGGAATTAACCAAAGGCTCAGCGTGCCGTGCCGGAACCAGATTAGGACCTGAAGCCATCCTGCGGTGTTGCGGCCAGCTCAAAAGAAAGCGAGTTGAAGAAAGGAGCTCAGGGGCACTGTAATTCACAAACCTGCAGAGTTATAAATGACAGCTATCGTCCAAAAATATACTGAAGTAAGGCTGCCAAGAGGACTTGAAAGCGGGGCAGAATTGCAGGAAACCGATTTCAGGAGGTAGACTGGAATTGCATTGAAAGCATAGGAAAAGAGGCAGAACGTCCACAATGATGCACTTGGCCAAAAAGGGCGTATGCGTTTTTTCCTGAATATATTCAGGAAAAAACGCATACGCCCTTTTTGGCCAACCAAGCAAGCTTGCAAAGGAAATCTGCACTACAATGAAGTCTCACTTCCCCCCGGTCAAAAGGGCCATCTGAATAAAGTGTAAAATCCAGAAAGGCAGGACAGGCCATGGAGAACTGGGAGCCTTGTTATGCTGATGGGCGGGATGTAAATTGCCAACAGACACTCGGGAGAAGTGTATGGTGTTTCCTGAAACATCTAAAAAACAAAGCAACAGAGCCTAGGGCACTTCCACTTATGGTCCTATGGCTTAGGGAAATTAAAATAAAAAAGACACAGCCACCCCAAAGTTTGGGACGCCTCTGTTTACAAGAACCTCGTTTACCGTACAAGTTCAATATCACAGAAAGTGAAAAATGGATAAAGAACTTGTGGTACTTACGTACAATGCAGTATCACTCAGCAATGAAATCTATGTCATCAGGCCCGTACCAGCATAATGAGTGGATTCAGGTACGGTGATTCTAACTGAAATAAGTCACACAGAAAAAGAAACATCATAAGATATCACTAATACACGGAATGTAAACTTGGCTACACAGGAACTGAATTCCAAAACAGAACAGGGTCTCAAATTTAGAAAACCAACTTATGCTTGCTTAAGGGGAAAGGTGAGTTGGGGTGCTGCATAAAACCAGAGATTGAAATGAGCACAGATAAAGTTCCTTAAGCCAAATATGGAATAGACAAGAGCTACTCCTTGCTCAACGAAATGGACTCAACACCCCATATTAAACGCCTAAGAATGTACCTGACTAGTAAGTATCTTAAAACCTATGGATTGCTATGTCTCCAAAAGAGAATCAAGCGTGTGTACAGGGGCATAAATGCAGTAGTGATAGGATTAGAGAGGTTCGGTGAGCAAATGAAGACCCTTTGAAGTCTTATTGCATGGTACCCATTCCACGGGATTCAACTACCCAGGTTTAAGGTATTCTTCCTTCAGCTAAAACATGCATGTGGAACCCAGAGTATGATCAACCGTGTGAACGTGTGACGTGTTCAAATATGTCTCAGTTTTCCTCCCCTGGTACTCGGGTGCAACATTCCAGACGCTTTACTAACACTCTCCCGACTTGGAGAGTCAGTCCCTTTAACCTCCTGTTTGGCCCAGTTTGCAATTTCTGCGGAAGATGAACAGGAATAGCGAGAACCAATGAGAGACTAGCTGGAGGTGTCTGGACGGGCAAATTTAACTCTCATTTCCCACCAGGAAGAGGAATTAACCAAAGGCTCAGCGTGCCGTGCCGGAACCAGATTAGGGCCTGAAGCCATCCTGCGGTGTTGCGGCCAGCTCAAAAGAAAGCGAGTTGAAGAAAGGAGCTCAGGGGCACTGTAATTCACAAATCTTCAGAGTTATAAATGACAGCTATCGTCCAAATATATACTGAAGTAAGGCTGTCAAGAGGACTTGAAAGCGGGGCAGAATTGCAGGAAACCGATTTCAGGAGGTAGACTGGAATTGCATTGAAAGCATAGGTAAAGAGGGAGAACGTCCACAATGATGCACTTGGCCAAAAAGGGCGTATGCGTTTTTTCCTGAATATATTCAGGAAAAAACGCATACGCCCTTTTTGGCCAACCAAGCAAGCTTGCAAAGGAAATCTGCACTACAATGAAGTCTCAATTCCCCCCGGTCAAAAGGGCCATCTGAAAAAAGTGTAAAATCCAGAAAGGCAGGACAGGCCATGGAGAACTGGGAGCCTTGTTATGCTGATGGGCGGGATGTAAATTGCCAACAGACACTCGGGAGAAGTGTATGGTGTTTCCTGAAACATCTAAAAAACAAAGCAACAGAGCCTAGGGCACTTCCACTTATGGTCCTATAGCTTAGGGAAATTAAAATCAAAAAGACACAGCCACCCCAAAGTTTGGGACGCCTCTGTTTACAAGAACCTCATTTACCGTACAAGTTCAATATCACAGAAAGTGAAAAATGGATAAAGAACTTGTGGTACTTACGTACAATGCAGTATCACTCAGCAATGAAATCTATGTCATCAGGTCCGTAGCAGCATAATGAGTGGATTCAGGTACGATGATTCTAACTGAAATAAGTCACACAGAAAAAGAAACATCATAAGATATCACTAATACACGGAATGTAAACTTGGCTACACAGGAACTGAATTCCAAAACAGAACAGGGTCTCAAATTTAGAAAACCAACTTATGCTTGCTTAAGGCGAAAGGTGAGTTGGGGTGCTGCATAAAACCAGAGATTGAAATGAGCACAGATAATATTCTATAAGGCAAATATGGAATAGACAAGAGCTACTCTTTGCTCAACGAAATGGACTCAACACCCCATATTCAACGCCTAGGAATATACCTGCCTAGTAAGAATCATAAAAGCAATGGATTTATATATCTCTGTAAGAGAATGAAGAGTGTGTACAGCGGCATTAAAGCAGTGAAAATCAGCTAAATCCCATATTAAAAATAAATTTCTTAAGCAAAACACAATGACAGTGAAATAGGGAGCAATACTTAAGTAATTCATTCAAGGCTTCTGATGCAACCTGCATTTACCATATCTACACCCAGAGCTGGGTGACACATAAGGCTGGACACTTGGGGCTCATAAGATTGGTGAGGTTCGGTGAGCAAATGCAGACCCTTTGAAGTCATATTGCATGGTACCCATTCCATGGGTCTCAACTCTCCAGGTTTAAGGGATTCTTCCTTCAGCTAAAACATGCATGTGGAACCCAGAGTATGATCCACCGTGTGATCGAGAAACGTGTTCAAATGTGTCTCACTTTTCGTTCCCTGGTACTCGGGTGCAACATTCCAGACGCTTTATTAACACTCTCCCGACTTGGAGAGTCAGTCCCTTTAACCTCCTGTTTGGCCCAGTTTGCAATTTCTGCGGAAGATGAACAGGAATAGCGAGAACCAATGAGAGACTAGCTGGAGGTGTCTGGACGGGCAAATTTAACTCTCATTTCCCACAGGGAAGAGCAATAAACCAAAGGCTCAGCATGCCGTGCCGGAACCAGATTAGGGCCTGAAGCAATCCTGCGGTGTTGTGGCCAGCTCACAAGAAAGCGAGTTGAAGAAAGGAGCTCAGGGGCACTGTAATTCACAAACCTGCAGAGTTATATATGACAGCTATTGTCCGAAAATATACTGAAGTAGGGCTGCCAAGAGGACTTGAATGCGGGGCAGAATTGCAGGAAACCGATTTCAGGAGGAATCGGAATTGGATTGCATTTAAAACACAGGAAAAGAGGCAGAACGTCGACAATGATGCACTTGGCCAAAAAGGGCGTATGTGTTTTTTACTGAATATATTCAGGAAAAAACTCATACGCCCTTTTTGGCCAACCAAGCAAGCTTGCAAAGGAAATCTGCACTACAATGAAGTCTCACTTCCCCCCGGTCAAAAGGGCCATCTGAAAAAAGTGTAAAATCCAGAAAGGCAGAACAGGCCATGGAGAACTGGGAGCTTTGTTATGCTGATGGGCGGGATGTAAATTGCCAACAGACACTCGGGAGAAGTGTATGGTGTTTCCTGAAACATCTAAAAAACAAAGCAACAGAGCCTAGGGCACTTCCAGTTATGGTCCTATAGCTTAGGGAAATTAAAATCAAAAAGACACAGCCACCCCATAATTTGGGACGGCCCTTTTTACAGGAATCTCTTCTGCGGCACAAGTTAAATATCCCAGAGAGCAAATAATGGATAAAGAAGTTGCGATACTTATGTACAACAGAATACCACTCAGCAATGAAATCTATGTCACCAGGCCCGTACCAGCATAATGAGTGGATTGAGGCACGATGATTCTAAGTGAAATAAGTCACACAGAAAAAGAAACATCATAAGGTATCACTAATACACGGAATGTGAACTTGGCTACACATGAACTGAATTACAAAACAGAACAGGGTCTCAAATTTAGAAAACCAACTTATGCTTGCTTAAGGGGAAGGTGAGTTGGGGTGCTGCATAAAAGCAGAGTTTGAAATTAGCACAGATACCGTTCCATAAGCCAAATATGTAATAGACAAGACCTACCCCTTGCTCAACGAAATGGATTCAACAATGAGGTATCACCTCACACCTGGTAGAATAGGCATCATAGAAAATCTACAAACAAAAAATGCTGGAAAGGGTGTGGAGAAAAGGAACCCTCTTCCACTATTGTTGGGAATATAAATTGATACAGTCATTATGGAGAACAATATAGAATTTGTTAAGAAACTAACAATAGAATTACCATATGATACAGCAATCCCAGTACTGGACATATACCCAGACAAAACCATAAATCAAAAAGAGTCATTCACCGCAATGTTCATTGCATCACTATTTAAAATATCGAGGTAATGGAAGCAACCTAAATGCCCACAGACAGACGAATGCATAAAGCTGTGGTACATATATAAAATGGAATATTACTAAGCCATGAAAAGGAATGAAATTGGGTCATTTGTAGAGACGTCGATGGATCTAGAGACTGTCATACAGAGTGAAGTAAGTCAGAAAGAGAAACAAATCTTGTATATTCACACATATATGTGGAACCTAGAAAAACTGTACAGATTAACCATTTTGCAAGGCATAAATAGAGCAACAGATGTAGACAACAAACGTATGGACAACAAGGGGGGAAAGCTGTTGGGGGGGTGGTTGTGGGAGGAGTTGAGAGACTGGGATTGGCATGTATACATTTATATGTATAAAATAGATAACCAATAAGAACCTGCTGTATAAAAATATAAAATAAAATTCAAAATTAAAAAGAAATAAAATTTAAAAAATAAAACAGAAAAAACAATTATTCCCTGCACTTACATGTATTTATATGAATAAATTATTTCCATGCTTATATCTGTAAATACAAAAAAGAGGAATAAAATCTACCTTGAACCAAAAACGAAAAAGAGAAAAAAACACAGAACCCACCAGTTACACAGAGGAAAACCGTATCAGGGCACTTGCTCCAGTTGTAAACAATTCTGAAGTTGGTCAGTGGTGGGGAATCGTCTCCCATTCAGCCAGCAGCCCCCACGCAACAAGCGTCCTCATTGCAAAGCTGGGGCACCGTGCCGAGGCATCTGTGAGTAAACGTGAGCTGAGCCCCAGGCCAGTTGTTGCTGAACTATTCCCACCCGTCCCAGGTAAAACACCTGAATATATACAAGGACTTGAAAGCCTAGAGGAAGGGCCATAGAGCCACATGAGTGACAGCATGCCAGCCGACTTGGTGCCTGCAGGCCAGCCAGGATGGTCCTGGCCCTGGGTGCTCTTCTGGAAGATTTCCATTTCCCTGCCTGAGATACCCGTCCTGTCCCTGCCCCCACTGCATTTTTCCTTCCTCACCTCTGCCCAGGGAGAAATTCCAGCAGCAGGTATGGGTGACACATCCTCTTCTTTAGCAGGTGGCAGCCTGGCAACTGCTGCAGAAAGTCCAGCAGAGCCCCACTCACACTGGGCCACCCACAAAGCCGTGGCCTCTCACTCCCTCCCACCAGCCCAGCCCCGAGACTGCTGACAGGGCAAAGAAAATGGTGTCAGGCACGGCTGCAGGGGCTCTTGCTGCCTGGAGTGGTATTTATATTGATCTCAACCCAGGCACACCTGGGGAGGGCTGGCCGGCACGGTAAGGCTGCCCAGGTCAGCCAATCATCACCTCTCAGGGACTCACAGTTGCAGAAAATGGAACTTGCTGAACCGGCCAGGTCCAAGGAACAGGTGTGGGCTCCTGAGAGTCAGGATAGACAAGGGGCTGCAGCTTTGGCTTGTTTTCTAATCATTTTATCTGGCCCATGAGTGGGAGACAACTTCAAGAAAACCCTCTCCTAATGAGAGGAACCCAGGAGTCAGGGAGAGGAGGGGTGGGTGGTGGTTGGAGACAGAGGCCTGGTGCCCCGGGTGCAGTGGAAGTCTCTGGAAGACCAGGTGGAGGGAGGCCTCACGGAGTGATGCCCAGGGTCACAGACCTGTCGCAGCTGCTGTTTGTTAGTTCAAGTCCTGCTCTGAGGTGCTCTGTGTCAGCTCTGAGTGACAGGTGAGCTGGAGGTGCTCTGCAATGAGGGCTATGTGCACGGTTCCTGTGTGCCCAGCCCTGCCACGGTACCTGCAAGGGTAGCTCTGTATCCTTGGAGGGGCCTGATCACAAGAGCCCCGTGGGCTGGGGTGGGGATGGGGTACCTGCCCAGGTGAGCTCCATATTCTGGGATTGGTCTGACCACGAGAGCCCCATGGGCTGCTGGGGACCTGGTAAAGGATGTCAGGACAGTCAGTGAAGCCACTGAGGATATACCTCCAGTTGCTCCTAATTCCTACACCCTGCTGGTCATTCTACCAACCACCAGGACATGGTATTCTGTATTAGTCTTCAATGATGCCTTCTTTTGTATTCCATTAGTCCCAGAGTCACAAGAAATTTTGGCTTGTGAGTGGCAGGACTCAACATACAACTAAAACAATACTTCCGGGCCGTCTGGCCCCAAGGGTGCAAAAATTCCCACACCGTCTTTGGGGAAAGCTTAGCTAAAGACCTAAAAGTTCTACCTCTGGAAAAGGAAACCCTCCTTCAATATGCAGACGACATTCTGATCGCCAGCCCTACTAAGGAGGTCTCTGAACTACCAAGCCAATAAAGGATAGAAGTTGTCCAAGAAAAAGCTCAAATATCACAGACTGCGGTGACCTGCCTGGGCTTCATTCTCACACAAGGTCAGAGAAGCCCATCCCAGGAAAGGGAAGAAACCATTTTCAGCCTTACCCCTTTCTAAAACTAGAAGACAGCTTAGGGGTTCCTGGGGAGGCCAGGGTTTGCTGCTTCTGGATCCCTAACTACAGTCTACTAGCTGGGCCTCTATATGAAACACTGAAAGGAAAAGATGATGATCCTTTTGAATAGAATCCAGAAGTGGCCTTTCAAGAATGGAAAGAGCAGTCAATTCAGACCCTTGCCCTGGAACTCCCTAATTTAGCTAAACCCTTTGACCTTTACATTCCCGGTGAAAGGTGAATCGCCATTGGAGAATTAGTGCAAAAACTGGGACCACTTGAAATGGAACAATGCAAGAATGCCATCCAGGTAGGATAAACTACGGTCACTAAGGAGCTTGGCCCACTGCCACATCTGGCCAAGATACTGGCGGTATCTAAAAACCTGGAAATCAGCAGCCCAAAAGGCCACCTCCCTCCTAAGGGAAAAGGACCCCACGTGGTGATCCTAACCACCAACCATGCCCTGAAGTTGCAGGGTTCGCTCCGTGGGCACACCGACCTCGAGTGAGGAGGCCCTCCAACTCCAACATCCAGAGAGATAACCGGGGGCAACAGGGCACCATGACGACTCGTGTGAACATCACTTGACCTGGAGTTTCTCTCATAAAACAACAAGGGTGTGTCCCAAAAGAGTAGACTACTGCTTGCAGGACTTACTGCACCCAGAGGGGAGCTAATAATCTTGGCAGGGGAACAGTATACCACACTGTCACCATAGAAAAGCCTACAGACACCGTGATGATGGTGGCCAATAAGACCGGCTGGACTCCTGTTTACTTCAAAAGGCTGTTGACTCAGTAGCCATCATGGTCCTTATCACCACTGACCCTGGACTGTCTGGGAGTTGAGCGGGCAGGGCTCTGACACCTGGTGCTGTTTGTACGTTAATTCAGGGGCCTAATTGAAGAAAGCGCAGACTACTGGTCAGAGCATCTAGGCTGGCAGAAACGGTCAGCCTAAGGTGGCCGAACAAATGTGGGGCGGGGTGAAACCGGCCCCCACAGCGTCTCTGCACATCTCTTTCCTGGACCCTTAAAGGTCATTAGAATCTATAACACTTCCAATGCTGGTGCTCAGGTGGATGAGCAGGGAGGCAGGGGGCCTGGGGACAATCAACGTCACCGGGAGGCTGCTGGGGAGAAGCTCTGACCCTCGCCCCAGGGTATGAGGGCTCCCAACTCAGCACTCAGCAGTTACAGAAGAAGGGTCTGCACCCTCAGCACTCCAAGAATGAGGAACGGGACAAAAGGCAGAGGAGGGGTTTGTCCCCAGCAAAGCCCATTAAAAATCCCTGGGAGATAAAAATAGAATCTGGGCAATAAAGTCAAGTCTAACCTTTTCTATCCTTTGTGCTTTGTCTAATTTCACGTGCTCCTAGGGTCCCGCATGCAGAGGTTCCACACCCGGCACTTCAGACGAGATTTCCTAGTGCAGAATGGCTGGGTCGACACCTCAGCTCCTGGGGCCCAGTGCAGACTCCACGATATAGAGCCTGAGCTACAGCCAACCCGGCCCTCGAGAGCTCCGCCGCCTCCCTCCCTCCCACTGACTCTGACAGGATCTCTACACAGCAGCCCAGCCCACAGCCCATGGGGTAGTGCATGCTCTCACCTCTCCATTCTCTGATCAAAATATAAAGTTTCCTTTGCTTGTGAACCAAACTCAGTCTCGATCTGTTGGCCCCAATGACACTGGGCAGGGGGACACTTGTTGGGGTCCACTCTGGAGGATCAGTAACAGAAATTGAGACTATTGTAACCTCAATGAACAGATGTGTGAGCCAAACTGTAGTTAACATAGAACAGTGTATAAGGCTCGGGTAAAATAAGATGTTTCTAACACTTCCATTTGATATTTCCATCACTTTTTATAAGCAAGTTCAGTGAAAAGGTTTGTCTTATTTGTCAGGTCAATATTAGAGAAACGAAGTGATTTCTTTCCAAGGATGTACATCTAATAATCTTGGTTAAACCTTCAATCTTGTTTTAAATGCTTTTCCATTGAAAATGATACCTCTCTTTCAGCTCCCCCATTTCTGAGAAGTATAAAATCTTATAATTTATTATTACCAAAGGGGAAAGGTGGGAGGAGGGATAAATTAACAGTTTGGAATTAACACATACACACTGCTATGTATAAAATAGATCATCAACAAGGAACTACTGTATAGCACAGGGAACTACACTCAACATTTTGCAATAACCTATAAGGGGAAATAATCTGAAAAAGAATAGATATTTTTATTGACATCATCTATCAATGATAGTTAAAGTGTAGCCTAAGGGAAGCTGGTGGTGAGTGCTTCTGACCCTGAAGACTTCAATCATCTAAAGTTTGGACTCTGCCTACTTCCCAAGGCCCTTAATGAACATATGTGTAGCCGTAGCTTAAAAACTTCCCCAGTTTGGGTTTCGGGGAGACACTGATTTTGAAAAAGCCCTGGTGTTCTCCTTACATGAATGGGACTCTTCCTACTGCTAAAACATGTCTGTCACACCCAGAGGATGGTATACCGTCTGATCGGGAAGAGTTTGGAAAAGGCATCTCATCTCCTCATCTCCTGGTGCTCGGGTTCACCCCTCCAGCGTCTTTACTAACAGTCTCCCCACTTGGAGATGTCAGCACTGTCAACATCCTGTTGCGTACAGTTTGGAATTTGTCCAGAGGATGAAGCGGAAGGATGAGGAACAATGAGAGACAAGTCCTAGGTGTTCAGACAGGCACATGTCACTCTAATTTCCAATCAGGAAGACGAATTGACCAAAGGCTAGGGTTGCCCATGGAAACAGTATAGGGCTTGAGGAAATCCCGCTGCTTTGTGGCCAGTTCCCATAAACACAAGTTGAACAATGGAACTCAGGGGCAGTAAAATTCACAAAACTGCAGAGTTGAAAATATCCATCACTGAAAAATGTCTTGAGGAAAGTCAGAGAAAAGGACTTGTAAGCAAGGGAGAATGGCAGGAAAGGGATTTGAGGAGGTAGAAAGGACTCGCCATTAAGCACAAGAAAAGGAGCTGAACATTGCCAACATTGCAGTTGGCCAAAAAGGGTGTATGCGTTTTTTTCTGTATATATTCAAGAAAAGGGCATACACTTTTTTAGCCAACCAAACAGGTGGGCACTGGAAGTCAATACTACAAAAGATATCACTTCGCATCAGTCAGAAGAGCCATCCTCATAAAACGTAAACAACAGAAATGCAGGACAGGGCAACGAGAAGAGGGAGCCCTGTGAGACTTATAGTGGAAATGTATATTGCCAACGGCCATTCTGGAGAAGTGTATTGTGTTTACTAAAGCATCTAAAAAATGAGCTACAGAGCATAGGGCACTTGCACTCATGGGCGTATATCTTGGGAAAAACAAAAATCGAGAGGACACAGGCACCCCAATGTTTACCCCCTCTCTGTTTAAAAGATCCTCGACTAGGATATAACTTAAATGTCTCTGGAGGGAAAAAATGGATAGAGATGTGGTACTTAGGTAGAGTGGAATATTATTCAGCCTGGAAATCAATGAAATATGGCCAGTTGTAACAACTCCGGAGGAGTTACGTATGATCATTCTAAGTGACAGAATTCAAAAAGAAAAAGACACATATCATAAGATATCACTTAAAGGTGGAATCCAAAATGGCTACACATGAAATAAATTACAAAACAAAAACATAGTCAAATATGTAGAAAACACGCATAAGGCTGCTAAACGGGAAAGGTGGGGAGGGGTGAGGCATCATCCAGGAGGTTGAAATTAGCAAAGATACCATTCCAAATACCAAACTGATAATCAACAAGACCTACACAGTAGCTAAAAGAACTGCACTCAGCACACTCAAGTCACCGGAAAAGAATATATACGACTGGTAAGAATCTGAAAAAGAATTTATTGATGACCCTCTGTACGTGAATCAAGTGGATGTACAGCAGCAAGAAACAGAGCTTTGAAAATCAGCTGTAACCAATATAGTAATAAATTGAAAAAAATAAACGACAGAGAGACAGAGAAAACCTCTTACAACTTTTCCTCAGGGACGGTGATGCAACATGGATTGAACACATCTAGACCCACAGCAGGATGAGACATAAGGCTGGAAACTGTTTGCGCTAAGAGAAATGTGAGGTTGGGTGAGGAAATGCACACCCTTTAAAGTAATACTACCTGGTACCCATTCAATGGGTCCCAAATCTGCAGGTTCAAGGGATCTTCCTTCAGGTAAAACATGCATGGAAAACCCAGAGGACTGTACACCATGTGATCGGGAGATGTGTCTAAAATGCACCTCATTTATCCTCTCCTGGTGCTCCTGTTCACCATTCCAGCCATGTTACTTAGAATCTCCCCACTTGGAGAATCAGCACATTTAAACTTCTGTTTCACACATTTTGCAAATTGTGAGGAGGATGAACGGGAAGAGGGGGAACCAATGAGAGAATAGTTGTAGGGGTTTGGACGGGCACATATCACTCTAATTTCCCATTAAGAATAAGAATTAAAGAAAGGCTCAGCCTGCCTCGCCGGAGCCAAAATAGGGCCTGAAGCAATCCTGTGGGTTTGTGGCCAGCTCACAAAAGAGCAACTTAAAAAATGGAGCTCAGGGTCACTGCAATTCACAAACCTGCAGAGTTATAAATGAAAACTAATGTCCAAAAATATGTTGAGGTAAGGCAAAGAAGAGGATCTGAACGCAAGACAGAATTGCAAGAAACAGATTTCAAGAGATAGATTGGACTCGTCTTTAATGCACATGAAAAGCGGCAGAATTTCGACAATGATGCAGTTGGCCCAAAAGGGCGTATGCGTTTTTTCCTGATTATATCCAGGAAAAAACGCATACGCACTTTATGGGCAACGAAGCAAGCAAGCAATGCAAATGTGCACAACAAAGAAGTCTCACTTCCCACCGGTCAAAAGGGTCATCCTAAAAAATTGTAAAAACCAGAAATGCAGGACAGGCCATGGAGAACAGGGAGCCTTTATACACTGATGGGCAGTGTGTGAACTGCCGAGAGCCACTCTGGAGAAGTGTATGGTGGTTCCTACATCATCTAAAAAACAGAGCTACAGAGCATAGGACACTTCCAATCATGGGAGTATATCTAGGGAAGTCTAAAAATCAACAAGACACAAGCACACCACAGTTTAGGGCTACTCTGTTTACAAGAACCTCAACTTCAGTACACCTTAAATATCCCAGGAAAGAGAACAATGGATAAAGAAGATGTGGTACTTATGTACAATGGAATATCTCTTCACCATGAAATCAATGTAATAAGGCTAGTAGAAGGATAAAGAGTGGATTTAGGTCCGATAATACTACTTGAAATAAGTCAAACAGAAAAAGAAACATATCATAAGATATCACTTATAGAGGGAGGGTAAATATGGCTGCACAAGAAATGAATTACAGAACAGAACAGTGTCTCACATTTAGAAAACACACTTATGTCAGCTTAAGGGGAAAGGAGAGGTGGGGTGATGCATAAAACCAGAGTTTGAAATTAGCACAGATACCGTTCAATAAACCAAATAGGTATTAGACAAGATCTACACCTTGCTCAATGAACTGGCCTCAACACACCCTATACACCGCAGAGAAATATATCTGAGTAATAAGAATCTTAAAACCCATGTATTCATATATCTCCATAAGGGAATCAAGTGTGTGCAGAGCGGCACAAACACAGCAGTGAAAATGAGCTAAACCCCATTATAGAAATAAATTTTAAAAAGAAAACGCTGAAACAATGAAAGAGAAAAATTCTTACAAAATTCGCTCAGGGGCTGTGATGTAACCTGGATTGACCACATATAAACCCACAGCTGGATAAGACATAAGGCTGGACACTTGGGGCTGAGAGGATTGGTGAACTTTGGTGAGCAACTGCCGAAAGTTTAATGCAATACTTCATGCTACTCAGTCCAAGGGTCCCAACACTCCAGGTTGAAGGGAATCTTCCTACAGCTAAACCATGCTTGGGAAACCCAGCGACTGGTATACCATATGATCGGGAAAGGTTTCTAAAACGCACCTCATTTTTCCTCTCCTGGGGCTCCGGATCGACATTCCAGCCGCTTTACTAACAACATCCCCACATGGAGTCAATGCCTTTAAGTTCTGGTATCGCACAGTCTGCAGTTAGTGTAGAGGATGAATGGGAATAGGGGGAACCAGTGAGAAACAAGCTGTAGCGGTTTCAATGGGCACATGTCACTCTAATGTCACATCAGTAAGAAGAATTAACCAAAGGCACAGCAAGGTGCCCTAGAAGAAAAATAGGGCTTCAAGGAATCCTGTGGTTATGGGGCAAGACCACAAAAATAAGAGCTGAAAAGTGGGGCTAAGGGCCACTGCAATTCAAAAACCTGCAGAGTTATAAAGGCCAACTATTTTCAAAAAATATATTGAGGTAAGGCTATGAAGAGACATTGAAAGCAAGGCAGAATTGCAGGAAACCGATTTCAGGAGGTAGACTGGAATTGCATTGAAAGCATAGGAAAAGAGGCAGAACGTCCACAATGATGCACTTGGCCAAAAAGGGCGTATGCGTTTTTTCCTGAATATATTCAGGAAAAAACGCATACGCCCTTTTTGGCCAACCAAGCAAGCTTGCAAAGGAAATCTGCACTACAATGAAGTCTCACTTCCCCCCGGTCAAAAGGGCCATCTGAATAAAGTGTAAAATCCAGAAAGGCAGGACAGGCCATGGAGAACTGGGAGCCTTGTTATGCTGCTGGGCGGGATGTAAATTGCCAACAGACACTCGGGAGAAGTGTATGGTGTTTCCTGAAACATCTAAAAAACAAAGCAACAGAGCCTAGGGCACTTCCACTTATGGTCCTATGGCTTAGGGAAATTAAAATAAAAAAGACACAGCCACCCCAAAGTTTGGGACGCCTCTGTTTACAAGAACCTCCTTTACCGTACAAGTTCAATATCACAGAAAGTGAAAAATGGATAAAGAACTTGTGGTACTTACGTACAATGCAGTATCACTCAGCAATGAAATCTATGTCATCAGGCCCGTACCAGCATAATGAGTGGATTCAGGTACGGTGATTCTAACTGAAATAAGTCACACAGAAAAAGAAACATCATAACATATCACTAATACACGGAATGTAAACTTGGCTACACAGGAACTGAATTCCAAAACAGAACAGGGTCTCAAATTTAGAAAACCAACTTATGCTTGCTTAAGGGGAAAGGTGAGTTGGGGTGCTGCATAAAACCAGAGATTGAAATGAGCACAGATAAAGTTCCTTAAGCCAAATATGGAATAGACAAGAGCTACTCCTTGCTCAACGAAATGGACTCAACACCCCATATTAAACGCCTAAGAATGTACCTGACTAGTAAGTATCTTAAAACCTATGGATTGCTATGTCTCCAAAAGAGAATCAAGCATGTGTACAGGGGCATAAATGCAGTAGTGATAGGATTAGAGAGGTTCGGTGAGCAAATGAAGACCCTTTGAAGTCTTATTGCATGGTACCCATTCCACGGGATTCAACTACCCAGGTTTAAGGTATTCTTCCTTCAGCTAAAACATGCATGTGGAACCCAGAGTATGATCAACCGTGTGAACGGGTGACGTGTTCAAATATGTCTCAGTTTTCCTCCCCTGGTACTCGGGTGCAACATTCCAGACGCTTTACTAACACTCTCCGCACTTGGAGAGTCAGCGCCTTTAACCTCCTGTTTGGCCAAGTTTGCAATTTCTGCAGAAGATGAACAGGAATAGCGAGAACCAATGAGAGACTAGCTGGAGGTGTCTGGACGGGCAAATTTAACTCTCATTTCCCACCAGGAAGAGGAAATAACCAAAGGCTCAACGTGCCGTGCCGGAACCAGATTAGGGCCTGAAGCCATCCTGCAGTGTTGCGGCCGGGTCACAAGAAAGCGAGTTGAAGAAAGGAGCTCAGGGGCACTGTAATTCACAAACCTGCAGAGTTGTAAATGACAGCTATCGTCCAAAAATATACTGAAGTAAGGCTGCCAAGAGGACTTGAAAGCGGGGCAGAATTGCAGGAGACCGATTTCAGGAGGTAGACTGGAATTGCATTGAAAGCATAGGAAAAGAGGCAGAACGTCCACAATGATGCACTTGGCCAAAAAGGGCGTATGCGTTTTTTCTTGAATATATTCAGGAAAAAACGCATACGCCCTTTTTCGCCAACCAAGCAAGCTTGCAAAGGAAATCTGCACTACAATGAAGTCTCACTTCTCCCCGGTCAAAAGGGCCATCTGAAAAAGTGTAAAATCCAGAAAGGCAGGACAGGCCATGGAGAACTGGGAGCCTTGTTATGCTGATGGGCGGGATGTAAATTGCCAACAGACACTCGGGAGAAGTGTATGGTGTTTCCTGAAACATCTAAAAAACAAAGCAACAGAGCCTAGGGCACTTCCACTTATGGTCCTATAGCTTAGGGAAATTAAAATCAAAAAGACACAGCCACCCCAAAGTTTGGGATGCCTCTGTTTACAAGAACCTCGTTTACCGTACAAGTTCAATATCACAGAAAGTGAAAAATGGATAAAGAACTTGTGGTACTTACGTACAATGCAGTATCACTCAGCAATGAAATCTATGTCATCAGGCCCTTAGCAGCATAATGAGTGGATTCAAGTACGATGATTCTAACTGAAATAAGTCACACAGAAAAAGAAACATCATAAGATATCACTAATACCCGGAATGTAAACTGGGCTACACAGGAACTGAATTACAGAACAGAAGAGGGTCTCAAATTTAGAAAACCAACTTATGCTTGCTTAAGGGGAAAGGTGAGTTGGGGTGCTGCATAAAACCAGAGATTGAAATGAGCACAGATAAAGTTCCTTAAGCCAAATATGGAATAGACAAGAGCTACTCCTTGCTCAACGAAATGGACTCAACACCGCATATTAAACGCCTAAGAATGTACCTGAATAGTAAGTATCTTAAAACCTATGGTTTGCTATGTCTCCGAAAGAGAATCAAGCATGTGTACAGGGGCATAAACGCAGCAGTGATAGGATTGGAGAGGTTCGGTGAGCAAATGAAGACCCTTTGAAGTCATATTGCATGGTACCCATTCCACGGGTTTCAACTACCCAGGTTTAAGGTATTCTTCATTCAGATAAAACATGCATGTGGAACCTAGAGTATGATCAACCATGTGATCGGGAGACGTGTTCAAATATGTCTCAGTTTTCGTACCCTGGTACTCGGGTGCAACATTCCAGACGCTTTACTAACACTCTCCCGACTTGGAGAGTCAGTCCCTTTAACCTCCTGTTTGGCCCAGTTTGCAATTTCTGCGGAAGATGAACAGGAATAGCGAGAACCAATGAGAGACTAGCTGGAGGTGTCTGGACGGGCAAATTTAACTCTCATTTCCCACCAGGAAGAGGAAATAACCAAAGGCTCAGTGTGCCGTGCTGGAACAAGATTAGGGCCTGAAGCCATCCTGCGGTGTTGCGGCCAGCTCACAAGAAAGCGAGTTGAAGAAAGGAGCTCAGGGGCACTGTAATTCACAAACCTGCAGAGTTATAAATGACAGCTATCATCCAAAAATATACTGAAGTAAGGCTGCCAAGAGGACTTGAAAGTGGGACAGAATTGCAGGAAACCAATTTCAGGAGGTAGACTGGAATTGCATTGAAAGCATAGGAAAAGAGGCAGAACGTCCACAATGATGCACTTGGCTAAAAAGGGCGTATGCGTTTTTTCCTGAATATATTCAGAAAAAAACGCATACGCCCTTTTTGGCCAACCAAGCAAGCTTGCAAAGGAAATCGGCACTACAATGAAGTCTCACTTCCCCCCGTCAAAAGGGCCATCTGAAAAAAGTGTAAAATCCAGAAAGGCAGGACAGGCCATGGAGAACTGGGAGCCTTGTTATGCTGAAGGGCGGGATGTAAATTGCCAACAGCCACTCGGAGAAGTGTATGGTGTTTCCTGAAACATCTAAAAAACAAAGCAACAGAGCCTAGGGCACTTCCACTTATGGTCCTATAGCTTAGGGAAATTAAAATCAAAAAGACACAGCCACCCCAAAGTTTGGGACGCCTCTGTTTACAAGAACCTCGTTTACCGTACAAGTTCAATATCACAGAAAGTGAAAAATGGATAAAGAACTTGTGGTACTTACGTACAATGCAGTATCACTCAGCAATGAAATCTATGTCATCAGGCCCGTAGCAGCATAATGAGTGGATTCAGGTACGATAATTCTAACTGAAGTAAGTCACACAGAAAAAGAAACATCATAAGTTATCAGTAATACACGGAATGTAAACTTGGCTACTCAGGAACTGAATTACAGAACAGAACAGGGTCTCAAATTTAGAAAACCAACTTATGCTTGCTTAAGGGGAAAGGTGAGTTGGGGTGCTGCATAAAACCAGAGATTGAAATGAGCACAGATAATGTTCCTTAAGCCAAATATGGAATAGACAAGAGCTACTCCTTGCTCAACGAAATGGACTCAACATCCCATATTAAACACCTAAGAATATACCTGACTAGTAAGAATCTTAAAACGTATGGACGGCTATGTCTGAAAGAGAATCAAGCGTGTGTACAGGGGCATCAACGCAGCAGTGATAGGATTGGAGAGGTTCGGTGAGCAAATGAAGACCCTTTGAAGTCATATTGCATGGTACCCATTACACGGGTCTCAACTCTCCAGGTTTAAGGTATTCTTCCTTCAGCTAAAACATGCATGTGGAACCCAGAGTATGATCAACCGTGTGAACGGGAGACGTGTTCAAATATGTCTCAGTTTTCCTCCCCTGGTACTCGGGTGCAACATTCCAGACGCTTTACTAACACTCTCCCGACTTGGAGAGTCAGTCCCTTTAACCTCCTGTTTGGCCCAGTTTGCAATTTCTGCGGAAGATGAACAGGAATAGTGAGAATCATTGAGGGACTAGCTGGAGGTGTCTGGACGGGCAAATTTAACTCTCATTTCCCACCAGGAAGAGGAATTAACCAAAGGCTCAGCGTGCCGTGCCGGAACAAGATTAGGGCCTGAAGCCATCCTGCGGTGTTGCGGCCAGGTCACAAGAAAGCGAGTTGAAGAAAGGAGCTCAGGGGCACTGTAATTCACAAACCTGCAGAGTTATAAATGACAGCTATCGTCCAAAAATATACTGAAGTAAGGCTGCCAAGAGGACTTGAAAGCGGGGCAGAATTGCAGGAAACAGATTTCAGGAGGTAGACTGGAATTGCATTGAAAGCATAGGAAAAGAGGCAGAACGTCCACAATGATGCACTTGGCCAAAAAGGGCGTATGCGTTTTTTCCTGAATATATTCAGGAAAAAACGCATACGCCCTTTTTGGCCAACCAAGCAAGCTTGCAAAGGAAATCTGCACTACAATGAAGTCTCACTTCCCCCCGGTCAAAAGGGCCATCTGAAAAAAGTGTAAAATCCAGAAAGGCAGCACAGGCTATTGAGAAATGGGAGCCTTGTTATGCTGATGGGCGGGATGTAAATTGCCAACAGCCACTCGGGAGAAGTGTATGGTGTTTCCTGAAACATCTAAAATACAAAGCAACAGAGCCTAGGGCACTTCTACTTATGGTCCTATAGCTTAGGGAAATTAAAATCAAAAAGACACAGCCACCCCAAAGTTTGGGACGCCTCTGTTTACAAGAACCTCGTTTAGAGTACATGTTCAACATCGCAGAAAATGAAAAATGGATAAAGAAGTTGTGGTACTTACGTACAATGCAGTATCACTCAGCAATGAAATCTATGTCATCAGGCCCGTAGCAGCATAATGAGTGGATTCAGGTATGATAATTCTAACTGAAATAACTCACACAGAAAAAGAACATCATAAGATATCAGTAATACACGGAATGTAAACTTGGCTACACAGGAACTGAATTACAGAACAGAAAAGGGTCTCAAATTTAGAAAACCAACTTATGCTTGCTTAAGGGGAAAGGTGAGTTGGGGTGCTGCATAAAACCAGAGATTGAAATGAGCACAGATAAAGTTCCTTAAGCCAAATATGGAATAGACAAGAGCTACTCCTTTCTCAACGAAATGGACTCAACACTGCATATTAAACGCCTAAGAATGTACCTGACTAGTAAGTATCTTAAAACCTATGGATTGCTATGTCTCCGAAAGAGAATCAAGCATGTGTACAGGGGCATAAACGCAGCAGTGATAGGATTGGAGAGGTTCGGTGAGCAAATGAAGACCCTTTGAAGTCATATTGCATGGTACCAATTCCACGGGTTTCAACTACCCAGGTTTAAGGTATTCTTCCTTCAGCTAAAACATGCATGTGGAACCCAGAGTATGATCAACCATGTGATCGGGAGACGTGTTCAAATATGTCTCAGTTTTCCTCCCCTGGTACTCGGGTGCAACATTCCAGACGCTTTACTAACACTCTCCCGACTTGGAGAGTCAGTCCCTTTAACCTCCTGTTTGGCCCAGTTTGCAATTTCTGCGGAAGATGAACAGGAATAGCGAGAACCAATGAGAGACTAGCTGGAGGTGTCTGGACGGGCAAATTTAACTCTCATTTCCCACCAGGAAGAGGAATTAACCAAAGGCTCAGCGTGCCGTGCCGGAACCAGATTAGGGCCTGAAGCCATCCTGCGGTGTTGCGGCCAGCTCACAAGAAAGCGAGTTGAAGAAAGGAGCTCAGGGGCACTGTAATTCACAAACCTGCAGAGTTATAAATGACAGCTATCGTCCAAAAGTATACTGAAGTAAGGCTGCCAAGAGGACTTGAAAGTGGGGCAGAATTGCAGGAAACCGATTTCAGAAGGTAGACTTGAATTGCATTGAAAGCATAGGAAAAGAGGCAGAACGTCCACAATGATGCACTTGGCCAAAAAGGGCGTATGCGTTTTTTCCTGAATATATTCAGGAAAAAACGCATAGGCCCTTTTTGGCCAACCAAGCAAGCTTGCAAAGGAAATCTGCACTACAATGAAGTCTCACTTCCCCCCGGTCAAAAGGGCCATCTGAAAAAAGTGTAAAATCCAGCAAGGCAGGACAGGCCATGGAGAACTGAGAGCCTTGTTATGCTGATGGGCGGGATGTAAATTGCCAACAGACACTCGGGAGAAGTGTATGGTGTTTCCTGAAACATCTAAAAACCAAAGCAACAGAGCCTAGGGCACTTCCACTTATAGTCCTGTAGCTTAGGGAAATTAAAATCAAAAAGACACAGCCACCCCAAAGTTTGGGACGCCTCTGTTTACAAGAACCTCGTTTACAGTACAAGTTCAACATCGCAGAAAATGAAAAATGGATAAAGAAGTTGTGGTATTTACTTACAAAGCAATATCACTCAGCAATGAAATCTATGTCATCAGGCCCATAGCAGCATAATGAGTGGATTCATGTATGATAATTCTAACTGAAATAACTCACACAGAAACAGAAACATCATAAGATATCAGTAATACACGGAATGAAAACTTGGCTACACAGGAACTGAATTACAGAACAGAACAGTGTCTCAAATTTAGAAAACCAACTTATGCTTGCTTAAGGGTAAAGGTGAGTTGTGGTGCTCCATAAAACCAGAGATTGAAATGAGCACAGATAAAGTTCCTTAAGCCAAATATGGAATAGACAAGAGCTACTCCTTGCTCAACGAAATGGACTCAACACCGCATATTAAACGCCTAAGAATGTACCTGACTAGTAAGTATCTTAAAGCCTATGGATTGCTATGTCTCCGAAAGAGAATCAAGCATGTGTACAGGGGCATAAACGCAGCAGTGATAGGATTGGAGAGGTTCGGTGAGCAAATGAAGACCCTTTGAAGTCATATTGCATGGTACCCATTCCACGGGTTTCAACTACCCAGGTTTAAGGTATTCTTCCTTCAGCTAAAACATGCATGTTGAACCCAGAGTATGATCAACCATGTGATCGGGAGACGTGTTCAAATATGTCTCAGTTTTCCTCCCCTGGTACTCGGGTGCAACAATCCAGACGCTTTACTAACACTCTCCCGACTTGGAGAGTCAGTCCCTTTAACCTCCTGTTTGGCCCAGTTTGCAATTTCTGCGGAAGATGAACAGGAATAGCGAGAACCAATGAGAGACTAGCTGGAGGTGTCTGGACGGGCAAATTTAACTCTCATTTCCCACCAGGAAGAGGAATTAACCAAAGGCTCAGCGTGCTGTGCCGGAACCAGATTAGGGCCTGAAGCCATCCTGCGGTGTTGCGGCCAGCTCACAAGAAAGCGAGTTGAAGAAAGGAGCTCAGGGGCACTGTAATTCATAAACCTGCAGAGTTATAAATGACAGATATCGTCCAAAAATATACTGAAGTAAGGCTGCCAAGAGGACTTGAAAGCGGGGCAGAATTGCAGGAAACCGATTTCAGGAGGTAGACTTGAATTGCATTGAAAGCATAGGAAAAGAGGCAGAACGTCCACAATGATGCACTTGGCCAAAAAGGGCGTATGCGTTTTTTCCTGAATATATTCAGGAAAAAACGCATACGCCCTTTTTGGCCAACCAAGCAAGCTTGCAAAGGAAATCGGCACTACAATGAAGTCTCACTTCCCCCCGGTCAAAAGGGCCATCTGAAAAAAGTGTAAAATCCAGCAAGGCAGGACAGGCCATGGAGAACTGGGAGCCTTGTTATGCTGATGGGCGGGATGTAAATTGCCAACAGACACTCGGGAGAAGTGTATGGTGTTTCCTGAAACATCTAAAAAACAAAGCAACAGAGCCTAGGGCACTTCCACTTATGGTCCTATAACTTAGGGAAATTAAAATCAAAAAGACACAGCCACCCCAAAGTTTGGGACGCCTCTGTTTACAAGAACCTCGTTTACAGTACAAGTTCAACATCGCAGAAAGTGAAAAATGGATAAAGAAGTTGTGGTATTTACTTACAAAGCAATATCACTCAGCAATGAAATCTATGTCATCAGGCCCGTAGCAGCATAATGAGTGGATTCAGGTATGATAATGCTAACTGAAATAACTCACGCAGAAAAAGAAACATCATAAGATATCAGTAATACACGGAATGTAAACTTGGCTACACAGGAACTGAATTACATAACAGAACAGGGTCTCAAATTTAGAAAACCAACTTATGCTTGGTTAAGGGGAAAGGTGAGTTGGGGTGCTGCATAAAACCAGAGATTGAAATGAGCACAGATAAAGTTCCTTAAGCCAAATATGGAATAGACAAGAGCTACTCCTTGCTCAACGAAATGGACTCAACACCGCATATTAAACGCCTAAGAATGTACCTGACTAGTAAGTATCTTAAAACCTATGGATTGCTATGTCTCTGAAAGAGAATCAAGCATGTGTACAGGGGCATAAACGCAGCAGTGATAGGATTGGAGAGGTTTGGTGAGCAAATGAAGACCCTTTGAAGTCATATCTCATGGTACCCATTCCACGGGTTTCAACTACCCAGGTTTAAGGTATTCTTCCTTCAGCTAAAACATGCATGTGGAACCCAGAGTATGATCAACCATGTGATCGGGAGACGTGTTCAAATATGTCTCAGTTTTCCTCCCATGGTACTCGGGTGCACCATTCCAGATGCTTTACTAACACTCTCCCGACTTGGAGAGTCAGTCCCTTTAACCTCCTGTTTGGCCCAGTTTTCAATTTCTGCGGAAGATGAACAGGAATAGTGAGAACCAATGAGAGACTAGCTGGAGGTGTCTGGACGGGCAAATTTAACTCTCATTTCCCACCAGGAAGAGGAATTAACCAAAGGCTCAGCGTGCCGTGCCTGAACCTGATTAGGGCCTGAAGCCATCCTGCGGTGTTGCGGCCAGCTCAAAAGAAAGCGAGTTGAAGAAAGGAGCTCAGGGGCACTGTAATTCACAAACCTGCAGAGTTATAAATGACAGGTATCGTCCAAAAATATACTGAAGTAAGGCTGTCAAGAGGACTTGAAAGCGGGGCAGAATTGCAGGAAACCGATTTCAGGAGGTAGACTGGAATTGCATTGAAAGCATAGGAAAAGAGGCAGAACGTCCCCAATGATGCACTTGGCCAAAAAGGGCGTATGCGTTTTTTGCTGAATATATTCAGGAAAAAACGCATACGCCCTTTTTGGCCAACCAAGCAAACTTGCAAAGGAAATCTGCACTACAATGAAGTCTCACTTCCCCCCGGTCAAAAGGGCCATCTGAAAAAAGTGTAAAATCCAGAAAGGCAGGACAGGCCATGGAGAACTGGGAGCCTTGTTATGCTGATGGGCGGGATGTAATTTGCCAACAGACACTCGGGAGAAGTGTATGGTGTTTCCTAAAACATCCAGAAAACAAAGCAACAGAGCCTAGGGCACTTCCACTTATGGTCCTATAGCTTAGGGAAATTAAAATCAAAAAGACACAGCCACCCCAAAGTTTGGGACGCCTCTGTTTACAAGAACCTCGTTTACCGTACAAGTTCAATATCACAGAAAGTGAAAAATGGATAAAGAACTTGTGGTACTTACGTACAATGCAGTATCACTCAGCAATGAAATCTATGTCATCAGGCCCGTAGCAGCATAATGAGTGGATTCAGGTACGATGATTCTAACTGAAATAAGTCACACAGAAAAAGAAACATCATAAGTTATCACTAATACACGGAATGTAAACTTGGCTACACAGGAACTGAATTCCAAAACAGAACACGGTCTCAAATTTAGAAAACCAACTTATGCTTGCTTAAGGGGAAAGGTGAGTTGGGGTGCTGCATAAAACCAGAGATTGAAATGAGCACAGATAAAGTTCCTTAAGCCAAATATGGAATAGACAAGAGCTACTCCTTGCTCAACGAAATGGACTCAACACCCCATATTAAACGCCTAAGAATGTACCTGACTAGTAAGTATCTTAAAACCTATGGATTGCTATGTCTCCAAAAGAGAATCAAGCGTGTGTACAGGGGCATAAACGCAGCAGTGATAGGATTGGAGAGGTTCGGTGAGCAAATGAAGACCCTTTGAAGTCATATTGCATGGTACCCATTACACGGGTCTCAACTCTCCAGGTTTAAGGTATTCTTCCTTCAGCTAAAACATGCATGTGGAACCCAGAGTATGATCAACCGTGTGAACGGGAGACGTGTTCAAATATGTCTCAGTTTTCCTCCCCTGGTACTCGGGTGCAACATTCCAGACGCTTTACTAACACTCGCCCCACTTCGAGAGTCAGCGCCTTTAACCTCCTGTTTGGCCCAGTTTGCAATTTCTGCGGAAGATGAACAGGAATAGCGAGAACCACTGAGAGACTAGCTGGAGGTGTCTGGACGGGCAAATTTAACTCTCATTTCCCACCAGGAAGAGGAATTAACCAAAGGCTCAACGTGCCGTGCCGGAACCAGATTAGGGCCTGAAGCCATCCTGTGGTGTTGCGGCCAGCTCACAAGAAAGCAAGTTGAAGAAAGGAGCTCAGGGGCACTGTAATTCACAAACCTGCAGAGTTATAAATGACAGCTATCGTCCAAAAATATACTGAAGTAAGGCTGCCATGAGGACTTGAAAGTGGGGCAGAATTGCAGGAAACCGATTTCAGGAGGTAGACTTGAATTGCATTGAAAGCATAGGAAAAGAGGCAGAACGTCCCCAATGATGCACTTGGCCAAAAAGGGCGTATGCGTTTTTTCCTGAATATATTCAGGAAAAAACGCATACGCCCTTTTTGGCCAACCAAGCAAGCTTGCAAAGGAAATCTGCACTACAATGAAGTCTCACTTCCCCCCGGTCAAAAGGGCCATCTGAAAAAAGTGTAAAATCCAGAAAGGCAGGACAGGCCATGGAGAACTGGGAGCCTTGTTATGCTGATGGGCGGGATGTAAATTGCCAACAGCCACTAGGGAGAAGTGTATGGTGTTTCCTGAAACATCTAAAAAACAAAGCAACAGAGCCTAGGGCACTTCCACTTATGGTCCTATAGCTTAGGGAAATTAAAATCAAAAAGACACAGCCACCCAAATGTTTGGGACGCCTCTGTTTACAAGAACCTCCTTTACAGTACAAGTTCAACATCACAGAAAGTGAAAAACGGATAAAGAACTTGTGGTACTTACGTACAATGCAGTATCACTCAGCAATGAAATCTATGTCATCAGGCCCGTAGCAGCATAATAAGTGGATTTAGGTACGATGATTCTAACTGAAATAAGTCACACAGAAAAAGAAACATCATAAGATATCACTAATACACGGAATGTAAACTTGGCTACACAGGAACTGAATTCCAAAACAGAACAGGGTCTCAAATTTAGAAAACCAACTTATGCTTGCTTAAGGGGAAAGGTGAGTTGGGGTGCTGCATAAAACCAGAGATTGAAATGAGCACAGATAAAGTTCCTTAAGCCAAATATGGAATAGACAAGAGCTACTCCTTGCTCAACGAAATGGACTCAACACCGCATATTAAACACCTAAGAATGTACCTGACTAGTAAGTATCTTAAAACCTATGGATTGCTATGTCTCCAAAAGAGAATCAAGCGTGTGTACAGGGGCATAAACGCAGCAGTGATAGGATTGGAGAGGTTCGGTGAGCAAATGAAGACCCTTTGAAGTCATATTGCATGGTACCCATTCCACGGGTCTCAACTCTCCAGGTTTAAGGTATTCTTCCTTCAGCTAAATCATGCACGTGGAACCCAGAGTATGATCAATCGTGTGAACGGGAGACGTGTTCATATGTGTCTCAGTTTTACTCCCCTGGTACTCGGGTGCAACATTCCAGACGCTTTACTAACACTCTCCCCACTTGGAGAGTCAGCGCCTTTAACCTCCTGTTTGGCCCACTTTGCAATTTCTGCGGAAGATGAACAGGAATAGGGAGAACCAATGAGAGACTAGCTGGAGGTGTCTGGACGGGCAAATTTAACTCTCATTTCCCACCAGGAAGAGGAAATAACCAAAGGCTCAGCGTGCCATGCCGGAACCAGATTAGGGCCTGAAGCCATCCTGCGGTGTTGCGGCCAGGTCACAAGAAAGCGAGTTGAAGAAAGGAGCTCAGGGGCACTGTAATTCACAAACCTGCACAGTTATAAATGACAGCTATCATCCAAAAATAGACTAAAGTAAGGCTGCCAAGAGGACTTGAAAGCAGGGCAGAATGGCAGGAAACCGAATTCAGGAGGTAGACTGGAATTGCATTGAAAGCATAGGAAAAGAGGCAGAACGTCCACAATGATGCACTTGGCCAAAAAGGGCGTATGCGTTTTTTCCTGAATATATTCAGGAAAAAACGCATACGCGCTTTTTGGCCAACCAAGCAAGCTTGCAAAGGAAATCTGCAATACAATGAAGTCTCACTTCCCCCCGGTCAAAAGGGCCATCTGAAAAAAGTGTAAAATCCAGAAAGGCAGGACAGGCCATGGAGAACTGGGAGCCTTGTTATGCTGATGGGCGGGATGTAAATTGCCAACAGACACTGGGGAGAAGTGTATGGTGTTTCCTGAAACATCTAAAAAACAAAGCAACAGAGCCTAGGGCACTTCCACTTATGGTCCTATAGCTTAGGGAAATTAAAATCAAAAAGACACAGCCACCACAAAGTTTGGGACGCCTCTGTTTACAAGAACCTCGTTTCCCATACACGTTCAATATCACAGAAAGTGAAAAATGGATAAAGAACTTGTGGTACTTACGTACAATGCAGTATCACTCAGCAATGAAATCTATGTCATCAGGCCCGTAGCAGCACAATGAGTGGATTCAGGTACGATGATTCTAACTGAAATAAGTCACACAGAAAAAGAAACATCATAAGATATCACTAATACACGGAATGTAAACTTGGCTACACAGGAACTGAATTCCAAAACAGAACAGGGTCTCAAATTTAGAAAACCAACTTATGCTTGCTTAAGGGGAAAGGTTAGTTGGGGTGCTGCATAAAACCAAAGATTGAAATGAGCACAGATAAAGTTTCTTAAGCCAAATATGGAATAGACAAGAGCTACTCCTTGCTCAACGAAATGGACTCAACACCGCATATTAAACGCCTAAGAATGTACCTGACTAGTAAGTATCTTAAAACCTATGGATTGCTATGTCTCCGAAAGAGAATCAAGCATGTGTACAGGGGCATAAACGCAGCAGTGATAGGATTGGAGAGGTTCGGTGAGCAAATGAAGACCCTTTGAAGTCATATTGCATGGTACCAATTCCACGGGTCTCAACTCTCCAGGTTTAAGGTATTCTTCCTTCAGCTAAAACATGCATGTGGAACCCAGAGTATGATCAACTGTGTGAACAGGAGACGTGTTCAAATATGTCTCAGTTTTCCTCCCCTGGTACTCGGGTGCAACATTCCAGACGCTTTACTAACACTCTCCCCACTTGGAGAGTCAGCGCCTTTAACCTCCTGTTTGGCCCAGTTTGCAATTTCTGCGGAAGATGAACAGGAATAGCGAGAACCAATGAGAGACTAGCTGGAGGTGTCTGGACGGGCAAATTTAACTCTCATTTCCCACCAGGAAGAGGAAATAACCAAAGGCTCAGCGTGCCGTGCCGGAACCATATTAGAGCCTGAAGCCATACTGCGGTGTTGCGGCCAGCTCACAAGAAAGCGAGTTGAAGAAAGGAGTTCAGGGGCACTGTAATTCACAAACCTGCAGAGTTATAAATGACAGCTATCGTCCAAAAATATACTGAAGTAAGGCTGCCAAGAGGACTTGAAAGCGGGGCAGAATTGCAGGAAACCGATTTCAGGAGGTAGACTGGAATTGCATTGAAAGCATAGGAAACGAGGCAGAACGTCCACAATGATGCACTTGGCCAAAAAGAGCGTATGCGTTTTTTCCTGAATATATTCAGGAAAAAACGCATACGCCCTTTTTGGCCAACCAAGCAAGCTTGCAAAGGAAATCTGCACTACAATGAAGTCTCACTTCCCCCCGGTCAAAAGGGCCATCTGAAAAAAGTGTAAAATCCAGAAAGGCAGGACAGGCCATGGAGAACTGGGAGCCTTGTTATGCTGATGGGCGGGATGTAAATTGCCAAGAGCCACTAGGGAGAAGTGTATGGTGTTTCCTGAAACATCTAAAAAACAAAGCAACAGAGCCTAGGGCACTTCCACTTATGGTCCTATAGCTTAGGGAAATTAAAATCAAAAAGACACAGCCACCCAAATGTTTGGGACGCCTCTGTTTACAAGAACCTCCTTTACAGTACAAGTTCAACATCACAGAAAGTGAAAAATGGATAAAGAACTTGTGGTACTTACGTACAATGCAGTATCACTCAGCAATGAAATCTATGTCATCAGGCCCGTAGCAGCATAATAAGTGGATTTAGGTACGATGATTCTAACTGAAATAAGTCACACAGAAAAAGAAACATCATAAGATATCACTAATACACGGAATGTAAACTTGGCTACACAGGAACTGAATTCCAAAACAGAACAGGGTCTCAAATTTAGAAAACCAACTTATGCTTGCTTAAGGGGAAAGGTGAGTTGGGGTGCTGCATAAAACCAGAGATTGAAATGAGCACAGATAAAGTTCCTTAAGCCAAATATGGAATAGACAAGAGCTACTCCTTGCTCAACGAAATGGACTCAACACCGCATATTAAACACCTAAGAATGTACCTGACTAGTAAGTATCTTAAAACCTATGGATTGCTATGTCTCCAAAAGAGAATCAAGCGTGTGTAGAGGGGCATAAACGCAGCAGTGATAGGATTGGAGAGGTTCGGTGAGCAAATGAAGACCCTTTGAAGTCATATTGCATGGTACCCATTCCACGGGTCTCAACTCTCCAGGTTTAAGGTATTCTTCCTTCAGCTAAATCATGCACGTGGAACCCAGAGTATGATCAATCGTGTGAACGGGAGACGTGTTCATATGTGTCTCAGTTTTACTCCCCTGGTACTCGGGTGCAACATTCCAGACGCTTTACTAACACTCTCCCCACTAGGAGAGTCAGCGCCTTTAACCTCCTGTTTGGCCCACTTTGCAATTTCTGCGGAAGATGAACAGGAATAGGGAGAACCAATGAGAGACTAGCTGGAGGTGTCTGGACGGGCAAATTTAACTCTCATTTCCCACCAGGAAGAGGAAATAACCAAAGGCTCAGCGTGCCATGCCCGAACCAGATTAGGGCCTGAAGCCATCCTGCGGTGTTGCGGCCAGGTCACAAGAAAGCGAGTTGAAGAAAGGAGCTCAGGGGCACTGTAATTCACAAACCTGCACAGTTATAAATGACAGCTATCATCCAAAAATAGACTAAAGTAAGGCTGCCAAGAGGACTTGAAAGCAGGGCAGAATTGCAGGAAACCGACTTCAGGAGGTAGACTGGAATTGCATTGAAAGCATAGGAAAAGAGGCAGAACGTCCACAATGATGCACTTGGCCAAAAAGGGCGTATGCGTTTTTTCCTGAATATATTCAGGAAAAAACGCATACGCCCTTTTTGGCCAACCAAGCAAGCTTGCAAAGGAAATCTGCACTACAATGAAGTCTCACTGCCCCCCGGTCAAAAGGGCCATCTGAAAAAAGTGTAAAATCCAGAAAGGCAGGACAGGACATGGAGAACTGGGAGCCTAGTTATGCTGATGGGCAGGATGTAAATTGCCAACAGAAACTCGGGAAAGTGTATGGTGTTTCCTGAAACATCTAAAAAACAAAGCAACAGAGCCTAGGGCACTTCCACTTATGGACCTATAGCTTAGGGAAATTAAAATCAAAAAGACACAGCCACCCCAAAATTTGGGACGCCTCTGTTTACAAGATCCTTGTTTACAGTACAAGTTCAACATCGCAGAAAGTGAAAAATGGATAAAGAAGTTGTATTTACTTAGAAAGCAATATGACTCAGCAATGAAATCTATGTCATCAGGCCCTTAGCAGCACAATGAGTGGATTCAGGTATGATGATTCTAACTGAAATAAGTCACACAGAAAAAGAAACATCATAAGATATCACTAATACACGGAATATAAACTTGGCTACACAGGAACTGAATTCCAAAACAGAACAGCGTCTCAAATTTAGAAAACCAACTTATGCTTGCTTAAGGGGAAAGGTGAGTTGGGGTGCTGCATAAAACCAGAGATTGAAATGAGCACAGATAAAGTTCCTTAAGCCAAATATGGAATAGACAAGAGCTACTCCTTGCTCAACGAAATAGACTCAACACCGCATATTAAACGCCTAAGAATGTACCTGACTAGTAAGTATCTTAAAACCTATGGATTGCTATGTCTCCGAAAGAGAATCAAGCATGTGTACAGGGGCATAAACGCAGCAGTGATAGGATTGGAGAGGTTCGGTGAGCAAATGAAGACCCTTTGATGTCATATTGCATGGTACCCATTCCACGGGTTTCAACTACCCAGGTTTAAGGTATTCTTCCTTCAGCTAAAACATGCATGTGGAACCCAGAGTATGATCAACCATGTGATCGGGAGACGTGTTCAAATATGTCTCAGTTTTCATACCCTGGTACTCGGGTGCAACATTCCAGACGCTTTACTAACACTCTCCCGACTTGGAGAGTCAGTCCCTTTAACCTCCTGTTTAGCCCAGTTTGCAATTTCTGCGGAAGATGAACAGGAATAGCGAGAACCAATGAGAGACTAGCTGGAGGTGTCTGGACGGGCAAATTTAACTCTCATTTCCCACCAGGAAGAGGAATTAACCAAAGGCTCAGCGTGCCGTGCTGGAACAAGATTAGGGCCTGAAGCCATCCTGCGGTGTTGCGGCCAGCTCAAAAGAAAGCGAGTTGAAGAAAGGAGCTCATGGGCACTGTAATTCACAAACCTGCAGAGTTATAAATGACAGCTATCGTCCAAAAATATACTGAAGTAAGGCTGCCAAGAGGACTTGAAAGCGGGGCAGAATTGCAGGAAACCGATTTCAGGAGGTAGACTGGAATTGCATTGAAAGCATAGGAAAAGAGGCAGAACGTCCACAATGATGCACTTGGACAAAAAGGGCGTATGCGTTTTTTCCTGAATATATTCAGGAAAAAACGCATACGCCCTTTTTGGCCAACCAAGCAAGCTTGAAAAGGAAATCTGCACTACAATGAAGTCTCACTTCCCCCCGGTCAAAAGGGCCATCTGAAAAAAGTGTAAAATCCAGCAAGGCAGGACAGGCCATGGAGAACTGAGAGCCTTGTTATGCTGCTGGGCGGGATGTAAATTGCCAACAGACACTCCGGAGAAGTGTATGGTGTTTCCTGAAACATCTAAAAAACAAAGCAACAGAGCCTAGGGCACTTCCACTTATGGTCCTATAGCTTAGGGAAATTAAAATCAAAAAGACACAGCCACCCCAAAGTTTGGGACGCCTCTGTTTACAAGAACCTCGTTTACAGTACAAGTTCAACATCGCAGAAAATGAAAAATGGATAAAGAAGTTGTGGTATTTACTTACAAAGCAATATCACTCAGCAATGAAATCTATGTCATCAGGTCCTTAGCAGCACAATGAGTGGATTCAGGTATGATGATTCTAACTGAAATAAGTCACACAGAAAAAGAAACATCATAAGATATCAGTAATACACGGAATGTAAACTTGGCTACACAGGAACTGAATTTCAAAACAGAACAGGGTCTCAAATTTAGAAAACCAACTTATGCTTGCTTAAGGGGAAAGGTGAGTTGGGGTGCTGCATAAAACCAGAGATTGAAATGAGCACAGATAAAGTTCCTTAAGCCAAATATGGAATAGACAAGAGCTACTCCTTGCTCAACGAAATGGACTCAACACCCCATATTAAACGCCTAAGAATGTACCTGACTAGTAAGTATCTTAAAACCTATGGATTGCTATGTCTCCGAAAGAGAATCAAGCATGTGTACAGGGGCATAAACACAGCAGTGATAGGATTGGAGAGGTTCGGTGAGCAAATGAAGACCCTTTGAAGTCATATTGCATGGTACCCATTCCACGGGTTTCAACTACCCAGGTTTAAGGTATTCTTCCTACAGCTAAAACATGCATGTGGAACCCAGAGTATGATCAACCATGTGATCGGGAGACATGTTCAAATATGTCTCAGTTTTCGTACCCTGGTACTCGGGTGCAACATTCCAGACGCTTTACTAACACTCTCCTGACTTGGAGAGTCAGTCCCTTTAACCTCCTGTTTGGCCCAGCTTGCAATTTCAGCGGAAGATGAACAGGATAGCGAGAACCAATGAGAGACTTGCTGGAGGTGTCTGGACGGGCAAATTTAACTCTCATTTCCCACCAGGAAGAGGAATTAACCAAAGGCTCAGCATGCCGTGCTGGAACCAGATTAGGGCCTGAAGCCATCCTGCGGTGTTGCGGCCAGGTCACAAGAAAGCGAGTTGAATAAAGGAGCTCAGCGGCACTGTAATTCACAAACCTGCAGAGTTATAAATGACAGCTATCGTCCAAAAATATACTGAAGTAACGCTGCCAAGAGGACTTGAAAGCGGGGCAGAATTGCAGGAAACCGATTTCAGGAGGTAGACTGGAATTGCATTGAAAGCATAGGAAAAGAGGCAGAACGTCCACAATGATGCACTTGGCCAAAAAGGGCGTATGCGTTTTTTCCTGAATATATTCAGGGAAAAACGCATACGCCCTTTTTGGCCAACCAAGCAAGCTTGCAAAAGAAATCTGCACTACAATGAAGTCTCACTTCCTCCCGGTCAAAAGGGCCATCTGAAAAAAGTGTAAAATCCAGCAAGGCAGGACAGGCCATGGAGAACTGGGAGCCTTGTTATGCTGCTGGGCGGGATGTAAATTGCCAACAGACACTCGGGAGAAGTGTATGGTGTTTCCTGAAACATCTAAAAAACAAAGCAACAGAGCCTAGGGCACTTTCACTTATGGTCGTATAGCTTAGGGAAATTAAAATCAAAAAGACACAGCCACCTCAAAGTTTGGGACGCCTCTGTTTACAAGAACCTCGTTTACAGTACAAGTTCAACATCGCAGAAAGTGAAAAATGGATAAAGAAGTTGTGGTATTTACTTGCAAAGCAATATCACTCAGCAATGAAATCTATGTCATCAGGCCCTTAGCAGCACAATGAGTGGATTCAGGTATGATGATTCTAACTGAAATAAGTCACACAGAAAATGAAACATCATAAGGTATCAGTAATACACGGAATGTAAACTTGCCTACACAGGAACTGAATTACAGAACAGAACAGGGTCTCAAATTTAGAAAACCAACTTATGCTTGCTTAAGGGGAAAGGTGAGTTGGGGTGCTTCATAAAACCAGAGATTGAAATGAGCACAGATAAAGTTCCTTAAGCCAAATATGGAATAGACAAGAGCTACTCCTTGCTCAACGAAATGGACTCAACACCCCATATTAAACGCCTAAGAATGTACCTGACTAGTAAGTATCTTAAAACCTATGGATTTCTATGTCTCCAAAAGAGAATCAAGCGTGTGTACAGGGGCATAAACGCAGCAGTGATAGGATTGGAGAGGTTCGGTGAGCAAATGAAGACCCTTTGAAGTCAATTTGCATGGTACCCATTACACGGGTCTCAACTCTCCAGGTTTAAGGTATTCTTCCTTCAGCTAAAACATGCATGTGGAACCCAGAGTATGATCAACTGTGTGAACGGGAGACGTGTTCAAATATGTCTCAGTTTTCCTCCCCTGGTACTCGGGTGCAACATTCCAGACGCTTTACTAAGACTCTCCCCACTTGGAGAGTCAGCGCCTTTAACCTCCTGTTTGGCCCAGTTTGCAATTTCTGCGGAAGATGAACAGGAATAGGGAGAACCAATGAGAGACTAGCTGGAGTTGTCTGGACGGGCAAATTTAACTCTCATTTCCCACCAGGAAGAGGAAATAACCAAAGGCTCAGTGTGCCGTGCCGGAACCAGATTAGAGCCTGAAGCCATCCTGCGGTGTTGCGGCCAGCTCAAAAGAAAGCGAGTTGAAGAAAGGAGCTCAGGGGCACTGTAATTCACAAACCTGCAGAGTTATAAATGACAGCTATCGTCCAAAAATATACTGAAGTAAGGCTGCCAAGAGGACTTGAAAGCGGGGCAGAATTGCAGAAAACCGATTTCAGGAGGTAGACTGGAATTGCATTGAAAGCATAGGAAAAGAGGCAGAACGTCCACAATGATGCACTTGGCCAAAAAGGGCGTATGCGTTTTTTCCTGAATATATTCAGGGAAAAACGCATACGCCCTTTTTGGCCAACCAAGCAAGCTTGCAAAGGAAATCTGCACTACAATGAAGTCTCACTTCCCCCCGGTCAAAAGGACCATCTGAAAAAAGTGTAAAATCCTGCAAGGCAGGACAGGCCATGGAGAACTGAGAGCCTTGTTATGCTGCTGGGCGGGATGTAAATTGCCAACAGACACTCCGGAGAAGTGTATGGTGTTTCCTGAAACATCTAAAAAACAAAGCAACAGAGCCTAGGGCACTTCCACTTATGGTCCTATAGCTTAGGGAAATAAAAATCAAAAAGACACAGCCACCCCAAAGTTTGGGACGCCTCTGTTTACAAGAACCTCATTTACAGTACAAGTTCAACATCGCAGAAAATGAAAAATGGATAAAGAAGTTTTGGTATTTACTTACAAAGCAATATCACTCAGCAATGAAATCTATGTCATCAGGCCCTTAGCAGCACAATGAGTGGATTCAGGTATGATGATTCTAACTGAAATAAGTCACACAGAAAAAGAAACATCATAAGATATCACTAATACACGGAATATAAACTTGGCTACACAGGAACTGAATTCCAAAACAGAACAGCGTCTCAAATTTAGAAAACCAACTTATGCTTGCTTAAGGGGAAAGGTGAGTTGGGGTGCTGCATAAAACCAGAGATTGAAATGAGCACAGATAAATTTCCTTAAGCCAAATATGGAATAGACAAGAGCTACTCCTTGCTCAACGAAATAGACTCAACACCGCATATTAAACGCCTAAGAATGTACCTGACTAGTAAGTATCTTAAAACCTATGGATTGCTATGTCTCCGAAAGAGAATCAAGCATGTGTACAGGGGCATAAACGCAGCAGTGATAGGATTGGAGAGGTTCGGTGAGCAAATGAAGACCCTTTGATGTCATATTGCATGGTACCCATTCCACGGGTTTCAACTACCCAGGTTTAAGGTATTCTTCCTTCAGCTAAAACATGCATGTGGAACCCAGAGTATGATCAACCATGTGATCGGGAGACGTGTTCAAATATGTCTCAGTTTTCATACCCTGGTACTCGGGTGCAACATTCCAGACGCTTTACTAACACTCTCCCGACTTGGAGAGTCAGTCCCTTTAACCTCCTGTTTAGCCCAGTTTGCAATTTCTGCGGAAGATGAACAGGAATAGCGAGAACCAATGAGAGACTAGCTGGAGGTGTCTGGACGGGCAAATTTAACTCTCATTTCCCACCAGGAAGAGGAATTAACCAAAGGCTCAGCGTGCCGTGCTGGAACAAGATTAGGGCCTGAAGCCATCCTGCGGTGTTGCGGCCAGCTCAAAAGAAAGCGAGTTGAAGAAAGGAGCTCATGGGCACTGTAATTCACAAACCTGCAGAGTTATAAATGACAGCTATCGTCCAAAAATATACTGAAGTAAGGCTGCCAAGAGGACTTGAAAGCGGGGCAGAATTGCAGGAAACCGATTTCAGGAGGTAGACTGGAATTGCATTGAAAGCATAGGAAAAGAGGCAGAACGTCCACAATGATGCACTTGGCCAAAAAGGGCGTATGCGTTTTTTCCTGAATATATTCAGGAAAAAACGCATACGCCCTTTTTGGCCAACCAAGCAAGCTTGCAAAGGAAATCTGCACTACAATGAAGTCTCACTTCCCCCCGGTCAAAAGGGCCATCTGAAAAAAGTGTAAAATCCAGCAAGGCAGGACAGGCCATGGAGAACTGAGAGCCTTGTTATGCTGCTGGGCGGGATGTAAATTGGCAACAGACACTCCGGAGAAGTGTATGGTGTTTACTGAAACATCTAAAAAACAAAGCAACAGAGCCTAGGGCACTTCCACTTATGGTCCTATAGCTTAGGGAAATTAAAATCAAAAAGACACAGCCACCCCAAAGTTTGGGACGCCTCTGTTTACAAGAACCTCGTTTACAGTACAAGTTCAACATCGCAGAAAATGAAAAATGGATAAAGAAGTTGTGGTATTTACTTAGAAAGCAATATCACTCAGCAATGAAATCTATGTCATCAGGCCCTTAGCAGCACAATGAGTGGATTCAGGTATGATGATTCTAACTGAAATAAGTCACACAGAAAAAGAAACATCATAAGATATCACTAATACACGGAATATAAACTTGGCTACACAGGAACTGAATTCCAAAACAGAAGAGCGTCTCAAATTTAGAAAACCAACTTATGCTTGCTTAAGGGGAAAGGTGAGTTGGGGTGCTGCATAAAACCAGAGATTGAAATGAGCACAGATAAAGTTCCTTAAGCCAAATATGGAATAGACAAGAGCTACTCCTTGCTCAATGAAATGGACTCAACACCCCATATTAAACGCCTAAGAATGTACCTGACTAGTAAGTATCTTAAAACCTATGGATTGCTATGTCTCCGAAAGAGAATCAAGCGTGTGTACAGGGGCATAAACGCAGCAGTGATAGGATTGGAGAGGTTCGGTGAGCAAATGAAGACCCTTTGAAGTCAATTTGCATGGTACCCATTACACGGGTCTCAACTCTCCAGGTTTAAGGTATTCTTCCTTCAGCTAAAACATGCATGTGGAACCCAGAGTATGATCAACCGTGTGAACGGGAGACGTGTTCAAATATGTCTCAGTTTTCCTCCCCTGGTACTCGGGTGCAACATTCCAGATTCTTTACTAACACTCTCCCGACTTGGAGAGTCAGCGCCTTTAACGTCCTGTTTGGCCCAGTTTGCAATTTCTGCGGAAGATGAACAGGAATAGGGAGAACCAATGAGAGACTAGCTGGAGTTGTCTGGACGGGCAAATTTAACTCTCATTTCCCGCCAGGAAGAGGAAATAACCAAAGGCTCAGTGTGCCGTGCCGGAACCAGATTAGAGCCTGAAGCCATCCTGCGGTGTTGCGGCCAGCTCAAAAGAAAGCGAGTTGAAGAAAGGAGCTCAGGGGCACTGTAATTCACAAACCTGCAGAGTTATAAATGACAGCTATCGTCCAAAAATATACTGAAGTAAGGCTGCCAAGAGGACTTGAAAGCGGGGCAGAATTGCAGGAAACCGATTTCAGGAGGTAGACTGGAATTGCATTGAAAGCATAGGAAAAGAGGCAGAACGTCCACAATGATGCACTTGGCCAAAAAGGGCGTATGCGTTTTTTCCTGAATATATTCAGGAAAAAACGCATACGCCCTTTTTGGCCAACCAAGCAAGCTTGCAAAGGAAATCTGCACTACAATGAAGTCTCACTTCCCCCCGGTCAAAAGGGCCATCTGAAAAAAGTGTAAAATCCAGCAAGGCAGGACAGGCCATGGAGAACTGGGAGCCTTGTTATGCTGCTGGGCGGGATGTAAATTGCCAACAGACACTCGGGAGAAGTGTATGGTGTTTCCTGAAACATCTAAAAAACAAAGCAACAGAGCCTAGGGCACTTCCACTTATGGTCCTATAGCTTAGGGAAATTAAAATCAAAAAGACACACCCACCCCAAAGTTTGGAACGGCTCTGTTTACAAGAACCTCGTTTACAGTACAAGTTCAACATCGCAGAAAGTGAAAAATGGATAAAGAACTTTTGGTATTTACTTACAAAGCAATATCACTCAGCAATGAAATCTATGTCATCAGGCCCTTAGCAGCACAATGAGTGGATTCAGGTATGATGATTCTAACTGAAATAAGTCACACAGAAAAAGAAACACCATAAGGTATCACTAATACACGGAATATAAACTTGGCTACACAGGAACTGAATTCCAAAACAGAACAGGGTCTCAAATTTAGAAAACCAACTTATGCTTGCTTAAGGGGAAAGGTGAGTTGGCGTGCTGCATAAAACCAGAGATTGAAATGAGCACAGATAAAGTTCTTTAAGCCAAATATGGAATAGACAAGAGCTACTCCTTGCTCAACGAAATGGACTCAACACCCCATATTAAACGCCTAAGAATGTACCTGACTAGTAAGTATCTTAAAACCTATGGATTGCTATGTCTCCGAAAGAGAATCAAGCGTGTGTACAGGGGCATAAACGCAGCAGTGATAGGATTGGAGAGGTTCGGTGAGCAAATGAAGACCCTTTGAAATCAATTTGCATGGTACCCATTACACGGGTCTCAACTCTCCAGGTTTAAGGTATTCTTCCTTCAGCTAAAACATTCATGTGGAACCCAGAGTATGATCAACCGTGTGAACGGGAGACGTGTTCAAATATGTCTCAGTTTTCCTCCCCTGGTACTCGGGTGCAACATTCCAGATTCTTTACTAACACTCTCCCGACTTGGAGAGTCAGCGCCTTTAACGTCCTGTTTGGCCCAGTTTGCAATTTCTGCGGAAGATGAACAGGAATAGGGAGAACCAATGAGAGACTAGCTGGAGTTGTCTGGACGGGCAAATTTAACTCTCATTTCCCACCAGGAAGAGGAAATAACCAAAGGCTCAGTGTGCCGTGCCGGAACCAGATTAGAGCCTGAAGCCATCCAGCGGTGTTGCGGCCAGCTCAAAAGAAAGCGAGTTGAAGAAAGGAGCTCAGGGGCACTGTAATTCACAAACCTGCAGAGTTATAAATGACAGCTATCGTCCAAAAATATACTGAAGTAAGGCTGCCAAGAGGACTTGAAAGCGGGGCAGAATTGCAGGAAACCGATTTCAGGAGGTAGACTGGAATTGCATTGAAAGCATAGGAAAAGAGGCAGAACGTCCACAATGATGCACTTGGCCAAAAAGGGCGTATGCGTTTTTTCCTGAATATATTCAGGGAAAAACGCATACGCCCTTTTTGGCCAACCAAGCAAGCTTGCAAAGGAAATCTGCACTACAATGAAGTCTCACTTCCCCCCGGTCAAAAGGGCCATCTGAAAAAAGTGTAAAATCCAGCAAGGCAGGACAGGCCATGGAGAACTGGGAGCCTTGTTATGCTGCTGGGCGGGATGTAAATTGCCAACAGACACTCGGGAGAAGTGTATGGTGTTTCCTGAAACATCTAAAAAACAAAGCAACAGAGCCTAGGGCACTTCCACTTATGGTCCTATAGCTTAGGGAAATTAAAATCAAAAAGACACAGCCACCCCAAAGTTTGGAACGGCTCTGTTTACAAGAACCTCGTTTACAGTACAAGTTCAACATTGCAGAAAGTGAAAAATGGATAAAGAACTTGTGGTATTTACTTACAAAGCAATATCACTCAGCAATGAAATCTATGTCATCAGGCCCTTAGCAGCACAATGAGTGGATTCAAGTATGATGATTCTAACTGAAATAAGTCACACAGAAAAAGAAACATCATAAGATATCAGTAATACACGGAATGTAAACTTGGCTACACAGGAACTGAATTTCAAAACAGAACAGGGTCTCAAATTTAGAAAACCAACTTATGCTTGCTTAAGGGGAAAGGTGAGTTGGGGTGCTGCATAAAACCAGAGATTGAAATGAGCACAGATAAAGTTCCTTAAGCCAAATATGGAATAGACAAGAGCTACTCCTTGCTCAACGAAATGGACTCAACACCCCATATTAAACGCCTAAGAATGTACCTGACTAGTAAGTATCTTAAAACCTATGGATTGCTATGTCTCCGAAAGAGAATCAAGCATGTGTACAGGGGCATAAACACAGCAGTGATAGGATTGGAGAGGTTCGGTGAGCAAATGAAGACCCTTTGAAGTCATATTGCATGGTACCCATTCCACGGGTTTCAACTACCCAGGTTTAAGGTATTCTTCCTACAGCTAAAACATGCATGTGGAACCCAGAGTATGATCAACCATGTGATCGGGAGACGTGTTCAAATATGTCTCAGTTTTCGTACCCTGGTACTCGGGTGCAACATTCCAGACGCTTTACAAACACTCTCCTGACTTGGAGAGTCAGTCCCTTTAACCTCCTGTTTGGCCCAGCTTGCAATTTCAGCGGAAGATGAACAGGATAGCGAGAACCAATGAGAGACTTGCTGGAGGTGTCTGGACGGGCAAATTTAACTCTCATTTCCCACAGGAAGAGGAATTAACCAAAGGCTCAGCATGCCGTGCTGGAACCAGATTAGGGCCTGAAGCCATCCTGCGGTGTTGCGGCCAGGTCACAAGAAAGCGAGTTGAATAAAGGAGCTCAGCGACACTGTAATTCACAAACCTGCAGAGTTATAAATGACAGCTATCGTCCAAAAATAGACTGAAGTAAGGCTGCCAAGAGGACTTGAAAGCGGGGCAGAATTGCAGGAAACCGATTTCAGGAGGTAGACTGGAATTGCATTGAAAGCATAGGAAAAGAGGCAGAACGTCCACAATGATGCACTTGGCCAAAAAGGGCGTATGCGTTTTTTCCTGAATATATTCAGGTAAAAACGCATACGCCCTTTTTGGCCAACCAAGCAAGCTTGCAAAAGAAATCTGCACTACAATGAAGTCTCACTTCCTCCCGGTCAAAAGGGCCATCTGAAAAATGTGTAAAATCCAGCAAGGCAGGACAGGCCATGGAGAACTGGGAGCCATGTTATGCTGCTGGGCGGGATGTAAATTGCCAACAGACACTCGGGAGAAGTGTATGGTGTTTCCTGAAACATCTAAAAAACAAAGCAACAGAGCCTAGGGCACTTCCACTTATGGTCGTATAGCTTAGGGAAATTAAAATCAAAAAGACACAGCCACCCCAAAGTTTGGGACGCCTCTGTTTACAAGAACCTCGTTTACAGTACAAGTTCAACATCGCAGAAAGTGAAAAATGGATAAAGAAGTTGTGGTATTTACTTGCAAAGCAATATCACTCAGCAATGAAATCTATGTCATCAGGCCCTTAGCAGCACAATGAGTGGATACAGGTATGATGATTCTAACTGAAATAAGTCACACAGAAAATGAAACATCATAAGGTATCAGTAATACACGGAATGTAAACTTGCCTACACAGGAACTGAATTACAGAACAGAACAGGGTCTCAAATTTAGAAAACCAACTTATGCTTGCTTAAGGGGAAAGGTGAGTTGGGGTGCTGCATAAAACCAGAGATTGAAATGAGCACAGATAAAGTTCCTTAAGCCAAATATGGAATAGACAAGAGCTACTCCTTGCTCAACGAAATGGACTCAACACCCCATATTAAACGCCTAAGAATGTACCTGACTAGTAAGTATCTTAAAACCTATGGATTTCTATGTCTCCAAAAGAGAATCAAGCGTGTGTACAGGGGCATAAACGCAGCAGTGATAGGATTGGAGAGGTTCGGTGAGCAAATGAAGACCCTTTGAAGTCAATTTGCATGGTACCCATTACACGGGTCTCAACTCTCCAGGTTTAAGGTATTCTTCCTTCAGCTAAAACATGCATGTGGAACCCAGAGTATGATCAACCGTGTGAACGGGAGACGTGTTCAAATATGTCTCAGTTTTCCTCCCCTGGTACTCGGGTGCAACATTCCAGATTCTTTACTAACACTCTCCCGACTTGGAGAGTCAGCGTCTTTAACCTCCTGTTTGGCCCAGTTTGCAATTTCTGCGGAAGATGAACAGGAATAGGGAGAACCAATGAGAGACTAGCTGGAGTTGTCTGGACGGGCAAATTTAACTCTCATTTCCCACCAGGAAGAGGAAATAACCAAAGGCTCAGCGTGCCGTGCTGGAACAAGATTAGGGCCTGAAGGCATCCTGCGGTGTTGCGGCCAGCTCAAAAGAAAGCGAGTTGAAGAAAGGAGCTCATGGGCACTGTAATTCACAAACCTGCAGAGTTATAAATGACAGCTATCGTCCAAAAATATACTGAAGTAAGGCTGCCAAGAGGACTTGAATGCGGGGCAGAATTGCAGGAAACCGATTTCAGGAGGTAGACTGGAATTGCATTGAAAGCATAGGAAAAGAGGCAGAACGTCCACAATGATGCACTTGGCCAAAAAGGGCGTATGCGTTTTTTCCTGAAAATATTCAGGGAAAAACGCATACGCACTTTTTGGCCAACCAAGCAAGCTTGCAAAGGAAATCTGCACTACAATGAAGTCTCACTTCCCCCCGGTCAAAAGGGCCATCTGAAAAAAGTGTAAAATCCAGCAAGGCAGGACAGGCCATGGAGAACTGAGAGCCTTGTTATGCTGCTGGGCGGGATGTAAATTGCCAACAGACACTCCGGAGAAGTGTATGGTGTTTCCTGAAACATCTAAAAAACAAAGCAACAGAGCCTAGGGCACTTCCACTTATGGTCCTATAGCTTAGGGAAATTAAAATCAAAAAGACACAGCCACCCCAAAGTTTGGGACGCCTCTGTTTACAAGAACCTCGTTTACAGTACAAGTTCAACATCGCAGAAAATGAAAAATGGATAAAGAAGTTGTGGTATTTACTTACAAAGCAATATCACTCAGCAATGAAATCTATGTCATCAGGCCCTTAGCAGCACAACGAGTGGATTCAGGTAAGATGATTCTAACTGAAATAAGTCACACAGAAAAAGAAACATCATAAGATATCACTAATACACGGAATATAAACTTGGCTACACAGGAACTGAATTCCAAAAAAGAACAACGTCTCAAATTTAGAAAACCAACTTATGCTTGCTTAAGGGGAAAGGTGAGTTGGGGTGCTGCATAAAACCAGAGATTGAAATGAGCACAGATAAAGTTCCTTAAGCCAAATATGGAATAGACAAGAGCTACTCCTTGCTCAATGAAATGGACTCAACACTCCATATTAAACGCCTAAGAATGTACCTGACTAGTAAGTATCTTAAAACCTATGGATTGCTATGTCTCCGAAAGAGAATCAAGCGTGTGTACAGGGGCATAAACGCAGCAGTGATAGGATTGGAGAGGTTCGGTGAGCAAATGAAGACCCTTTGAAGTCAATTTGCATGGTACCCATTACACGGGTCTCAACTCTCCAGGTTTAAGGTATTCTTCCTTCAGCTAAAACATGCATGTGGACCCCAGAGTATGATCAACCATGTGAACGGGAGACGTGTTCAAATATATCTCAGTTTTCCTCCCCTGGTACTCGGGTGCAGCATTCCAGACGCTTTACTAACACTCTCCCCACTTGGAGAGTCAGCGCCTTTAACCTCCTGTTTGGCCCAGTTTGCAATTTCTGCGGAAGATGAACAGGAATAGGGAGAACCAATGAGAGACTAGCTGGAGTTGTCTGGACGGGCAAAATTAACTCTCATTTCCCACCAGGAAGAGGAAATAACCAAAGGCTCAGTGTGCCGTGCCGGAACCAGATTAGAGCCTGAAGCCATCCTGCGGTGTTGCGGCCAGCTCAAAAGAAAGCGAGTTGAAGAAAGGAGCTCAGGGGCACTGTAATTCACAAACCTGCAGAGTTATAAATGACAGCTATCGTCCAAAAATATACTGAAGTAAGGCTGCCAAGAGGACTTGAAAGCGGGGCAGAATTGCAGGAAACCGATTTCAGGAGGTAGACTGGAATTGCATTGAAAGCATAGGAAAAGAGGCAGAACGTCCACAATGATGCACTTGGCCAAAAAGGGCGTATGCGTTTTTTCCTGAATATATTCAGGAAAAAACGCATACGCCCTTTTTGGCCAACCAAGCAAGCTTGCAAAGGAAATCTGCACTACAATGAAGTCTCACTTCCCCCCGGTCAAAAGGGCCATCTGAAAAAAGTGTAAAATCCAGCAAGGCAGGACAGGCCATGGAGAACTGGGAGCCTTGTTATGCTGCTGGGCGGGATGTAAATTGCCAACAGACACTCGGGAGAAGTGTATGGTGTTTCCTGAAACATCTAAAAAACAAAGCAACAGAGCCTAGGGCACTTCCACTTATGGTCCTATAGCTTAGGGAAATTAAAATCAAAAAGACACACCCACCCCAAAGTTTGGAACGGCTCTGTTTACAAGAACCTCGTTTACAGTACAAGTTCAACATCGCAGAAAGTGAAAAATGGATAAAGAACTTTTGGTATTTACTTACAAAGCAATATCACTCAGCAATGAAATCTATGTCATCAGGCCCTTAGCAGCACAATGAGTGGATTCAGGTATGATGATTCTAACTGAAATAAGTCACACAAAAAAAGAAACACCATAAGGTATCACTAGTACACGGAATATAAACTTGGCTACACAGGAACTGAATTCCAAAACAGAACAGGGTCTCAAATTTAGAAAACCAACTTATGCTTGCTTAAGGTGAAAGGTGAGTTGGCGTGCTGCATAAAACCAGAGATTGAAATGAGCACAGATAAAGTTCTTTAAGCCAAATATGGAATAGACAAGAGCTACTCCTTGCTCAACGAAATGGACTCAACACCCCATATTAAACGCCTAAGAATGTACCTGACTAGTAAGTATCTTAAAACCTATGGATTGCTATGTCTCCGAAAGAGAATCAAGCATGTGTACAGGGGCATAAACGCAGCAGTGATAGGATTGGAGAGGTTCGGTGAGCAAATGAAGACCCTTTGAAATCAATTTGCATGGTACCCATTACACGGGTCTCAACTCTCCAGGTTTAAGGTATTCTTCCTTCAGCTAAAACATTCATGTGGAACCCAGAGTATGATCAACCGTGTGAACGGGAGACGTGTTCAAATATGTCTCAGTTTTCGTACCCTGGTACTCGGGTGCAACATTCCAGATTCTTTACTAACACTCTCCCGACTTGGAGAGTCAGCGCCTTTAACGTCCTGTTTGGCCCAGTTTGCAATTTCTGCGGAAGATGAACAGGAATAGCGAGAACCAATGAGAGACTAGCTGGAGGTGTCTGGACGGGCAAATTTAAGTCTCATTTCCCACCAGGAAGAGGAATTAACCAAAGGCTCAGCGTGCCGTGCTGGAACAAGATTAGGGCCTGAAGCCATCCTGCGGTGTTGCGACCAGCCCAAGAGAAAGCGAGTTGAAGAAAGGAGCTCAGGGGCACTGTAATTCACAAACCTGCAGAGTTATAAATGACAGCTATCGTCCAAAAATATACTGAAGTAAGGCTGCCAAGAGGACTTGAAAGCGGGGCAGAATTGCAGGAAACCGATTTCAGGAGGTAGACTGGAATTGCATTGAAAGCATAGGAAAAGAGGCAGAACGTCCACAATGATGCACTTGGCCAAAAAGGGCGTATGCGTTTTTTCCTGAATATATTCAGGAAAAAACGCATACGCCCTTTATGGCCAACCAAGCAAGCTTGCAAAGGAAATCTGCACTACAATGAAGTCTCACTTCCCCCCGGTCAAAAGGGCCATCTGAAAAAAGTGTAAAATCCAGCAAGGCAGGACAGGCCATGGAGAACTGGGAGCCTTGTTATGCTGCTGGGCGGGATGTAAATTGCCAACAGACACTCGGGAGAAGTGTATGGTGTTTCCTGAAACATCTAAAAAACAAAGCAACAGAGCCTAGGGCACTTCCACTTATGGTCCTTTAGCTTAGGGAAATTAAAATCAAAAAGACACACCCACCCCAAAGTTTGGGACGCCTCTGTTTACAAGAACCTCGTTTACAGTACAAGTTCAACATCGCAGAAAGTGAAAAATGGATAAAGAAGTTGTGGTATTTACTTGCAAAGCAATATCACTCAGCAATGAAATCTATGTCATCAGGCCCTTAGCAGCACAATGAGTGGATTCAGGTATGATGATTCTAACTGAAATAAGTCACACAGAAAATGAAACATCATAAGGTATCAGTAATACACGGAATGTAAACTTGGCTACACAGGAACTGAATTACAGAACAGAACAGGGTCTCAAATTTAGAAAACCAACTTATGCTTGCTTAAGGGGAAAGGTGAGTTGGGGTGCTGCATAAAACCAGAGATTGAAATGAGCACAGATAAAGTTCCTTAAGCCAAATATGGAATAGACAAGAGCTACTCCTTGCTCAACGAAATGGACTCAACACCGCATATTAAACGCCTAAGAATGTACCTGACTAGTAAGTATCTTAAAGCCTATGGATTGCTATGTCTCCAAAAGAGAATCAAGCGTGTGTACAGGGGCATAAACGCAGCAGTGATAGGATTGGAGAGGTTCGGTGAGCAAATGAAGACCCTTTGAAGTCAATTTGCATGGTACCCATTACACGGGTCTCAACTCTCCAGGTTTAAGGTATTCTTCCTTCAGCTAAAACATGCATGTGGAACCCAGAGTATGATCAACCGTGTGAACGGGAGACGTGTTCAAATATGTCTCAGTTTTCCTCCCCTGGTACTCGGGTGCAACATTCCAGATTCTTTACTAACACTCTCCCGACTTGGAGAGTCAGCGCCTTTAACCTCCTGTTTGGCCCAGTTTGCAATTTCTGCGGAAGATGAACAGGAATAGGGAGAACCAATGAGAGACTAGCTGGAGTTGTCTGGACGGGCAAATTTAACTCTCATTTCCCACCAGGAAGAGGAAATAACCAAAGGCTCAGTGTGCCGTGCCGGAACCAGATTAGAGCCTGAAGCCATCCTGCGGTGTTGCGGCCAGCTCAAAAGAAAGCGAGTTGAAGAAAGGAGCTCAGGGGCACTGTAATTCACAAACCTGCAGAGTTATAAATGACAGCTATCGTCCAAAAATATACTGAAGTAAGGCTGCCAAGAGGACTTGAAAGCGGGGCAGAATTGCAGGAAACCGATTTCAGGAGGTAGACTGGAATTGCATTGAAAGCATAGGAAAAGAGGCAGAACGTCCACAATGATGCACTTGGCCAAAAAGGGCGTATGCGTTTTTTCCTGAATATATTCAGGAAAAAACGCATACGCCCTTTTTGGCCAACCAAGCAAGCTTGCAAAGGAAATCTGCACTACAATGAAGTCTCACTTCCCCCCGGTCAAAAGGGCCATCTGAAAAAAGTGTAAAATCCAGCAAGGCAGGACAGGCCATGGAGAACTGGGAGCCTTATTATGCTGCTGGGCGGGATGTAAATTGCCAACAGACACTCGGGAGAAGTGTATGGTGTTTCCTGAAACATCTAAAAAACAAAGCAACAGAGCCTAGGGCACTTCCACTTATGGTCCTTTAGCTTAGGGAAATTAAAATCAAAAAGACACACCCACCCCAAAGTTTGGGACGCCTCTGTTTACAAGAACCTCGTTTACAGTACAAGTTCAACATCGCAGAAAGTGAAAAATGGATAAAGAAGTTGTGGTATTTACTTGCAAAGCAATATCACTCAGCAATGAAATCTATGTCATCAGGCCCTTAGCAGCACAATGAGTGGATTCAGGTATGATGATTCTAACTGAAATAAGTCACACAGAAAATGAAACATCATAAGGTATCAGTAATACACGGAATGTAAACTTGGCTACACAGGAACTGAATTACAGAACAGAACAGGGTCTCAAATTTAGAAAACCAACTTATGCTTGCTTAAGGGGAAAGGTGAGTTGGGGTGCTGCATAAAACCAGAGATTGAAATGAGCACAGATAAAGTTCCTTAAGCCAAATATGGAATAGACAAGAGCTACTCCTTGCTCAACGAAATGGACTCAACACCGCATATTAAACGCCTAAGAATGTACCTGACTAGTAAGTATCTTAAAGCCTATGGATTGCTATGTCTCCAAAAGAGAATCAAGCGTGTGTACAGGGGCATAAACGCAGCAGTGATAGGATTGGAGAGGTTCGGTGAGCAAATGAAGACCCTTTGAAGTCAATTTGCATGGTACCCATTACACGGGTCTCAACTCTCCAGGTTTAAGGTATTCTTCCTTCAGCTAAAACATGCATGTGGAACCCAGAGTATGATCAACCGTGTGAACGGGAGACGTGTTCAAATATGTCTCAGTTTTCCTCCCCTGGTACTCGGGTGCAACATTCCAGATTCTTTACTAACACTCTCCCGACTTGGAGAGTCAGCGCCTTTAACCTCCTGTTTGGCCCAGTTTGCAATTTCTGCGGAAGATGAACAGGAATAGGGAGAACCAATGAGAGACTAGCTGGAGTTGTCTGGACGGGCAAATTTAACTCTCATTTCCCACCAGGAAGAGGAAATAACCAAAGGCTCAGTGTGCCGTGCCGGAACCAGATTAGAGCCTGAAGCCATCCTGCGGTGTTGCGGCCAGCTCAAAAGAAAGCGAGTTGAAGAAAGGAGCTCAGGGGCACTGTAATTCACAAACCTGCAGAGTTATAAATGACAGCTATCGTCCAAAAATATACTGAAGTAAGGCTGCCAAGAGGACTTGAAAGCGGGGCAGAATTGCAGGAAACCGATTTCAGGAGGTAGACTGGAATTGCATTGAAAGCATAGGAAAAGAGGCAGAACGTCCACAATGATGCACTTGGCCAAAAAGGGCGTATGCGTTTTTTCCTGAATATATTCAGGAAAAAACGCATACGCCCTTTTTGGCCAACCAAGCAAGCTTGCAAAGGAAATCTGCACTACAATGAAGTCTCACTTCCCCCCGGTCAAAAGGGCCATCTGAAAAAAGTGTAAAATCCAGCAAGGCAGGACAGGCCATGGAGAACTGGGAGCCTTATTATGCTGCTGGGCGGGATGTAAATTGCCAACAGACACTCGGGAGAAGTGTATGGTGTTTCCTGAAACATCTAAAAAACAAAGCAACAGAGCCTAGGGCACTTCCACTTATGGTCCTATAGCTTAGGGAAATTAAAATCAAAAAGACACAGCCACCCCAAAGTTTGGAACGGCTCTGTTTACAAGAACCTCGTTTACAGTACAAGTTCAACATCGCAGAAAGTGAAAAATGGATAAAGAAGTTGTGGTATTTACTTGCAAAGCAATATCACTCAGCAATGAAATCTATGTCATCAGGCCCTTAGCAGCACAATGAGTGGATTCAGGTATGATGATTCTAACTGAAATAAGTCACACAGAAAATGAAACATCATAAGGTATCAGTAATACACGGAATGTAAACTTGGCTACACAGGAACTGAATTACAGAACAGAACAGGGTCTCAAATTTAGAAAACCAACTTATGCTTGCTTAAGGGGAAAGGTGAGTTGGGGTGCTGCATAAAACCAGAGATTGAAATGAGCACAGATAAAGTTCCTTAAGCCAAATATGGAATAGACAAGAGCTACTCCTTGCTCAACGAAATGGACTCAACACCGCATATTAAACGCCTAAGAATGTACCTGACTAGTAAGTATCTTAAAGCCTATGGATTGCTATGTCTCCAAAAGAGAATCAAGCGTGTGTACAGGGGCATAAACGCAGCAGTGATAGGATTGGAGAGGTTCGGTGAGCAAATGAAGACCCTTTGAAGTCAATTTGCATGGTACCCATTACACGGGTCTCAACTCTCCAGGTTTAAGGTATTCTTCCTTCAGCTAAAACATGCATGTGGAACCCAGAGTATGATCAACCGTGTGAACGGGAGACGTGTTCAAATATGTCTCAGTTTTCCTCCCCTGGTACTCGGGTGCAACATTCCAGATTCTTTACTAACACTCTCCCGACTTGGAGAGTCAGCGCCTTTAACCTCCTGTTTGGCCCAGTTTGCAATTTCTGCGGAAGATGAACAGGAATAGGGAGAACCAATGAGAGACTAGCTGGAGTTGTCTGGACGGGCAAATTTAACTCTCATTTCCCACCAGGAAGAGGAAATAACCAAAGGCTCAGTGTGCCGTGCCGGAACCAGATTAGAGCCTGAAGCCATCCTGCGGTGTTGCGGCCAGCTCAAAAGAAAGCGAGTTGAAGAAAGGAGCTCAGGGGCACTGTAATTCACAAACCTGCAGAGTTATAAATGACAGCTATCGTCCAAAAATATACTGAAGTAAGGCTGCCAAGAGGACTTGAAAGCGGGGCAGAATTGCAGGAAACCGATTTCAGGAGGTAGACTGGAATTGCATTGAAAGCATAGGAAAAGAGGCAGAACGTCCACAATGATGCACTTGGCCAAAAAGGGCGTATGCGTTTTTTCCTGAATATATTCAGGAAAAAACGCATACGCCCTTTTTGGCCAACCAAGCAAGCTTGCAAAGGAAATCTGCACTACAATGAAGTCTCACTTCCCCCCGGTCAAAAGGGCCATCTGAAAAAAGTGTAAAATCCAGCAAGGCAGGACAGGCCATGGAGAACTGGGAGCCTTATTATGCTGCTGGGCGGGATGTAAATTGCCAACAGACACTCGGGAGAAGTGTATGGTGTTTCCTGAAACATCTAAAAAACAAAGCAACAGAGCCTAGGGCACTTCCACTTATGGTCCTATAGCTTAGGGAAATTAAAATCAAAAAGACACAGCCACCCCAAAGTTTGGAACGGCTCTGTTTACAAGAACCTCGTTTACAGTACAAGTTCAACATCGCAGAAAGTGAAAAATGGATAAAGAACTTTTGGTATTTACTTACAAAGCAATATCACTCAGCAATGAAATCTATGTCATCAGGCCCTTAGCAGCACAATGAGTGGATTCAGGTATGATGATTCTAACTGAAATAAGTCACACAGAAAAAGAAACATCATAAGATATCAGTAATACACGGAATGTAAACTTGGCTACACAGGAACTGAATTCCAAAACAGAACAGGGTCTCAAATTTAGAAAACCAACTTATGCTTGCTTAAGGGGAAAGGTGAGTTGGGGTGCTGCATAAAACCAGAGATTGAAATGAGCACAGATAAAGTTCCTTAAGCCAAATATGGAATAGACAAGAGCTACTCCTTGCTCAACGAAATGGACTCAACACCGCATATTAAACGCCTAAGAATGTACCTGACTAGTAAGTATCTTAAAACCTATGGATTGCTATGTCTCCGAAAGAGAATCAAGCATGTGTACAGGGGCATAAACGCAGCAGTGATAGGATTGGAGAGGTTCGGTGAGCAAATGAAGACCCTTTGATGTCATATTGCATGGTACCCATTCCACGGGTTTCAACTACCCAGGTTTAAGGTATTCTTCCTTCAGCTAAAACATGCATGTGGAACCCAGAGTATGATCAACCATGTGATCGGGAGACGTGTTCAAATATGTCTCAGTTTTCGTACCTGGTACTCGGGTGCAACATTCCAGACGCTTTACTAACACTCTCCCGACTTGGAGAGTCAGTCCCTTTAACCTCCTGTTTAGCCCAGTTTGCAATTTCTGCGGAAGATGAACAGGAATAGCGAGAACCAATGAGAGACTAGCTGGAGGTGTCTGCACGGGCAAATTTAACTCTCATTTCCCACCAGGAAGAGGAATTAACCAAAGGCTCAGCGTGCTGTGCTGGAACAAGATTAGGGCCTGAAGCCATCCTGCGGTGTTGCGGCCAGCTCAAAAGAAAGCGAGTTGAAGAAAGGAGCTCAGGGGCACTGTAATTCACAAACCTGCAGAGTTATAAATGACAGCTATCGTCCAAAAATATACTGAAGTAAGGCTGCCAAGAGGACTTGAAAGCGGGGCAGAATTGCAGGAAACCGATTTCAGGAGGTAGACTGGAATTGCATTGAAAGCATAGGAAAAGAGGCAGAACGTCCACAATGATGCACTTGGCCAAAAAGGGCGTATGCGTTTTTTCCTGAATATATTCAGGAAAAAACGCATACGCCCTTTATGGCCAACCAAGCAAGCTTGCAAAGGAAATCTGCACTACAATGAAGTCTCACTTCCCCCCGGTCAAAAGGGCCATCTGAAAAAAGTGTAAAATCCAGCAAGGCAGGACAGGCCATGGAGAACTGGGAGCCTTGTTATGCTGCTGGGCGGGATGTAAATTGCCAACAGACACTCGGGAGAAGTGTATGGTGTTTCCTGAAACATCTAAAAAACAAAGCAACAGAGCCTAGGGCACTTCCACTTATGGTCCTATAGCTTAGGGAAATTAAAATCAAAAAGACACAGCCACCCCAAAGTTTGGGACGCCTCTGTTTACAAGAACCTCGTTTACAGTACAAGTTCAACATCGCAGAAAGTGAAAAATGGATAAAGAAGTTGTGGTATTTACTTGCAAAGCAATATCACTCAGCAATGAAATCTATGTCATCAGGCCCTTAGCAGCACAATGAGTGGATTCAGGTATGATGATTCTAACTGAAATAAGTCACACAGAAAATGAAACATCATAAGGTATCAGTAATACACGGAATGTAAACTTGGCTACACAGGAACTGAATTACAGAACAGAACAGGGTCTCAAATTTAGAAAACCAACTTATGCTTGCTTAAGGGGAAAGGTGAGTTGGGGTGCTGCATAAAACCAGAGATTGAAATGAGCACAGATAAAGTTCCTTAAGCCAAATATGGAATAGACAAGAGCTACTCCTTGCTCAACGAAATGGACTCAACACCCCATATTAAACGCCTAAGAATGTACCTGACTAGTAAGTATCTTAAAACCTATGGATTGCTATGTCTCCAAAAGAGAATCAAGCGTGTGTACAGGGGCATAAACGCAGCAGTGATAGGATTGGAGAGGTTCGGTGAGCAAATGAAGACCCTTTGAAGTCAATTTGCATGGTACCCATTACACGGGTCTCAACTCTCCAGGTTTAAGGTATTCTTCCTTCAGCTAAAACATGCATGTGGAACCCAGAGTATGATCAACCGTGTGAACGGGAGACGTGTTCAAATATGTCTCAGTTTTCCTCCCCTGGTACTCGGGTGCAACATTCCAGATTCTTTACTAACACTCTCCCGACTTGGAGAGTCAGCGCCTTTAACGTCCTGTTTGGCCCAGTTTGCAATTTCTGCGGAAGATGAACAGGAATAGGGAGAACCAATGAGAGACTAGCTGGAGTTGTCTGGACGGGCAAATTTAACTCTCATTTCCCACCAGGAAGAGGAAATAACCAAAGGCTCAGTGTGCCGTGCCGGAACCAGATTAGAGCCTGAAGCCATCCTGCGGTGTTGCGGCCAGCTCAAAAGAAAGCGAGTTGAAGAAAGGAGCTCAGGGGCACTGTAATTCACAAACCTGCAGAGTTATAAATGACAGCTATCGTCCAAAAATATACTGAAGTAAGGCTGCCAAGAGGACTTGAAAGCGGGGCAGAATTGCAGGAAACCGATTTCAGGAGGTAGACTGGAATTGCATTGAAAGCATAGGAAAAGAGGCAGAACGTCCACAATGATGCACTTGGCCAAAAAGGGCGTATGCGTTTTTTCCTGAATATATTCAGGAAAAAACGCATACGCCCTTTTTGGCCAACCAAGCAAGCTTGCAAAGGAAATCTGCACTACAATGAAGTCTCACTTCCCCCCGGTCAAAAGGGCCATCTGAAAAAAGTGTAAAATCCAGCAAGGCAGGACAGGCCATGGAGAACTGGGAGCCTTGTTATGCTGATGGACGGGATGTAAATTGCCAACAGACACTCCGGAGAAGTGTATGGTGTTTCCTGAAACATCTAAAAAACAAAGCAACAGAGCCTAGGGCACTTCCACTTATGGTCCTATAGCTTAGGGAAATTAAAATCAAAAAGACACAGCCACCCCAAAGTTTGGGACGCCTCTGTTTACAAGAACCTCATTTACAGTACAAGTTCAACATCGCAGAAAGTGAAAAATGGATAAAGAAGTTGTGGTATTTACTTGCAAAGCAATATCACTCAGCAATGAAATCTATGTCATCAGGCCCTTAGCAGCACAATGAGTGGATTCAGGTATGATGATTCTAACTGAAATAAGTCACACAGAAAATGAAACATCATAAGGTATCAGTAATACACGGAATGTAAACTTGGCTACACAGGAACTGAATTACAGAACAGAACAGGGTCTCAAATTTAGAAAACCAACTTATGCTTGCTTAAGGGGAAAGGTGAGTTGGGGTGCTGCATAAAACCAGAGATTGAAATGAGCACAGATAAAGTTCCTTAAGCCAAATATGGAATAGACAAGAGCTACTCCTTGCTCAACGAAATGGACTCAACACCCCATATTAAACGCCTAAGAATGTACCTGACTAGTAAGTATCTTAAAACCTATGGATTGCTATGTCTCCAAAAGAGAATCAAGCATGTGTACAGGGGCATAAACGCAGCAGTGATAGGATTGGAGAGGTTCGGTGAGCAAATGAAGACCCTTTGATGTCATATTGCATGGTACCCATTCCACGGGTTTCAACTACCCAGGTTTAAGGTATTCTTCCTTCAGCTAAAACATGCATGTGGAACCCAGAGTATGATCAACCATGTGATCGGGAGACGTGTTCAAATATGTCTCAGTTTTCGTACCCTGGTACTCGGGTGCAACATTCCAGACGCTTTACTAACACTCTCCCGACTTGGAGAGTCAGTCCCTTTAACCTCCTGTTTAGCCCAGTTTGCAATTTCTGCGGAAGATGAACAGGAATAGCGAGAACCAATGAGAGACTAGCTGGAGGTGTCTGGACGGGCAAATTTAAGTCTCATTTCCCACCAGGAAGAGGAATTAACCAAAGGCTCAGCGTGCCGTGCTGGAACAAGATTAGGGCCTGAAGCCATCCTGCGGTGTTGCGACCAGCCCAAAAGAAAGCGAGTTGAAGAAAGGAGCTCAGGGGCACTGTAATTCACAAACCTGCAGAGTTATAAATGACAGCTATCGTCCAAAAATATACTGAAGTAAGGCTGCCAAGAGGACTTGAAAGCGGGGCAGAATTGCAGGAAACCGATTTCAGGAGGTAGACTGGAATTGCATTGAAAGCATAGGAAAAGAGGCAGAACGTCCACAATGATGCACTTGGCCAAAAAGGGCGTATGCGTTTTTTCCTGAATATATTCAGGAAAAAACGCATACGCCCTTTATGGCCAACCAAGCAAGCTTGCAAAGGAAATCTGCACTACAATGAAGTCTCACTTCCCCCCGGTCAAAAGGGCCATCTGAAAAAAGTGTAAAATCCAGCAAGGCAGGACAGGCCATGGAGAACTGGGAGCCTTGTTATGCTGCTGGGCGGGATGTAAATTGCCAACAGACACTCGGGAGAAGTGTATGGTGTTTCCTGAAACATCTAAAAAACAAAGCAACAGAGCCTAGGGCACTTCCACTTATGGTCCTTTAGCTTAGGGAAATTAAAATCAAAAAGACACACCCACCCCAAAGTTTGGGACGCCTCTGTTTACAAGAACCTCGTTTACAGTACAAGTTCAACATCGCAGAAAGTGAAAAATGGATAAAGAAGTTGTGGTATTTACTTGCAAAGCAATATCACTCAGCAATGAAATCTATGTCATCAGGCCCTTAGCAGCACAATGAGTGGATTCAGGTATGATGATTCTAACTGAAATAAGTCACACAGAAAATGAAACATCATAAGGTATCAGTAATACACGGAATGTAAACTTGGCTACACAGGAACTGAATTACAGAACAGAACAGGGTCTCAAATTTAGAAAACCAACTTATGCTTGCTTAAGGGGAAAGGTGAGTTGGGGTGCTGCATAAAACCAGAGATTGAAATGAGCACAGATAAAGTTCCTTAAGCCAAATATGGAATAGACAAGAGCTACTCCTTGCTCAACGAAATGGACTCAACACCGCATATTAAACGCCTAAGAATGTACCTGACTAGTAAGTATCTTAAAGCCTATGGATTGCTATGTCTCCAAAAGAGAATCAAGCGTGTGTACAGGGGCATAAACGCAGCAGTGATAGGATTGGAGAGGTTCGGTGAGCAAATGAAGACCCTTTGAAGTCAATTTGCATGGTACCCATTACACGGGTCTCAACTCTCCAGGTTTAAGGTATTCTTCCTTCAGCTAAAACATGCATGTGGAACCCAGAGTATGATCAACCGTGTGAACGGGAGACGTGTTCAAATATGTCTCAGTTTTCCTCCCCTGGTACTCGGGTGCAACATTCCAGATTCTTTACTAACACTCTCCCGACTTGGAGAGTCAGCGCCTTTAACCTCCTGTTTGGCCCAGTTTGCAATTTCTGCGGAAGATGAACAGGAATAGGGAGAACCAATGAGAGACTAGCTGGAGTTGTCTGGACGGGCAAATTTAACTCTCATTTCCCACCAGGAAGAGGAAATAACCAAAGGCTCAGTGTGCCGTGCCGGAACCAGATTAGAGCCTGAAGCCATCCTGCGGTGTTGCGGCCAGCTCAAAAGAAAGCGAGTTGAAGAAAGGAGCTCAGGGGCACTGTAATTCACAAACCTGCAGAGTTATAAATGACAGCTATCGTCCAAAAATATACTGAAGTAAGGCTGCCAAGAGGACTTGAAAGCGGGGCAGAATTGCAGGAAACCGATTTCAGGAGGTAGACTGGAATTGCATTGAAAGCATAGGAAAAGAGGCAGAACGTCCACAATGATGCACTTGGCCAAAAAGGGCGTATGCGTTTTTTCCTGAATATATTCAGGAAAAAACGCATACGCCCTTTTTGGCCAACCAAGCAAGCTTGCAAAGGAAATCTGCACTACAATGAAGTCTCACTTCCCCCCGGTCAAAAGGGCCATCTGAAAAAAGTGTAAAATCCAGCAAGGCAGGACAGGCCATGGAGAACTGGGAGCCTTATTATGCTGCTGGGCGGGATGTAAATTGCCAACAGACACTCGGGAGAAGTGTATGGTGTTTCCTGAAACATCTAAAAAACAAAGCAACAGAGCCTAGGGCACTTCCACTTATGGTCCTATAGCTTAGGGAAATTAAAATCAAAAAGACACAGCCACCCCAAAGTTTGGAACGGCTCTGTTTACAAGAACCTCGTTTACAGTACAAGTTCAACATCGCAGAAAGTGAAAAATGGATAAAGAACTTTTGGTATTTACTTACAAAGCAATATCACTCAGCAATGAAATCTATGTCATCAGGCCCTTAGCAGCACAATGAGTGGATTCAGGTATGATGATTCTAACTGAAATAAGTCACACAGAAAAAGAAACATCATAAGATATCAGTAATACACGGAATGTAAACTTGGCTACACAGGAACTGAATTCCAAAACAGAACAGGGTCTCAAATTTAGAAAACCAACTTATGCTTGCTTAAGGGGAAAGGTGAGTTGGGGTGCTGCATAAAACCAGAGATTGAAATGAGCACAGATAAAGTTCCTTAAGCCAAATATGGAATAGACAAGAGCTACTCCTTGCTCAACGAAATGGACTCAACACCGCATATTAAACGCCTAAGAATGTACCTGACTAGTAAGTATCTTAAAACCTATGGATTGCTATGTCTCCGAAAGAGAATCAAGCATGTGTACAGGGGCATAAACGCAGCAGTGATAGGATTGGAGAGGTTCGGTGAGCAAATGAAGACCCTTTGATGTCATATTGCATGGTACCCATTCCACGGGTTTCAACTACCCAGGTTTAAGGTATTCTTCCTTCAGCTAAAACATGCATGTGGAACCCAGAGTATGATCAACCATGTGATCGGGAGACGTGTTCAAATATGTCTCAGTTTTCGTACCTGGTACTCGGGTGCAACATTCCAGACGCTTTACTAACACTCTCCCGACTTGGAGAGTCAGTCCCTTTAACCTCCTGTTTAGCCCAGTTTGCAATTTCTGCGGAAGATGAACAGGAATAGCGAGAACCAATGAGAGACTAGCTGGAGGTGTCTGCACGGGCAAATTTAACTCTCATTTCCCACCAGGAAGAGGAATTAACCAAAGGCTCAGCGTGCTGTGCTGGAACAAGATTAGGGCCTGAAGCCATCCTGCGGTGTTGCGGCCAGCTCAAAAGAAAGCGAGTTGAAGAAAGGAGCTCAGGGGCACTGTAATTCAAAAACCTGCAGAGTTATAAATGACAGCTATCGTCCAAAAATATACTGAAGTAAGGCTGCCAAGAGGACTTGAAAGCGGGGCAGAATTGCAGGAAACCGATTTCAGGAGGTAGACTGGAATTGCATTGAAAGCATAGGAAAAGAGGCAGAACGTCCACAATGATGCACTTGGCCAAAAAGGGCGTATGCGTTTTTTCCTGAATATATTCAGGAAAAAACGCATACGCCCTTTATGGCCAACCAAGCAAGCTTGCAAAGGAAATCTGCACTACAATGAAGTCTCACTTCCCCCCGGTCAAAAGGGCCATCTGAAAAAAGTGTAAAATCCAGCAAGGCAGGACAGGCCATGGAGAACTGGGAGCCTTGTTATGCTGCTGGGCGGGATGTAAATTGCCAACAGACACTCGGGAGAAGTGTATGGTGTTTCCTGAAACATCTAAAAAACAAAGCAACAGAGCCTAGGGCACTTCCACTTATGGTCCTATAGCTTAGGGAAATTAAAATCAAAAAGACACAGCCACCCCAAAGTTTGGGACGCCTCTGTTTACAAGAACCTCGTTTACAGTACAAGTTCAACATCGCAGAAAGTGAAAAATGGATAAAGAAGTTGTGGTATTTACTTGCAAAGCAATATCACTCAGCAATGAAATCTATGTCATCAGGCCCTTAGCAGCACAATGAGTGGATTCAGGTATGATGATTCTAACTGAAATAAGTCACACAGAAAATGAAACATCATAAGGTATCAGTAATACACGGAATGTAAACTTGGCTACACAGGAACTGAATTACAGAACAGAACAGGGTCTCAAATTTAGAAAACCAACTTATGCTTGCTTAAGGGGAAAGGTGAGTTGGGGTGCTGCATAAAACCAGAGATTGAAATGAGCACAGATAAAGTTCCTTAAGCCAAATATGGAATAGACAAGAGCTACTCCTTGCTCAACGAAATGGACTCAACACCGCATATTAAACGCCTAAGAATGTACCTGACTAGTAAGTATCTTAAAACCTATGGATTGCTATGTCTCCAAAAGAGAATCAAGCATGTGTACAGGGGCATAAACGCAGCAGTGATAGGATTGGAGAGGTTCGGTGAGCAAATGAAGACCCTTTGATGTCATATTGCATGGTACCCATTCCACGGGTTTCAACTACCCAGGTTTAAGGTATTCTTCCTTCAGCTAAAACATGCATGTGGAACCCAGAGTATGATCAACCATGTGATCGGGAGACGTGTTCAAATATGTCTCAGTTTTCGTACCCTGGTACTCGGGTGCAACATTCCAGACGCTTTACTAACACTCTCCCGACTTGGAGAGTCAGTCCCTTTAACCTCCTGTTTAGCCCAGTTTGCAATTTCTGCGGAAGATGAACAGGAATAGCGAGAACCAATGAGAGACTAGCTGGAGGTGTCTGGACGGGCAAATTTAAGTCTCATTTCCCACCAGGAAGAGGAATTAACCAAAGGCTCAGCGTGCCATGCTGGAACAAGATTAGGGCCTGAAGCCATCCTGCGGTGTTGCGGCCAGCTCAAAAGAAAGCGAGTTGAAGAAAGGAGCTCAGGGGCACTGTAATTCACAAACCTGCAGAGTTATAAATGACAGCTATCGTCCAAACATATACTGAAGTAAGGCTGCCAAGAGGACTTGAAAGCGGGGCAGAATTGCAGGAAACCGATTTCAGGAGGTAGACTGGAATTTCATTGAAAGCATAGGAAACGAGGCAGAACGTCCACAATGATGCACTTGGCCAAAAAGAGCGTATGCGTTTTTTCCTGAATATATTCAGGAAAAAACGCATACGCCCTTTTTGGCCAACCAAGCAAGCTTGCAAAGGAAATCTGCACTACAATGAAGTCTCACTTCCCCCCGGTCAAAAGGGCCATCTGAAAAAAGTGTAAAATCCAGCAAGGCAGGACAGGCCATGGAGAACTGGGAGCCTTGTTATGCTGCTGGGCGGGATGTAAATTGCCAACAGACACTCGGGAGAAGTGTATGGTGTTTCCTGAAACATCTAAAAAACAAAGCAACAGAGCCTAGGGCACTTCCACTTATGGTCCTATAGCTTAGGGAAATTAAAATAAAAAAGACACACCCACCCCAAAGTTTGGAACGGCTCTGTTTACAAGAACCTCATTTACAGTACAAGTTCAACATCGCAGAAAGTGAAAAATGGATAAAGAACTTTTGGTATTTACTTACAAAGCAATATCACTCAGCAATGAAATCTATGTCATCAGGCCCTTAGCAGCACAATGAGTGGATTCAGGTATGATAATTCTAACTGAAATAAGTCACACAGAAAAAGAAACACCATAAGGTATCACTAATACACGGAATATAAACTTGGCTACACAGGAACTGAATTCCAAAACAGAACATGGTCTCAAATTTAGAAAACCAACTTATGCTTGCTTAAGGGGAAAGGTGAGTTGGCGTGCTGCATAAAACCAGAGATTGAAATGAGCACAGATAAAGTTCTTTAAGCCAAATATGGAATAGACAAGAGCTACTCCTTGCTCAACGAAATGGACTCAACACCCCATATTAAACGCCTAAGAATGTACCTGACTAGTAAGTATCTTAAAACCTATGGATTGCTATGTCTCCGAAAGAGAATCAAGCGTGTGTACAGGGGCATAAACGCAGCAGTGATAGGATTGGAGAGGTTCGGTGAGCAAATGAAGACCCTTTGAAATCAATTTGCATGGTACCCATTACACGGGTCTCAACTCTCCAGGTTTAAGGTATTCTTCATTCAGCTAAAACATTCATGTGGAACCCAGAGTATGATCAACCGTGTGAACGGGAGACGTGTTCAAATATGTCTCAGTTTTCCTCCCCTGGTACTCGGGTGCAACATTCCAGATTCTTTACTAACACTCTCCCGACTTGGAGAGTCAGCGCCTTTAACGTCCTGTTTGGCCCAGTTTGCAATTTCTGCGGAAGATGAACAGGAATAGGGAGAACCAATGAGAGACTAGCTGGAGTTGTCTGGACGGGCAAATTTAACTCTCATTTCCCACCAGGAAGAGGAAATAACCAAAGGCTCAGTGTGCCGTGCCGGAACCAGATTAGAGCCTGAAGCCATCCTGCGGTGTTGCGGCCAGCTCAAAAGAAAGCGAGTTGAAGAAAGGAGCTCAGGGGCACTGTAATTCACAAACCTGCAGAGTTATAAATGACAGCTATCGTCCAAAAATATACTGAAGTAAGGCTGCCAAGAGGACTTGAAAGCGGGGCAGAATTGCAGGAAACCGATTTCAGGAGGTAGACTGGAATTGCATTGAAAGCATAGGAAAAGAGGCAGAACGTCCACAATGATGCACTTGGCCAAAAAGGGCGTATGCGTTTTTTCCTGAATATATTCAGGAAAAAACGCATACGCCCTTTTTGGCCAACCAAGCAAGCTTGCAAAGGAAATCTGCACTACAATGAAGTCTCACTTCCCCCCGGTCAAAAGGGCCATCTGAAAAAAGTGTAAAATCCAGCAAGGCAGGACAGGCCATGGAGAACTGGGAGCCTTGTTATGCTGATGGACGGGATGTAAATTGCCAACAGACACTCCGGAGAAGTGTATGGTGTTTCCTGAAACATCTAAAAAACAAAGCAACAGAGCCTAGGGCACTTCCACTTATGGTCCTATAGCTTAGGGAAATTAAAATCAAAAAGACACAGCCACCCCAAAGTTTGGGACGCCTCTGTTTACAAGAACCTCATTTACAGTACAAGTTCAACATCGCAGAAAGTGAAAAATGGATAAAGAAGTTGTGGTATTTACTTGCAAAGCAATATCACTCAGCAATGAAATCTATGTCATCAGGCCCTTAGCAGCACAATGAGTGGATTCAGGTATGATGATTCTAACTGAAATAAGTCACACAGAAAATGAAACATCATAAGGTATCAGTAATACACGGAATGTAAACTTGGCTACACAGGAACTGAATTACAGAACAGAACAGGGTCTCAAATTTAGAAAACCAACTTATGCTTGCTTAAGGGGAAAGGTGAGTTGGGGTGCTGCATAAAACCAGAGATTGAAATGAGCACAGATAAAGTTCCTTAAGCCAAATATGGAATAGACAAGAGCTACTCCTTGCTCAACGAAATGGACTCAACACCCCATATTAAACGCCTAAGAATGTACCTGACTAGTAAGTATCTTAAAACCTATGGATTGCTATGTCTCCAAAAGAGAATCAAGCATGTGTACAGGGGCATAAACGCAGCAGTGATAGGATTGGAGAGGTTCGGTGAGCAAATGAAGACCCTTTGATGTCATATTGCATGGTACCCATTCCACGGGTTTCAACTACCCAGGTTTAAGGTATTCTTCCTTCAGCTAAAACATGCATGTGGAACCCAGAGTATGATCAACCATGTGATCGGGAGACGTGTTCAAATATGTCTCAGTTTTCGTACCCTGGTACTCGGGTGCAACATTCCAGACGCTTTACTAACACTCTCCCGACTTGGAGAGTCAGTCCCTTTAACCTCCTGTTTAGCCCAGTTTGCAATTTCTGCGGAAGATGAACAGGAATAGCGAGAACCAATGAGAGACTAGCTGGAGGTGTCTGGACGGGCAAATTTAAGTCTCATTTCCCACCAGGAAGAGGAATTAACCAAAGGCTCAGCGTGCCGTGCTGGAACAAGATTAGGGCCTGAAGCCATCCTGCGGTGTTGCGACCAGCCCAAAAGAAAGCGAGTTGAAGAAAGGAGCTCAGGGGCACTGTAATTCACAAACCTGCAGAGTTATAAATGACAGCTATCGTCCAAAAATATACTGAAGTAAGGCTGCCAAGAGGACTTGAAAGCGGGGCAGAATTGCAGGAAACCGATTTCAGGAGGTAGACTGGAATTGCATTGAAAGCATAGGAAAAGAGGCAGAACGTCCACAATGATGCACTTGGCCAAAAAGGGCGTATGCGTTTTTTCCTGAATATATTCAGGAAAAAACGCATACGCCCTTTATGGCCAACCAAGCAAGCTTGCAAAGGAAATCTGCACTACAATGAAGTCTCACTTCCCCCCGGTCAAAAGGGCCATCTGAAAAACGTGTAAAATCCAGCAAGGCAGGACAGGCCATGGAGAACTGGGAGCCTTGTTATGCTGCTGGGCGGGATGTAAATTGCCAACAGACACTCGGGAGAAGTGTATGGTGTTTCCTGAAACATCTAAAAAACAAAGCAACAGAGCCTAGGGCACTTCCACTTATGGTCCTATAGCTTAGGGAAATTAAAATCAAAAAGACACACCCACCCCAAAGTTTGGGACGCCTCTGTTTACAAGAACCTCATTTACAGTACAAGTTCAACATCGCAGAAAGTGAAAAATGGATAAAGAAGTTGTGGTATTTACTTGCAAAGCAATATCACTCAGCAATGAAATCTATGTCATCAGGCCCTTAGCAGCACAATGAGTGGATTCAGGTATGATGATTCTAACTGAAATAAGTCACACAGAAAATGAAACATCATAAGGTATCAGTAATACACGGAATGTAAACTTGGCTACACAGGAACTGAATTACAGAACAGAACAGGGTCTCAAATTTAGAAAACCAACTTATGCTTGCTTAAGGGGAAAGGTGAGTTGGGGTGCTGCATAAAACCAGAGATTGAAATGAGCACAGATAAAGTTCCTTAAGCCAAATATGGAATAGACAAGAGCTACTCCTTGCTCAACGAAATGGACTCAACACCGCATATTAAACGCCTAAGAATGTACCTGACTAGTAAGTATCTTAAAGCCTATGGATTGCTATGTCTCCGAAAGAGAATCAAGCGTGTGTACAGGGGCATAAACGCAGCAGTGATAGGATTGGAGAGGTTCGGTGAGCAAATGAAGACCCTTTGAAGTCAATTTGCATGGTACCCATTACACGGGTCTCAACTCTCCAGGTTTAAGGTATTCTTCCTTCAGCTAAAACATGCATGTGGAACCCAGAGTATGATCAACCGTGTGAACGGGAGACGTGTTCAAATATGTCTCAGTTTTCCTCCCCTGGTACTCGGGTGCAACATTCCAGATTCTTTACTAACACTCTCCCGACTTGGAGAGTCAGCGCCTTTAACCTCCTGTTTGGCCCAGTTTGCAATTTCTGCGGAAGATGAACAGGAATAGGGAGAACCAATGAGAGACTAGCTGGAGTTGTCTGGACGGGCAAATTTAACTCTCATTTCCCACCAGGAAGAGGAAATAACCAAAGGCTCAGTGTGCCGTGCCGGAACCAGATTAGAGCCTGAAGCCATCCTGCGGTGTTGCGGCCAGCTCAAAAGAAAGCGAGTTGAAGAAAGGAGCTCAGGGGCACTGTAATTCACAAACCTGCAGAGTTATAAATGACAGCTATCGTCCAAAAATATACTGAAGTAAGGCTGCCAAGAGGACTTGAAAGCGGGGCAGAATTGCAGGAAACCGATTTCAGGAGGTAGACTGGAATTGCATTGAAAGCATAGGAAAAGAGGCAGAACGTCCACAATGATGCACTTGGCCAAAAAGGGCGTATGCGTTTTTTCCTGAATATATTCAGGAAAAAACGCATACGCACTTTTTGGCCAACCAAGCAAGCTTGCAAAGGAAATCTGCACTACAATGAAGTCTCACTTCCCCCCGGTCAAAAGGGCCATCTGAAAAAAGTGTAAAATCCAGCAAGGCAGGACAGGCCATGGAGAACTGGGAGCCTTATTATGCTGCTGGGCGGGATGTAAATTGCCAACAGACACTCGGGAGAAGTGTATGGTGTTTCCTGAAACATCTAAAAAACAAAGCAACAGAGCCTAGGGCACTTCCACTTATGGTCCTATAGCTTAGGGAAATTAAAATCAAAAAGACACAGCCACCCCAAAGTTTGGAACGGCTCTGTTTACAAGAACCTCGTTTACAGTACAAGTTCAACATCGCAGAAAGTGAAAAATGGATAAAGAACTTTTGGTATTTACTTACAAAGCAATATCACTCAGCAATGAAATCTATGTCATCAGGCCCTTAGCAGCACAATGAGTGGATTCAGGTATGATGATTCTAACTGAAATAAGTCACACAGAAAAAGAAACATCATAAGATATCAGTAATACACGGAATGTAAACTTGGCTACACAGGAACTGAATTCCAAAACAGAACAGGGTCTCAAATTTAGAAAACCAACTTATGCTTGCTTAAGGGGAAAGGTGAGTTGGGGTGCTGCATAAAACCAGAGATTGAAATGAGCACAGATAAAGTTCCTTAAGCCAAATATGGAATAGACAAGAGCTACTCCTTGCTCAACGAAATGGACTCAACACCGCATATTAAACGCCTAAGAATGTACCTGACTAGTAAGTATCTTAAAACCTATGGATTGCTATGTCTCCGAAAGAGAATCAAGCATGTGTACAGGGGCATAAACGCAGCAGTGATAGGATTGGAGAGGTTCGGTGAGCAAATGAAGACCCTTTGATGTCATATTGCATGGTACCCATTCCACGGGTTTCAACTACCCAGGTTTAAGGTATTCTTCCTTCAGCTAAAACATGCATGTGGAACCCAGAGTATGATCAACCATGTGATCGGGAGACCTGTTCAAATATGTCTCAGTTTTCGTACCTGGTACTCGGGTGCAACATTCCAGACGCTTTACTAACACTCTCCCGACTTGGAGAGTCAGCGCCTTTAACCTCCTGTTTGGCCCAGTTTGCAATTTCTGCGGAAGATGAACAGGAATAGGGAGAACCAATGAGAGACTAGCTGGAGTTGTCTGGACGGGCAAATTTAACTCTCATTTCCCACCAGGAAGAGGAAATAACCAAAGGCTCAGTGTGCCGTGCCGGAACCAGATTAGAGCCTGAAGCCATCCTGCGGTGTTGCGGCCAGCTCAAAAGAAAGCGAGTTGAAGAAAGGAGCTCAGGGGCACTGTAATTCACAAACCTGCAGAGTTATAAATGACAGCTATCGTCCAAAAATATACTGAAGTAAGGCTGCCAAGAGGACTTGAAAGCGGGGCAGAATTGCAGGAAACCGATTTCAGGAGGTAGACTGGAATTGCATTGAAAGCATAGGAAAAGAGGCAGAAAGTCCACAATGATGCACTTGGCCAAAAAGGGCGTATGCGTTTTTTCCTGAATATATTCAGGAAAAAACGCATACGCCCTTTTTGGCCAACCAAGCAAGCTTGCAAAGGAAATCTGCACTACAATGAAGTCTCACTTCCCCCCGGTCAAAAGGGCCATCTGAAAAAAGTGTAAAATCCAGAAAGGCAGGACAGGCCATGGAGAACTGGGAGCCTTATTATGCTGCTGGGCGGGATGTAAATTGCCAACAGACACTCGGGAGAAGTGTATGGTGTTTCCTGAAACATCTAAAAAACAAAGCAACAGAGCCTAGGGCACTTCCACTTATGGTCCTATAGCTTAGGGAAATTAAAATCAAAAAGACACAGCCACCCCAAAGTTTGGGACGCCTGTGTTTACAAGAACCTCGTTTACAGTACAAGTTCAACATCGCAGAAAGTGAAAAATGGATAAAGAAGTTGTGGTATTTACTTGCAAAGCAATATCACTCAGCAATGAAATCTATGTCATCAGGCCCTTAGCAGCACAATGAGTGGATTCAGGTATGATGATTCTAACTGAAATAAGTCACACAGAAAATGAAACATCATAAGGTATCAGTAATACACGGAATGTAAACTTGGCTACACAGGAACTGAATTCCAGAACAGAACAGGGTCTCAAATTTAGAAAACCAACTTATGCTTGCTTAAGGGGAAAGGTGAGTTGGGGTGCTGCATAAAACCAGAGATTGAAATGAGCACAGATAAAGTTCCTTAAGCCAAATATGGAATAGACAAGAGCTACTCCTTGCTCAACGAAATGGACTCAACACCGCATATTAAACGCCTAAGAATGTACCTGACTAGTAAGTATCTTAAAACCTATGCATTGCTATGTCTCCGAAAGAGAATCAAGCATGTGTACAGGGGCATAAACGCAGCAGTGATAGGATTGGAGAGGTTCGGTGAGCAAATGAAGACCCTTTGATGTCATATTGCATGGTACCCATTCCACGGGTTTCAACTACCCAGGTTTAAGGTATTCTTCCTTCAGCTAAAACATGCATGTGGAACCCAGAGTATGATCAACCATGTGATCGGGAGACATGTTCAAATATGTCTCAGTTTTCGTACCCTGGTACTCGGGTGCAACATTCCAGACGCTTTACTAACACTCTCCCGACTTTGAGAGTCAGTCCCTTTAACCTCCTGTTTAGCCCAGTTTGCAATTTCTGCGGAAGATGAACAGGAATAGCGAGAACCAATGAGAGATTTGCTGGAGGTGTCTGGACGGGCAAATTTAACTCTCATTTCCGACCAGGAAGAGGAATTAACCAAAGGCTCAGCGTGCCATGCTGGAACAAGATTAGGGCCTGAAGCCATCCTGCGGTGTTGCGGCCAGCTCAAAAGAAAGCGAGTTGAAGAAAGGAGCTCAGGGGCACTGTAATTCACAAACCTGCAGAGTTATAAATGACAGCTATCGTCCAAAAATATACTGAAGTAAGGCTGCCAAGAGGACTTGAAAGCGGGGCAGAATTGCAGGAAACCGATTTCAGGAGGTAGACTGGAATTGCATTGAAAGCATAGGAAAAGAGGCAGAACGTCCACAATGATGCACTTGGCCAAAAAGGGTGTATGCGTTTTTTCCTGAATATATTCAGGAAAAAACGCATACGCCCTTTATGGCCAACCAAGCAAGCTTGCAAAGGAAATCTGCACTACAATGAAGTCTCACTTCCCCCCGGTCAAAAGGGCCATCTGAAAAAAGTGTAAAATCCAGCAAGGTAGGACAGGCCATGGAGAACTGGGAGCCTTGTTATGCTGCTGGGCGGGATGTAAATTGCCAACAGACACTCGGGAGAAGTGTATGGTGTTTCCTGAAACATCTAAAAAACAAAGCAACAAAGCCTAGGGCACTTCTACTTATGGTCCTATAGCTTAGGGAAATTAAAATCAAAAAGACACAGCCACCCCAAAGTTTGGGACGCCTCTGTTTACAAGAACCTCGTTTACAGTACAAGTTCAACATCGCAGAAAGTGAAAAATGGATAAAGAAGTTGTGGTATTTACTTGCAAAGCAATATCACTCAGCAATGAAATCTATGTCATCAGGCCCTTAGCAGCACAATGAGTGGATTCAGGTATGATGATTCTAACTGAAATAAGTCACACAGAAAATGAAACATCATAAGGTATCAGTAATACACGGAATGTAAACTTGGCTACACAGGAACTGAATTCCAGAACAGAACAGGGTCTCAAATTTAGAAAACCAACTTATGCTTGCTTAAGGGGAAAGGTGAGTTGGGGTGCTGCATAAAACCAGAGATTGAAATGAGCACAGATAAAGTTCCTTAAGCCAAATATGGAATAGACAAGAGCTACTCCTTGCTCAACGAAATGGACTCAACACCCCATATTAAACGCCTAAGAATGTACCTGACTAGTAAGTATCTTAAAACCTATGGATTGCTATGTCTCCAAAAGAGAATCAAGCGTGTGTACAGGGGCATAAACGCAGCAGTGATAGGATTGGAGAGGTTCGGTGAGCAAATGAAGACCCTTTGAAGTCAATTTGCATGGTACCCATTACACGGGTCTCAACTCTCCAGGTTTAAGGTATTCTTCCTTCAGCTAAAACATGCATGTGGAACCCAGAGTATGATCAACCGTGTGAACGGGAGACGTGTTCAAATATGTCTCAGTTTTCCTCCCCTGGTACTCGGGTGCAACATTCCAGATTCTTTACTAACACTCTCCCGACTTGGAGAGTCAGCACCTTTAACGTCCTGTTTGGCCCAGTTTGCAATTTCTGCGGAAGATGAACAGGAATAGGGAGAACCAATGAGAGACTAGCTGGAGTTGTCTGGACGGGCAAATTTAACTCTCATTTCCCACCAGGAAGAGGAAATAACCAAAGGCTCAGTGTGCCGTGCGGGAACCAGATTAGTGCCTGAAGCCATCCTGCGGTGTTGCGGCCAGCTCAAAAGAAAGCGAGTTGAAGAAAGGAGCTCAGGGGCACTGTAATTCACAAACCTGCAGAGTTATAAATGACAGCTATCGTCCAAAAATATACTGAAGTAAGGCTGCCAAGAGGACTTGAAAGCGGGGCAGAATTGCAGGAAACCGATTTCAGGAGGTAGACTGGAATTGCATTGAAAGCATAGGAAAAGAGGCAGAACGTCCACAATGATGCACTTGGCCAAAAAGGGCGTATGCGTTTTTTCCTGAATATATTCAGGAAAAAACGCATACGCCCTTTTTGGCCAACCAAGCAAGCTTGCAAAGGAAATCTGCACTACAATGAAGTCTCACTTCCCCCTGGTCAAAAGGGCCATCTGAAAAAAGTGTAAAATCCAGCAAGGCAGGACAGGCCATGGAGAACTGGGAGCCTTGTTATGCTGCTGGGCGGGATGTAAATTGCCAACAGACACTCGGGAGAAGTGTATGGTGTTTCCTGAAACATCTAAAAAACAAAGCAACAGAGCCTAGGGCACTTCCACTTATGGTCCTATAGCTTAGGGAAATTAAAATCAAAAAGACACAGCCACCCCAAAATTTGGGACGCCTCTGTTTACAAGAACCTCATTTACAGTACAAGTTCAACATCGCAGAAAGTGAAAAATGGATAAAGAAGTTGTGGTATTTACTTGCAAAGCAATATCACTCAGCAATGAAATCTATGTCATCAGGCCCTTAGCAGCACAATGAGTGGATTCAGGTATGATGATTCTAACTGAAATAAGTCACACAGAAAATGAAACATCATAAGGTATCAGTAATACACGGAATGTAAACTTGGCTACACAGGAACTGAATTACAGAACAGAACAGGGTCTCAAATTTAGAAAACCAACTTATGCTTGCTTAAGGGGAAAGGTGAGTTGGGGTGCTGCATAAAACCAGAGATTGAAATGAGCACAGATAAAGTTCCTTAAGCCAAATATGGAATAGACAAGAGCTACTCCTTGCTCAACGAAATGGACTCAACACCCCATATTAAACGCCTAAGAATGTACCTGACTAGTAAGTATCTTAAAACCTATGGATTGCTATGTCTCCAAAAGAGAATCAAGCGTGTGTACAGGGGCATAAACGCAGCAGTGATAGGATTGGAGAGGTTCGGTGAGCAAATGAAGACCCTTTGAAGTCAATTTGCATGGTACCCATTACACGGGTCTCAACTCTCCAGGTTTAAGGTATTCTTCCTTCAGCTAAAACATGCATGTGGAACCCAGAGTATGATCAACCGTGTGAACGGGAGACGTGTTCAAATATGTCTCAGTTTTCCTCCCCTGGTACTCGGGTGCAACATTCCAGATTCTTTACTAACACTCTCCCGACTTGGAGAGTCAGCGCCTTTAACCTCCTGTTTGGCCCAGTTTGCAATTTCTGCGGAAGATGAACAGGAATAGGGAGAACCAATGAGAGACTAGCTGGAGTTGTCTGGACGGGCAAATTTAACTCTCATTTCCCACCAGGAAGAGGAAATAACCAAAGGCTCAGTGTGCCGTGCCGGAACCAGTTTAGAGCCTGAAGCCATCCTGCGGTGTTGCGGCCAGCTCAAAAGAAAGCGAGTTGAAGAAAGGAGCTCAGGGGCACTGTAATTCACAAACCTGCAGAGTTATAAATGACAGCTATCGTCCAAAAATAGACTGAAGTAAGGCTGCCAAGAGGACTTGAAAGCGGGGCAGAATTGCAGGAAACCGATTTCAGGAGGTAGACTGGAATTGCATTGAAAGCATAGGAAAAGAGGCAGAACGTCCACAATGATGCACTTGGCCAAAAAGGGCGTATGCGTTTTTTCCTGAATATATTCAGGAAAAAACGCATACGCCCTTTATGGCCAACCAAGCAAGCTTGCAAAGAAATCTGCACTACAATGAAGTCTCACTTCCCCCCGGTCAAAAGGGCCATCTGAAAAAAGTGTAAAATCCAGCAAGGCAGGACAGGCCATGGAGAACGGGGAGCCTTATTATGCTGCTGGGCGGGATGTAAATTGCCAACAGACACTCGGGAGAAGTGTATGGTGTTTCCTGAAACATCTAAAAAACAAAGCAACAGAGCCTAGGGCACTTCCACTTATGGTCCTATAGCTTAGGGAAATTAAAATCAAAAAGACACAGCCACCCCAAAGTTTGGGACGCCTCTGTTTACAAGAACCTCGTTTACAGTACAAGTTCAACATCGCAGAAAGTGAAAAATGGATAAAGAACTTTTGGTATTTACTTACAAAGCAATATCACTCAGCAATGAAATCTATGTCATCAGGCCCTTAGCAGCACAATGAGTGGATTCAGGTATGATGATTCTAACTGAAATAAGTCACACAGAAAAAGAAACATCATAAGATATCAGTAATACACGGAATGTAAACTTGGCTACACAGGAACTGAATTCCAAAACAGAACAGGGTCTCAAATTTAGAAAACCAACTTATGCTTGCTTAAGGGGAAAGGTGAGTTGGGGTGCTGCATAAAACCAGAGATTGAAATGAGCACAGATAAAGTTCCTTAAGCCAAATATGGAATAGACAAGAGCTACTCCTTGCTCAACGAAATGGACTCAACACCGCATATTAAACGCCTAAGAATGTACCTGACTAGTAAGTATCTTAAAACCTATGGATTGCTATGTCTCCGAAAGAGAATCAAGCATGTGTACAGGGGCATAAACGCAGCAGTGATAGGATTGGAGAGGATCGGTGAGCAAATGAAGACCCTTTGATGTCATATTGCATGGTACCCATTCCACGGGTTTCAACTACCCAGGTTTAAGGTATTCTTCCTTCAGCTAAAACATGCATGTGGAACCCAGAGTATGATCAACCATGTGATCGGGAGACGTGTTCAAATATGTCTCAGTTTTCGTACCCTGGTACTCGGGTGCAACATTCCAGATGCTTTACTAACACTCTCCCGACTTGGAGAGTCAGTCCCTTTAACCTCCTGTTTAGCCCAGTTTGCAATTTCTGCGGAAGATGAACAGGAATAGCGAGAACCAATGAGAGACTAGCTGGAGGTGTCTGGACGGGCAAATTTAACTCTCATTTCCCACCAGGAAGAGGAATTAACCAAAGGCTCAGCGTGCTGTGCTGGAACAAGATTAGGGCCTGAAGCCATCCTGCGGTGTTGCGGCCAGCTCAAAAGAAAGCGAGTTGAAGAAAGGAGCTCAGGGGCACTGTAATTCACAAACCTGCAGAGTTATAAATGACAGCTATCGTCCAAAAATATACTGAAGTAAGGCTGCCAAGAGGACTTGAAAGCGGGGCAGAATTGCAGGAAACCGATTTCAGGAGGTAGACTGGAATTGCATTGAAAGCATAGGAAAAGAGGCAGAACGTCCACAATGATGCACTTGGCCAAAAAGGGCGTATGCGTTTTTTCCTGAATATATTCAGGAAAAAACGCATACGCCCTTTATGGCCAACCAAGCAAGCTTGCAAAGGAAATCTGCACTACAATGAAGTCTCACTTCCCCCCGGTCAAAAGGGCCATCTGAAAAAAGTATAAAATCCAGCAAGGCAGGACAGGCCATGGAGAACTGGGAGCCTTGTTATGCTGCTGGGCGGGATGTAAATTGCCAATAGACACTCGGGAGAAGTGTATGGTGTTTCCTGAAACATCTAAAAAACAAAGCAACAGAGCCTAGGGCACTTCCACTTATGGTCCTATAGCTTAGGGAAATTAAAATCAAAAAGACACAGCCACCCGAATGTTTGGGAAGCCTCTGTTTACAAGAACCTCATTTACAGTACAAGTTAAACATCGCAGAAAGTGAAAAATGGATAAAGAAGTTGTGGTATTTACTTGCAAAGCAATATCACTCAGCAATGAAATCTATGTCATCAGGCCCTTAGCAGCACAATGAGTGGATTCAGGTATGATGATTCTAACTGAAATAAGTCACACAGAAAATGAAACATCACAAGGTATCAGTAATACACGGAATGTAAACTTGGCTACACAGGAACTGAATTACAGAACAGAAGAGGGTCTCAAATTTAGAAAACCAACTTATGCTTGCTTAAGGGGAAAGGTGAGTTGGGGTGCTGCATAAAACCAGAGATTGAAATGAGCACAGATAAAGTTCCTTAAGCCAAATATGGAATAGAAAAGAGCTACTCCTTGCTCAACGAAATGGACTCAACACCCCGTATTAAACGCCTAAGAATGTACCTGACTAGTAAGTATCTTAAAACCTATGGATTGCTATGTCTCCAAAAGAGAATCAAGCGTGTGTACAGGGGCATAAACGCAGCAGTGATAGGATTGGAGAGGTTCGGTGAGCAAATGAAGACCCTTTGAAGTCAATTTGCATGGTACCCATTACACGGGTCTCAACTCTCCAGGTTTAAGGTATTCTTCCTTCAGCTAAAACATGCATGTGGAACCCAGAGTATGATCAACCGTGTGAACGGGAGACGTGTTCAAATATGTCTCAGTTTTCCTCCCCTGGTACTTGGGTGCAACATTCCAGATTCTTTACTAACACTCTCCCGACTTGGAGAGTCAGCGCCTTTAACCTCCTGTTTGGCCCAGTTTGCAATTTCTGCGGAAGATGAACAGGAATAGCGAGAACCAATGAGAGACTAGCAGGAGGTGTCTGGACGGGCAAATTTAACTCTCATTTCCCACCAGGAAGATGAAATAACCAAAGGCTCAGTGTGCCGTGCCGGAACCAGATTAGAGCCTGAAGCCATCCTGCGGTGTTGCGGCCAGCTCAAAAGAAAGCGAGTTGAAGAAAGGAGCTCAGGGGCACTGTAATTCACAAACCTGCAGAGTTATAAATGACAGCTATCGTCCCAAAATAGACTGAAGTAAGGCTGCCAAGAGGACTTCAAAGCGGGGCAGAATTGCAGGAAACCGATTTCAGGAGGTAGACTGGAATTGCATTGAAAGCATAGGAAAAGAGGCAGAACGTCCACAATGATGCACTTGGCCAAAAAGGGCGTATGCGTTTTATCCTGAATATATTCAGGAAAAAACGCATACGCCCTTTTTGGCCAACCAAGCAAGCTTGCAAAGGAAATCTGCACTACAATGAAGTCTCACTTCCCCCCGGTCAAAAGGGCAATCTGAAAAAAGTGTAAAATCCAGCAAGGCAGGACAGGCCATGGAGAACTGGGAGCCTTGTTATGCTGATGGGCGGGATGTAAATTGCCAACAGACACTCGGGAGAAGTGTATGGTGTTTCCTGAAACATCTAAAAAACAAAGCAACAGAGCCTAGGGCACTTCCACTTATGGTCCTATAGCTTAGGGAAATTAAAATCAAAAAGACACAGCCACCCCAAAGTTTGGGACGCCTCTGTTTACAAGAACCTCGTTTACAGTACAAGTTCAACATCGCAGAAAGTGAAAAATGGATAAAGAAGTTGTGGTATTTACTTGCAAAGCAATATCACTCAGCAATGAAATCTATGTCATCAGGCCCTTAGCAGCACAATGAGTGGATTCAGGTATGATGATTCTAACTGAAATAAGTCACACAGAAAAAGAAACATCATAAGATATCAGTAATACACGGAATGTAAACTTGGCTACACAGGAACTGAATTCCAAAACAGAACAGGGTCTCAAATTTAGAAAACCAACTTATGCTTGCTTAAGGGGAAAGGTGAGTTGGGGTGCTGCATAAAACCAGAGATTGAAATGAGCACAGATAAAGTTCCTTAAGCCAAATATGGAATAGACAAGAGCTACTCCTTGCTCAACGAAATGGACTCAACACCGCATATTAAACGCCTAAGAATGTACCTGACTAGTAAGTATCTTAAAACCTATGGATTGCTATGTCTCCGAAAGAGAATCAAGCATGTGTACAGGGGCATAAACGCAGCAGTGATAGGATTGGAGAGGTTCGGTGAGCAAATGAAGACCCTTTGATGTCATATTGCATGGTACCCATTCCACGGGTTTCAACTACCCAGGTTTAAGGTATTCTTCCTTCAGCTAAAACATGCATGTGGAACCCAGAGTATGATCAACCATGTGATCGGGAGACGTGTTCAAATATGTCTCAGTTTTGGTACCCTGGTACTCGGGTGCCACATTCCAGACGCTTTACTAACACTCTCCCGACTTGGAGAGTCAGTCCCTTTAACCTCCTGTTTGGCCCAGTTTGCAATTTCAGCGGAAGATGAACAGGATAGCGAGAACCAATGAGAGACTTGCTGGAGGTGTCTGGACGGGCAAATTTAACTCTCATTTCCCACCAGGAAGAGGAATTAACCAAAGGCTCAGCGTGCCGTGCTAGAACAAGATTAGGGCCTGAAGCCATCCTGCGGTGTTGCGGCCAGGTCACAAGAAAGCGAGTTGAAGAAAGGAGCTCAGCGGCACTGTAATTCACAAACCTGCAGAGTTATAAATGACAGCTATCGTCCAAAAATATACTGAAGTAAGGTTGCCAAGAGGACTTGAAAGCGGGGCAGAATTGCAGGAAACCGATTTCAGGAGGTAGACTGGAATTGCATTGAAAGCATAGGAAAAGAGGCAGAACGTCCACAATGATGCACTAGGCCAAAAAGGGCATATGCGTTTTTTCCTGAATATATTCAGGAAAAAACGCATACGCCCTTTTTGGCCAACCAAGCAAGCTTGCAAAGGAAATCTGCACTACAATGAAGTCTCACTTCCCCCCGGTCAAAAGGGCCATCTGAAAAAAGTGTAAAATCCAGCAAGGCAGGACAGGCCATGGAGAACTGAGAGCCTTGTTATGCTGCTGGGCGGGATGTAAATTGCCAACAGACACTCGGGAGAAGTGTATGGTGTTTCCTGAAACATCTAAAAAACAAAGCAACAGAGCCTAGGGCACTTCCACTTATGGTCCTATAGCTTAGGGAAATTAAAATCAAAAAGACACAGCCACCCCAAAGTTTGGAACGGCTCTGTTTACAAGAACCTCGTTTACAGTACAAGTTCAACATCGCAGAAAGTGAAAAATGGATAAAGAACTTGTGGTATTTACTTACAAAGTAATATCACACAGCAATGAAATCTATGTCATCAGGCCCTTAGCAGCACAATGAGTGGATTCAGGTATGATGATTCTAACTGAAATAAGTCACACAGAAAAAGAAACATCATAAGATATCACTAATACACGGAATATAAACTTGGCTACACAGGAACTGAATTCCAAAACAGAACAGCGTCTCAAATTTAGAAAACCAACTTATGCTTGCTTAAGGGGAAAGGTGAGTTGGGGTGCTGCATAAAACCAGAGATTGAAATGAGCACAGATAAAGTTCCTTAAGCCAAATATGGAATAGACAAGAGCTACTCCTTGCTCAACGAAATGGACTCAACACCCCATATTAAACGCCTAAGAATGTACCTGACTAGTAAGTATCTTAAAACCTATGGATTGCTATGTCTCTGAAAGAGAATCAAGCGTGTGTACAGGGGCATAAACGCAGCAGTGATAGGATTGGAGAGGTTCGGTGAGCAAATGAAGACCCTTTGAAGTCAATTTGCATGGTACCCATTACACGGGTCTCAACTCTCCAGGTTTAAGGTATTCTTCCTTCAGCTAAAACATGCATGTGGAACCCAGAGTATGATCAACCGTGTGAACGGGAGACGTGTTCAAATATGTCTCAGTTTTCGTACCCTGGTACTCGGGTGCAACATTCCAGATTCTTTACTAACACTCTCCCGACTTGGAGAGTCAGCGCCTTTAACTTCCTGTTTGGTCCAGTTTGCAATTTCTGCGGAAGATGAACAGGAATAGGGAGAACAAATGAGAGACTAGCTGGAGGTGTCTGGACGGGCAAATTTAACTCTCATTTCCCACCAGGAAGAGGAAATAACCAAAGGCTCAGTGTGCCGTGCCGGATCAAGATTAGAGCCTGAAGCCATCCTGCGGTGTTGCGGCCAGGTCACAAGAAAGCGAGTTGAAGAAAGGAGCTCAGGGGCACTGTAATGCACAAACCTGCAGAGTTATAAATGACAGCTATCGTCCAAAAATATACTGAAGTAAGGCTGCCAAGAGGACTTGAAAGCGGGGCAGAATTGCAGGAAACCGATTTCAGGAGGTAGACTGGAATTGCATTGAAAGCATAGGAAAAGAGGCAGAACGTCCACAATGATGCACTTGGCCAAAAAGGGCGTATGCGTTTTTTCCTGAATATATTCAGGAAAAAACGCATACGCCCTTTTTGGCCAACCAAGCAAGCTTGCAAAGGAAATCTGCACTACAATGAAGTCTCACTTCCCCCCGGTCAAAAGGGCCATCTGGAAAAAGTGTAAAATCCAGAAAGGCAGGACAGGCCATGGAGAACTGGGAGCCTTGTTATGCTGATGGGCGGGATGTAAATTGCCAACAGACACTCGGGAGAAGTGTATGGTGTTTCCTGAAACATCTAAAAAACAAAGCAACAGAGCCTAGGGCACTTCCACTTATGGTCCTATAGCTTAGGGAAATTAAAATCAAAAAGACACAGCCACCCCAAAGTTTGGAACGGCTCTGTTTACAAGAACCTCGTTTACAGTACAAGTTCAACATCGCAGAAAGTGAAAAATGGATAAAGAACCTGTGGTATTTACTTACAAAGCAATATCACTCAGCAATGAAATCTATGTCATCAGGCCCTTAGCAGCACAATGAGTGGATTCAGGTATGATGATTCTAACTGAAATAAGTCACACAGAAAAAGAAACATCATAAGATATCACTAATACACGGAATATAAACTTGGCTACACAGGAACTGAATTCCAGATCAGAACAGCGTCTCAAATTTAGAAAACCAACTTATGCTTGCTTAAGGGGAAAGGTGAGTTGGGGTGCTGCATAAAACCAGAGATTGAAATGAGCACAGATAAAGTTCCTTAAGCCAAATATGGAATAGACAAGAGCTACTCTTTGCTCAACGAAATGGACTCAACACCGCATATTAAACGCCTAAGAATGTACCTGACTAGTAAGTATCTTAAAACCTATGGATTGCTATGTCTCCAAAAGAGAATCAAGCGTGTGTACAGGGGCATAAACGCAGCAGTGATAGGATTGGAGAGGTTCGGTGAGCAAATGAAGACCCTTTGATGTCATATTGCATGGTACCCATTCCACGGGTTTCAACTACCCAGGTTTAAGGTATTCTTCCTTCAGCTAAAACATGCATGTGGAACCCAGAGTATGATCAACCATGTGATCGGGAGACGTGTTCAAATATGTCTCAGTTTTCGTACCCTGGTACTCGGGTGCAACATTCCAGACGCTTTACTAACACTCTCCCGACTTGGAGAGTCAGTCCCTTTAACCTCCTGTTTAGCCCAGTTTGCAATTTCTGCGGAAGATGAACAGGAATAGCGAGAACCAATGAGAGACTAGCTGGAGGTGTCTGGACGGGCAAATTTAACTCTCATTTCCCACCAGGAAGAGGAATTAACCAAAGGCTCAGCGTGCTGTGCTGGAACAAGATTAGGGCCTGAAGCCATCCTGCGGTGTTGCGGCCAGCTCAAAAGAAAGCGAGTTGAAGAAAGGAGCTCAGGGGCACTGTAATTCACAAACCTGCAGAGTTATAAATGACAGCTATCGTCCAAAAATAGACTGAAGTAAGGCTGCCAAGAGGACTTGAAAGCGGGGCAGAATTGCAGGAAACCGATTTCAGGAGGTAGACTGGAATTGCATTTTAAGCATAGGAAAAGAGGCAGAACGTCCACAATGATGCACTTGGCCAAAAAGGGCGTATGCGTTTTTTCCTGAATATATTCAGGAAAAAACGCATACGCCCTTTTTGGCCAACCAAGCAAGCTTGCAAAGGAAATCTGCACTACAATGAAGTCTCACTTCCCCCCGGTCAAAAGGGCCATCTGAAAAAAGTGTAAAATCCAGCAAGGCAGGACAGGCCATGGAGAACTGGGAGCCTTGTTATGCTGCTGGGCGGGATGTAAATTGCCAACAGACACTCGGGAGAAGTGTATGGTGTTTCCTGAAACATCTAAAAAACAAAGCAACAGAGCCTAGGGCACTTCCACTTATGGTCCTATAGCTTAGGGAAATTAAAATCAAAAAGACACAGCCACCCCAAAGTTTGGGACGCCTCTGTTTACAAGAACCTCATTTACAGTACAAGTTCAACATCGCAGAAAGTGAAAAATGGATAAAGAAGTTGTGGTATTTACTTGCAAAGCAATATCACTCAGCAATGAAATCTATGTCATCAGGCCCTTAGCAGCACAATGAGTGGATTCAGGTATGATGATTCTAACTGAAATAAGTCACACAGAAAAAGAAACATCATAAGATATCAGTAATACACGGAATGTAAACTTGGCGACACAGGAACTGAATTCCAAAACAGAACAGGGTCTCAAATTTAGAAAACCAACTTATGCTTGCTTAAGGGGAAAGGTGAGTTGGGGTGCTGCATAAAACCAGAGATTGAAATGAGCACAGATAAAGTTCCTTAAGCCAAATATGGAATAGACAAGAGCTACTCCTTGCTCAACGAAATGGACTCAACACCCCATATTAAACGCCTAAGAATGTACCTGACTAGTAAGTATCTTAAAACCTATGGATTGCTATGTCTCCAAAAGAGAATCAAGCGTGTGTACAGGGGCATAAACGCAGCAGTGATAGGATTGGAGAGGTTCGGTGAGCAAATGAAGACCCTTTGAAGTCAATTTGCATGGTACCCATTACACGGGTCTCAACTCTCCAGATTTAAGGTATTCTTCCTTCATCTAAAACATGCATGTGGAACCCAGAGTATGATCAACCGTGTGAACGGGAGACGTGTTCAAATATGTCTCAGTTTTCCTCCCCTGGTACTCGGGTGCAACATTCCAGATTCTTTACTAACACTCTCCCGACTTGGAGAGTCAGCGCCTTTAACCTCCTGTTTGGCCCAGTTTGCAATTTCTGCGGAAGATGAACAGGAATAGGGAGAACCAATGAGAGACTAGCTGGAGTTGTCTGGACGGGCAAATTTAACTCTCATTTCCCACCAGGAAGAGGAAATAACCAAAGGCTCAGTGTGCCGTGCCGGAACCAGATTAGAGTCTGAAGCCATCCTGCGGTGTTGCGGCCAGCTCAAAAGAAAGCGAGTTGAAGTAAGGAGCTCAGGGGCACTGTAATTCACAAATCTGCAGAGTTATAAATGACAGCTATCGTCCAAAAATATACTGAAGTAAGGTTGCCAAGAGGACTTGAAAGCGGGGCAGAATTGCAGGAAACCGATTTCAGGAGGTAGACTGGAATTGCATTGAAAGCATAGGAAAAGAGGCAGAACGTCCACAATGATGCACTTGGCCAAAAAGGGCGTATGCGTTTTTTCCTGAATATATTCAGGAAAAAACGCATACGCCCTTTTTGGCCAACCAAGCAAGCTTGCAAAGGAAATCTGCACTACAATGAAGTCTCACTTCCCCCCGCTCAAAAGGGCCATCTGAAAAAAGTGTAAAATCCAGCAAGGCAGGACAGGCCATGGAGAACTGGGAGCCTTGTTATGCTGATGGGCGGGATGTAAATTGCCAACAGACACTCGGGAGAAGTGTATGGTGTTTCCTGAAACATCTAAAAAACAAAGCAACAGAGCCTAGGGCACTTCCACTTATGGTCCTATAGCTTAGGGAAATTAAAATCAAAAAGACACAGCCACCCGAAAGTTTGGGACGCCTCTGTTTACAAGAACCTCATTTACAGTACAAGTTCAACATCGCAGAAAGTGAAAAATGGATAAAGAACTTTTGGTATTTACTTACAAAGCAATATCACTCAGCAATGAAATCTATGTCATCAGGCCCTTAGCAGCACAATGAGTGGATTCAGGTATGATGATTCTAACTGAAATAAGTCACACAGAAAAAGAAACATCATAAGATATCAGTAATACACGGAATGTAAACTTGGCTACACAGGAACTGAATTCCAAAACAGAACAGGGTCTCAAATTTAGAAAACCAACTTATGCTTGCTTAAGGGGAAAGGTGAGTTGGCGTGCTGCATAAAACCAGAGATTGAAATGAGCACAGATAAAGTTCCTTAAGCCAAATATGGAATAGACAAGAGCTACTCCTTGCTCAACGAAATGGACTCAACACCGCATATTAAACGCCTAAGAATGTACCTGACTAGTAAGTATCTTAAAACCTATGGATTGCTATGTCTCCAAAAGAGAATCAAGCGTGTGTACAGGGGCATAAACGCAGCAGTGATAGGATTGGAGAGGTTCGGTGAGCAAATGAAGACCCTTTGATGTCATATTGCATGGTACCCATTCCACGGGTTTCAACTACCCAGGTTTAAGGTATTCTTCCTTCAGCTAAAACATGCATGTGGAACCCAGAGTATGATCAACCATGTGATCGGGAGACGTGTTCAAATATGTCTCAGTTTTCGTACCCTGGTACTCGGGTGCAACATTCCAGACGCTTTACTAACACTCTCCCGACTTGGAGAGTCAGTCCCTTTAACCTCCTGTTTAGCCCAGTTTGCAATTTCTGCGGAAGATGAACAGGAATAGCGAGAACCAATGAGAGACTAGCTGGAGGTGTCTGGACGGGCAAATTTAACTCTCATTTCCCACCAGGAAGAGGAATTAACCAAAGGCTCAGCGTGCTGTGCTGGAACAAGATTAGGGCCTGAAGCCATCCTGCGGTGTTGCGGCCAGCTCAAAAGAAAGCGAGTTGAAGAAAGGAGCTCAGGGGCACTGTAATTCACAAACCTGCAGAGTTATAAATGACAGCTATCGTCCAAAAATAGACTGAAGTAAGGCTGCCAAGAGGACTTGAAAGCGGGGCAGAATTGCAGGAAACCGATTTCAGGAGGTAGACTGGAATTGCATTTTAAGCATAGGAAAAGAGGCAGAACGTCCACAATGATGCACTTGGCCAAAAAGGGCGTATGCGTTTTTTCCTGAATATATTCAGGAAAAAACGCATACGCCCTTTTTGGCCAACCAAGCAAGCTTGCAAAGGAAATCTGCACTACAATGAAGTCTCACTTCCCCCCGGTCAAAAGGGCCATCTGAAAAAAGTGTAAAATCCAGCAAGGCAGGACAGGCCATGGAGAACTGGGAGCCTTGTTATGCTGATGGGCGGGATGTAAATTGCCAACAGACACTCGGGAGAAGTGTATGGTGTTTCCTGAAACATCTAAAAAACAAAGCAACAGAGCCTAGGGCACTTCCACTTATGGTCCTATAGCTTAGGGAAATTAAAATCAAAAAGACACAGCCACCCCAAAGTTTGGGACGCCTCTGTTTACAAGAACCTCATTTACAGTACAAGTTCAACATCGCAGAAAGTGAAAAATGGATAAAGAAGTTGTGGTATTTACTTGCAAAGCAATATCACTCAGCAATGAAATCTATGTCATCAGGCCCTTAGCAGCACAATGAGTGGATTCAGGTATGATGATTCTAACTGAAATAAGTCACACAGAAAAAGAAACATCATAAGATATCAGTAATACACGGAATGTAAACTTGGCGACACAGGAACTGAATTCCAAAACAGAACAGGGTCTCAAATTTAGAAAACCAACTTATGCTTGCTTAAGGGGAAAGGTGAGTTGGGGTGCTGCATAAAACCAGAGATTGAAATGAGCACAGATAAAGTTCCTTAAGCCAAATATGGAATAGACAAGAGCTACTCCTTGCTCAACGAAATGGACTCAACACCCCATATTAAACGCCTAAGAATGTACCTGACTAGTAAGTATCTTAAAACCTATGGATTGCTATGTCTCCAAAAGAGAATCAAGCGTGTGTACAGGGGCATAAACGCAGCAGTGATAGGATTGGAGAGGTTCGGTGAGCAAATGAAGACCCTTTGAAGTCAATTTGCATGGTACCCATTACACGGGTCTCAACTCTCCAGGTTTAAGGTATTCTTCCTTCATCTAAAACATGCATGTGGAACCCAGAGTATGATCAACCGTGTGAACGGGAGACGTGTTCAAATATGTCTCAGTTTTCCTCCCCTGGTACTCGGGTGCAACATTCCAGATTCTTTACTAACACTCTCCCGACTTGGAGAGTCAGCGCCTTTAACCTCCTGTTTGGCCCAGTTTGCAATTTCTGCGGAAGATGAACAGGAATAGGGAGAACCAATGAGAGACTAGCTGGAGTTGTCTGGACGGGCAAATTTAACTCTCATTTCCCACCAGGAAGAGGAAATAACCAAAGGCTCAGTGTGCCGTGCCGGAACCAGATTAGAGTCTGAAGCCATCCTGCGGTGTTGCGGCCAGCTCAAAAGAAAGCGAGTTGAAGTAAGGAGCTCAGGGGCACTGTAATTCACAAATCTGCAGAGTTATAAATGACAGCTATCGTCCAAAAATATACTGAAGTAAGGTTGCCAAGAGGACTTGAAAGCGGGGCAGAATTGCAGGAAACCGATTTCAGGAGGTAGACTGGAATTGCATTGAAAGCATAGGAAAAGAGGCAGAACGTCCACAATGATGCACTTGGCCAAAAAGGGCGTATGCGTTTTTTCCTGAATATATTCAGGAAAAAACGCATACGCCCTTTTTGGCCAACCAAGCAAGCTTGCAAAGGAAATCTGCACTACAATGAAGTCTCACTTCCCCCCGCTCAAAAGGGCCATCTGAAAAAAGTGTAAAATCCAGCAAGGCAGGACAGGCCATGGAGAACTGGGAGCCTTGTTATGCTGATGGGCGGGATGTAAATTGCCAACAGACACTCGGGAGAAGTGTATGGTGTTTCCTGAAACATCTAAAAAACAAAGCAACAGAGCCTAGGGCACTTCCACTTATGGTCCTATAGCTTAGGGAAATTAAAATCAAAAAGACACAGCCACCCGAAAGTTTGGGACGCCTCTGTTTACAAGAACCTCATTTACAGTACAAGTTCAACATCGCAGAAAGTGAAAAATGGATAAAGAACTTTTGGTATTTACTTACAAAGCAATATCACTCAGCAATGAAATCTATGTCATCAGGCCCTTAGCAGCACAATGAGTGGATTCAGGTATGATGATTCTAACTGAAATAAGTCACACAGAAAAAGAAACATCATAAGATATCAGTAATACACGGAATGTAAACTTGGCTACACAGGAACTGAATTCCAAAACAGAACAGGGTCTCAAATTTAGAAAACCAACTTATGCTTGCTTAAGGGGAAAGGTGAGTTGGCGTGCTGCATAAAACCAGAGATTGAAATGAGCACAGATAAAGTTCCTTAAGCCAAATATGGAATAGACAAGAGCTACTCCTTGCTCAACGAAATGGACTCAACACCGCATATTAAACGCCTAAGAATGTACCTGACTAGTAAGTATCTTAAAACCTATGGATTGCTATGTCTCCAAAAGAGAATCAAGCGTGTGTACAGGGGCATAAACGCAGCAGTGATAGGATTGGAGAGGTTCGGTGAGCAAATGAAGACCCTTTGATGTCATATTGCATGGTACCCATTCCACGGGTTTCAACTACCCAGGTTTAAGGTATTCTTCCTTCAGCTAAAACATGCATGTGGAACCCAGAGTATGATCAACCATGTGATCGGGAGACGTGTTCAAATATGTCTCAGTTTTCGTACCCTGGTACTCGGGTGCAACATTCCAGACGCTTTACTAACACTCTCCCGACTTGGAGAGTCAGTCCCTTTAACCTCCTGTTTAGCCCAGTTTGCAATTTCTGCGGAAGATGAACAGGAATAGCGAGAACCAATGAGAGACTAGCTGGAGGTGTCTGGACGGGCAAATTTAACTCTCATTTCCCACCAGGAAGAGGAATTAACCAAAGGCTCAGCGTGCTGTGCTGGAACAAGATTAGGGCCTGAAGCCATCCTGCGGTGTTGCGGCCAGCTCAAAAGAAAGCGAGTTGAAGAAAGGAGCTCAGGGGCACTGTAATTCACAAACCTGCAGAGTTATAAATGACAGCTATCGTCCAAAAATAGACTGAAGTAAGGCTGCCAAGAGGACTTGAAAGCGGGGCAGAATTGCAGGAAACCGATTTCAGGAGGTAGACTGGAATTGCATTTTAAGCATAGGAAAAGAGGCAGAACGTCCACAATGATGCACTTGGCCAAAAAGGGCGTATGCGTTTTTTCCTGAATATATTCAGGAAAAAACGCATACGCCCTTTTTGGCCAACCAAGCAAGCTTGCAAAGGAAATCTGCACTACAATGAAGTCTCACTTCCCCCCGGTCAAAAGGGCCATCTGAAAAAAGTGTAAAATCCAGCAAGGCAGGACAGGCCATGGAGAACTGGGAGCCTTGTTATGCTGATGGGCGGGATGTAAATTGCCAACAGACACTCGGGAGAAGTGTATGGTGTTTCCTGAAACATCTAAAAAACAAAGCAACAGAGCCTAGGGCACTTCCACTTATGGTCCTATAGCTTAGGGAAATTAAAATCAAAAAGACACAGCCACCCCAAAGTTTGGGACGCCTCTGTTTACAAGAACCTCATTTACAGTACAAGTTCAACATCGCAGAAAGTGAAAAATGGATAAAGAAGTTGTGGTATTTACTTGCAAAGCAATATCACTCAGCAATGAAATCTATGTCATCAGGCCCTTAGCAGCACAATGAGTGGATTCAGGTATGATGATTCTAACTGAAATAAGTCACACAGAAAAAGAAACATCATAAGATATCAGTAATACACGGAATGTAAACTTGGCGACACAGGAACTGAATTCCAAAACAGAACAGGGTCTCAAATTTAGAAAACCAACTTATGCTTGCTTAAGGGGAAAGGTGAGTTGGGGTGCTGCATAAAACCAGAGATTGAAATGAGCACAGATAAAGTTCCTTAAGCCAAATATGGAATAGACAAGAGCTACTCCTTGCTCAACGAAATGGACTCAACACCCCATATTAAACGCCTAAGAATGTACCTGACTAGTAAGTATCTTAAAACCTATGGATTGCTATGTCTCCAAAAGAGAATCAAGCGTGTGTACAGGGGCATAAACGCAGCAGTGATAGGATTGGAGAGGTTCGGTGAGCAAATGAAGACCCTTTGAAGTCAATTTGCATGGTACCCATTACACGGGTCTCAACTCTCCAGGTTTAAGGTATTCTTCCTTCATCTAAAACATGCATGTGGAACCCAGAGTATGATCAACCGTGTGAACGGGAGACGTGTTCAAATATGTCTCAGTTTTCCTCCCCTGGTACTCGGGTGCAACATTCCAGATTCTTTACTAACACTCTCCCGACTTGGAGAGTCAGCGCCTTTAACCTCCTGTTTGGCCCAGTTTGCAATTTCTGCGGAAGATGAACAGGAATAGGGAGAACCAATGAGAGACTAGCTGGAGTTGTCTGGACGGGCAAATTTAACTCTCATTTCCCACCAGGAAGAGGAAATAACCAAAGGCTCAGTGTGCCGTGCCGGAACCAGATTAGAGTCTGAAGCCATCCTGCGGTGTTGCGGCCAGCTCAAAAGAAAGCGAGTTGAAGTAAGGAGCTCAGGGGCACTGTAATTCACAAATCTGCAGAGTTATAAATGACAGCTATCGTCCAAAAATATACTGAAGTAAGGTTGCCAAGAGGACTTGAAAGCGGGGCAGAATTGCAGGAAACCGATTTCAGGAGGTAGACTTGAATTGCATTGAAAGCATAGGAAAAGAGGCAGAACGTCCACAATGATGCACTTGGCCAAAAAGGGCGTATGCGTTTTTTCCTGAATATATTCAGGAAAAAACGCATACGCCCTTTTTGGCCAACCAAGCAAGCTTGCAAAGGAAATCTGCACTACAATGAAGTCTCACTTCCCCCCGCTCAAAAGGGCCATCTGAAAAAAGTGTAAAATCCAGCAAGGCAGGACAGGCCATGGAGAACTGGGAGCCTTGTTATGCTGATGGGCGGGATGTAAATTGCCAACAGACACTCGGGAGAAGTGTATGGTGTTTCCTGAAACATCTAAAAAACAAAGCAACAGAGCCTAGGGCACTTCCACTTATGGTCCTATAGCTTAGGGAAATTAAAATCAAAAAGACACAGCCACCCCAAAGTTTGGGACGCCTCTGTTTACAAGAACCTCATTTACAGTACAAGTTCAACATCGCAGAAAGTGAAAAATGGATAAAGAAGTTGTGGTATTTACTTGCAAAGCAATATCACTCAGCAATGAAATCTATGTCATCAGGCCCTTAGCAGCACAATGAGTGGATTCAGGTATGATGATTCTAACTGAAATAAGTCACACAGAAAAAGAAACATCATAAGATATCAGTAATACACGGAATGTAAACTTGGCGACACAGGAACTGAATTCCAAAACAGAACAGGGTCTCAAATTTAGAAAACCAACTTATGCTTGCTTAAGGGGAAAGGTGAGTTGGGGTGCTGCATAAAACCAGAGATTGAAATGAGCACAGATAAAGTTCCTTAAGCCAAATATGGAATAGACAAGAGCTACTCCTTGCTCAACGAAATGGACTCAACACCCCATATTAAACGCCTAAGAATGTACCTGACTAGTAAGTATCTTAAAACCTATGGATTGCTATGTCTCCAAAAGAGAATCAAGCGTGTGTACAGGGGCATAAACGCAGCAGTGATAGGATTGGAGAGGTTCGGTGAGCAAATGAAGACCCTTTGAAGTCAATTTGCATGGTACCCATTACACGGGTCTCAACTCTCCAGGTTTAAGGTATTCTTCCTTCATCTAAAACATGCATGTGGAACCCAGAGTATGATCAACCGTGTGAACGGGAGACGTGTTCAAATATGTCTCAGTTTTCCTCCCCTGGTACTCGGGTGCAACATTCCAGATTCTTTACTAACACTCTCCCGACTTGGAGAGTCAGCGCCTTTAACCTCCTGTTTGGCCCAGTTTGCAATTTCTGCGGAAGATGAACAGGAATAGGGAGAACCAATGAGAGACTAGCTGGAGTTGTCTGGACGGGCAAATTTAACTCTCATTTCCCACCAGGAAGAGGAAATAACCAAAGGCTCAGTGTGCCGTGCCGGAACCAGATTAGAGTCTGAAGCCATCCTGCGGTGTTGCGGCCAGCTCAAAAGAAAGCGAGTTGAAGTAAGGAGCTCAGGGGCACTGTAATTCACAAATCTGCAGAGTTATAAATGACAGCTATCGTCCAAAAATATACTGAAGTAAGGTTGCCAAGAGGACTTGAAAGCGGGGCAGAATTGCAGGAAACCGATTTCAGGAGGTAGACTTGAATTGCATTGAAAGCATAGGAAAAGAGGCAGAACGTCCACAATGATGCACTTGGCCAAAAAGGGCGTATGCGTTTTTTCCTGAATATATTCAGGAAAAAACGCATACGCCCTTTTTGGCCAACCAAGCAAGCTTGCAAAGGAAATCTGCACTACAATGAAGTCTCACTTCCCCCCGCTCAAAAGGGCCATCTGAAAAAAGTGTAAAATCCAGCAAGGCAGGACAGGCCATGGAGAACTGGGAGCCTTGTTATGCTGATGGGCGGGATGTAAATTGCCAACAGACACTCGGGAGAAGTGTATGGTGTTTCCTGAAACATCTAAAAAACAAAGCAACAGAGCCTAGGGCACTTCCACTTATGGTCCTATAGCTTAGGGAAATTAAAATCAAAAAGACACAGCCACCCGAAAGTTTGGGACGCCTCTGTTTACAAGAACCTCATTTACAGTACAAGTTCAACATCGCAGAAAGTGAAAAATGGATAAAGAACTTTTGGTATTTACTTACAAAGCAATATCACTCAGCAATGAAATCTATGTCATCAGGCCCTTAGCAGCACAATGAGTGGATTCAGGTATGATGATTCTAACTGAAATAAGTCACACAGAAAAAGAAACATCATAAGATATCAGTAATACACGGAATGTAAACTTGGCTACACAGGAACTGAATTCCAAAACAGAACAGGGTCTCAAATTTAGAAAACCAACTTATGCTTGCTTAAGGGGAAAGGTGAGTTGGCGTGCTGCATAAAACCAGAGATTGAAATGAGCACAGATAAAGTTCCTTAAGCCAAATATGGAATAGACAAGAGCTACTCCTTGCTCAACGAAATGGACTCAACACCGCATATTAAACGCCTAAGAATGTACCTGACTAGTAAGTATCTTAAAACCTATGGATTGCTATGTCTCCGAAAGAGAATCAAGCATGTGTACAGGGGCATAAACGCAGCAGTGATAGGATTGGAGAGGTTCGGTGAGCAAATGAAGACCCTTTGATGTCATATTGCATGGTACCCATTCCACGGGTTTCAACTACCCAGGTTTAAGGTATTCTTCCTTCAGCTAAAACATGCATGTGGAACCCAGAGTATGATCAACCATGTGAACGGGAGACGTGTTCAAATATGTCTCAGTTTTCGTACCCTGGTACTCGGGTGCAACATTCCAGACGCTTTACTAACACTCTCCCGACTTGGAGAGTCAGTCCCTTTAACCTCTTGTTTAGCCCAGTTTGCAATTTCTGCGGAAGATGAACAGGAATAGCGAGAACCAATGAGAGACTAGCTGGAGGTGTCTGGACGGGCAAATTTAACTCTCATTTCCCACCAGGAAGAGGAATTAACCAAAGGCTCAGCGTGCTGTGCTGGAACAAGATTAGGGCCTGAAGCCATCCTGCGGTGTTGCGGCCAGCTCAAAAGAAAGCGAGTTGAAGAAAGGAGCTCAGGGGCACTGTAATTCACAAACCTGCAGAGTTATAAATGACAGCTATCGTCCAAAAATAGACTGAAGTAAGGCTGCCAAGAGGACTTGAAAGCGGGGCAGAATTGCAGGAAACCGATTTCAGGAGGTAGACTGGAATTGCATTGAAAGCATAGGAAAAGAGGCAGAACGTCCACAATGATGCACTTGGCCAAAAAGGGCGTATGCGTTTTTTCCTGAATATATTCAGGAAAAAACGCATACGCCCTTTATGGCCAACCAAGCAAGCTTGCAAAGGAAATCTGCACTACAATGAAGTCTCACTTCCCCCCGGTCAAAAGGGCCATCTGAAAAAAGTGTAAAATCCAGCAAGGCAGGACAGGCCATGGAGAACTGGGAGCCTTGTTATGCTGATGGGCGGGATGTAAATTGCCAACAGACACTCGGGAGAAGTGTATGGTGTTTCCTGAAACATCTAAAAAACAAAGCAACAGAGCCTAGGGCACTTCCACTTATGGTCCTATAGCTTAGGGAAATTAAAATCAAAAAGACACAGCCACCCCAAAGTTTGGGACGCCTCTGTTTACAAGAACCTCGTTTACAGTACAAGTTCAACATCGCAGAAAGTGAAAAATGGATAAAGAAGTTGTGGTATTTACTTGCAAAGCAATATCACTCAGCAATGAAATCTATGTCATCAGGCCCTTAGCAGCACAATGAGTGGATTCAGGTATGATGATTCTAACTGAAATAAGTCACACAGAAAATGAAACATCATAAGGTATCAGTAATACACGGAATGTAAACTTGGCTACACAGGAACTGAATTACAGAACAGAACAGGGTCTCAAATTTAGAAAACCAACTTATGCTTGCTTAAGGGGAAAGGTGAGTTGGGGTGCTGCATAAAACCAGAGATTGAAATGAGCACAGATAAAGTTCCTTAAGCCAAATATGGAATAGACAAGAGCTACTCCTTGCTCAACGAAATGGACTCAACACCCCATATTAAACGCCTAAGAATGTACCTGACTAGTAAGTATCTTAAAACCTATGGATTGCTATGTCTCCAAAAGAGAATCAAGCGTGTGTACAGGGGCATAAACGCAGCAGTGATAGGATTGGAGAGGTTCGGTGAGCAAATGAAGACCCTTTGAAGTCAATTTGCATGGTACCCATTACACGGGTCTCAACTCTCCAGGTTTAAGGTATTCTTCCTTCAGCTAAAACATGCATGTGGAACCCAGAGTATGATCAACTGTGTGAACGGGAGACGTGTTCAAATATGTCTCAGTTTTCCTCCCCTGGTACTCGGGTGCAACATTCCAGATTCTTTACTAACACTCTCCCGACTTGGAGAGTCAGCGCCTTTAACCTCCTGTTTGGCCCAGTTTGCAATTTCTGCGGAAGATGAACAGGAATAGGGAGAACCAATGAGAGACTAGCTGGAGTTGTCTGGACGGGCAAATTTAACTCTCATTTCCCACCAGGAAGAGGAAATAACCAAAGGCTCAGTGTGCCGTGCCGGAACCAGATTAGAGCCTGAAGCCATCCTGCGGTGTTGCGGCCAGCTCAAAAGAAAGCGAGTTGAAGAAAGGAGCTCATGGGCACTGTAATTCACAAACCTGCAGAGTTATAAATGACAGCTATCGTCCAAAAATAGACTGAAGTAAGGCTGCCAAGAGGACTTGAAAGCGGGGCAGAATTGCAGGAAACCAATTTCAGGAGGTAGACTGGAATTGCATTGAAAGCATAGGAAAAGAGGCAGAACGTCCACAATGATGCACTTGGCCAAAAAGGACGTATGCGTTTTTTCCTGAATATATTCAGGAAAAAACGCATACGCCCTTTTTGGCCAACCAAGCAAGCTTGCAAAGGAAATCTGCACTACAATGAAGTCTCACTTTCCCCTGGTCAAAAGGGCCATCTGAAAAAAGTGTAAAATCCAGCAAAGCAGGACAGGCCATGGAGAAATGGGGGCCTTGTTATGCTGATGGGCGGGATGTAAATTGCCAACAGACACTCGGGAGAAGTGTATGGTGTTTTCTGAAACATCTAAAAAACAAAGCAACAGAGCCTAGGGCACTTCCACTTATGGTCCTATAGCTTAGGGAAATTAAAATCAAAAAGACACAGCCACCCCAAAGTTTGGGACGCCTCTGGTTACAAGAACCTCGTTTACAGTACAAGTTCAACATCACAGAAAGTGAAAAATGGATAAAGAAGTTGTGGTATTTACTTGCAAAGCAATATCACTCAGCAATGAAATCTATGTCATCAGGCCCTTAGCAGCACAATGAGTGGATTCAGGTATTATGATTCTAACTGAAATAAGTCACACAGAAAATGAAACATCATAAGGTATCAGTAATACACGGAATGTAAACTTGGCTACACAGGAACTGAATTACAGAATAGAACAGGGTCTCAAATTTAGAAAACCAACTTATGCTTGCTTAAGGGGAAAGGTGAGTTGGGGTGCTGCATAAAACCAGAGATTGAAATGAGCACAGATAAAGTTCCTTAAGCCAAATATGGAATAGACAAGAGCTACACCTTGCTCAACGAAATGGACTCAACACCGCATATTAAACGCCTAAGAATGTACCTGACTAGTAAGTATCTTAAAACCTATGGATTGCTATGTCTCCGAAAGAGAATCAAGCATGTGTACAGGGGCATAAACGAAGCAGTGATAGGATTGGAGAGGTTCGGTGAGCAAATGAAGACCCTTTGAAGTCATATTGCATGGTACCCATTCCACGGGTTTCAACTACCCAGGTTTAAGGTATTCTTCCTTCAGCTAAAACATGCATGTGGAACCTAGAGTATGATCAACCATGTGATCGGGAGACGTGTTCAAATATGTCTCAGTTTTCCTCCCCTGGTACTCGGGTGCAACATTCCAGACGCTTTACTAACACTCTCCCCACTTGGAGAGTCAGCGCCTTTAACCTCCTGTTTGGCCCAGTTTGCAATTTCTGCGGAAGATGAACAGGAATAGGGAGAACCAATGAGAGACTAGCTGGAGGTGTCTGGACGGGCAAATTTAACTCTCATTTCCCATCTGGAGGAGGAAATAACCAAAGGCTCAGCGTGCCGTGCCGGAACCAGATTAGGGCCTGAAGCCATCCTGCGGTGTTGCGGCCAGGTCACAAGAAAGCGAGTTGAAGAAAGGAGCTCAGGGGCACTGTAATTCACAAACCTGCAGAGTTATAAATGACAGCTATCGTCCAAAAATATACTGAAGTAAGGCTGCCAAGAGGACTTGAAAGCGGGGCAGAATTGCAGGAAACCGATTTCAGGAGGTAGACTGGAATTGCATTGAAAGCATAGGAAAAGAGGCAGAACGTCCACAATGATGCACTTGGCCAAAAAGGGCGTATGCGTTTTTTCCTGAATATATTCAGGAAAAAACGCATACGCCCTTTTTTGCCAACTAAGCAAGCTTGCAAAGGAAATCTGCACTACAATGAAGTCTCACTTCCCCTCGGTCAAAAGGGCCATGTGGAAAAAGTGTAAAATCCAGAAAGGCAGGACAGGCCATGGAGAACTAGGAGCCTTGATATGCTGATGGGCGGGATGTAAATTGCCAACAGACACTCGGGAGAAGTGTATGGTGTTTCCTGAAACATCTAAAAAACAAAGCAACAGAGCGTAGGGCACTTCCACTTATGGTCCTATAGCTTAGGGAAATTAAAATCAAAAAGACACAGCCACCCCAAAGTTTGGAACGGCTCTGTTTACAAGAACCTCGTTTACAGTACAAGTTCAACATCGCAGAAAGTGAAAAATGGATAAAGAAGTTGTGGTATTTACTTACAAAGCAATATCACTCAGCAATGAAATCTATGTCATCAGGCCCTTAGCAGCACAATGAGTGGATTCAGGTATGATGATTCTAACTGAAATAAGTCACACAGAAAAAGACACATCATAAGATATCAGTAATACACGGAATGTAAACTTGGCTACACAGGAACTGAATTCCAAAACAGAACAGGGTCTCAAATTTAGAAAACCAACTTATGCTTGCTTAAGGGGAAAGGTGAGTTGGGGTGCTGCATAAAACCAGAGATTGAAATGAGCACAGATAAAGTTCCTTAAGCCAAATATGGAATAGACAAGAGCTACTCCTTGCTCAACGAAATGGACTCAACACCCCATATTAAACGCCTAAGAATGTACCTGACTAGTAAATATCTTAAAACCTATGGATTGCTATGTCTCCAAAAGAGAATCAAGCGTGTGTACAGGGGCATAAACGCAGCAGTGATAGGATTGGAGAGGTTCGGTGAGCAAATGAAGACCCTTTGAAGTCAATTTGCATGGTACCCATTCCACGGGTCTCAACTCTCCAGGTTTAAGGTATTCTTCCTTCAGCTAAAACATGCATGTGGAACCCAGAGTATGATCAACCGTGTGAACGGGAGACGTGTTCAAATATGTCTCAGTTTTCCTCCCCTGGTACTCGGGTGCAACATTCCAGACGCTTTAGTAACACTCTCCCGGCTTGGAGAATCAGTCCCTTTAACCTCCTGTTTGGCCCAGTTTGCAATTTCTGCGGAAGATGAAAAGGAATAGCCAGATCCAATGAGAGACTAGCTGGAGGTGGCTGGACGGGCAAATTTAACTCTCATTTCCCACCAGGAAGAGGAAATAACCAATGGCTCAGCGTGCCGTGCCGGAACCAGATTAGGGCCTGAAGCCATCCTGCGGTGTTGCGGCCAGGTCACAAGAAAGCGACTTGAAGAAAGGAGCTCAGGGGCACTGTAATTCACAAACCTGCACAGTTATAAATGACAGCTATCATCCAAAAATAGACTAAAGTAAGGCTGCCAAGAGGACTTGAAAGCGGGGCAGAATTGCAGGAAACCGATTTCAGGAGGTAGACTGGAATTGCATTGAAAGCATAGGAAAAGAGGCAGAACGTCCACAATGATGCACTTGGCCAAAAAGGGCGTATGCGTTTTTTCCTGAATATATTCAGGAAAAAACGCATACGCCCTTTTTGGCCAACCAAGGAAGCTTGCAAAGGAAATCTGCACTACAATGAAGTCTCACTTCCCCCAGGTCAAAAGGGCCATCTGAAAAAAGTGTAAAATCCAGAAAGGCAGGACAGGCCATGGAGAACTGGGAGCCTTGTTATGCTGATGGGCGGGATGTAAATTGCCAACAGACACTCGGGAGAAGTGTATGGTGTTTCCTGAAACATCTAAAAAACAAAGCAACAGAGCCTAGGGCACTTCCACTTATGGTCCTATAGCTTAGGGAAATTAAAATCAAAAAGACACAGCCACCCCAAAGTTTGGGACGCCTCTGTTTACAAGAACCTCGTTTACAGTACAAGTTCAACATCGCAGAAAGTGAAAAATGGATAAAGAAGATGTCGTATTTACTTACAAAGCAATATCACTCAGCAATGAAATCTATGTCATTAGGCTCTTAGCAGCACAATGAGTGGATTCAGGTATGATGATTCTAACTGAAATAAGTCACACAGAAAAAGAAACATCATAAGATATCACTAATACACGGAATGTAAACTTGGCTACACAGGAACTGAATTACAGAACAGAACAGGGTCTCAAATTTAGAAAACCAACTTATGCTTGCTTAAGAGGAAAGGTGAGTTGGGGTGCTGCATAAAACCAGAGATTGAAATGAGCACAGATAAAGTTCCTTAAGCCAAATATGGAATAGACAAGAGCTACACCTTGCTCAACGAAATGGACTCAACACCACATATTAAACGCCTAAGAATGTACCTGACTAGTAAGTATCTTAAAACCTATGGATTGCTATGTCTCCGAAAGAGAATCAAGCATGTGTACAGGGGCATAAACGAAGCAGTGATAGGATTGGAGAGGTTCGGTGAGCAAATGAAGACCCTTTGAAGTCATATTGCATGGTACCCATTCCACGGGTTTCAACTACCCAGGTTTAAGGTATTCTTCCTTCAGCTAAAACATGCATGTGGAACCTAGAGTATGATCAACCATGTGATCGGGAGACGTGTTCAAATATGTCTCAGTTTTCCTCCCCTGGTACTCGGGTGCAACATTCCAGACGCTTTACTAACACTCTCCCCACTTGGAGAGTCAGCGCCTTTAACCTCCTGTTTGGCCCAGTTTGCAATTTCTGCGGAAGATGAACAGGAATAGGGAGAACCAATGAGAGACTAGCTGGAGGTGTCTGGACGGGCGAATTTAACTCTCATTTCCCATCTGGAGGAGGAAATAACCAAAGGCTCAGCGTGCCGTGCCGGAACCAGATTAGGGCCTGAAGCCATCCTGCGGTGTTGCGGCCAGGTCACAAGAAAGCGAGTTGAAGAAAGGAGCTCAGGGGCACTGTAATTCACAAACCTGCAGAGTTATAAATGACAGCTATCGTCCAAAAATATACTGAAGTAAGGCTGCCAAGAGGACTTGAAAGCGGGGCAGAATTGCAGGAAACCGATTTCAGGAGGTAGACTGGAATTGCATTGAAAGCATAGGAAAAGAGGCAGAACGTCCACAATGATGCACTTGGCCAAAAAGGGCGTATGCGTTTTTTCCTGAATATATTCAGGAAAAAACGCATACGCCCTTTTTTGCCAACTAAGCAAGCTTGCAAAGGAAATCTGCACTACAATGAAGTCTCACTTCCCCTCGGTCAAAAGGGCCATGTGGAAAAAGTGTAAAATCCAGAAAGGCAGGACAGGCCATGGAGATCTGGGAGCCTTGATATGCTGATGGGCGGGATGTAAATTGCCAACAGACACTCGGGAGAAGTGTATGGTGTTTCCTGAAACATCTCAAAAACAAAGCAACAGAGCCTAGGGCACTTCCACTTATGGTCCTATAGCTTAGGGAAATTAAAATCAAAAAGACACAGCCACCCCAAAGTTTGGAACGGCTCTGTTTACAAGAACCTCGTTTACAGTACAAGTTCAACATCGCAGAAAGTGAAAATGGATAAAGAAGTTGTGGTATTTACTTACAAAGCAATATCACTCAGCAATGAAATCTATGTCATCAGGCCCTTAGCAGCACAATGAGTGGATTCAGGTATGATGATTCTAACTGAAATAAGTCACACAGAAAAAGAAACATCATAAGATATCACTAATACACGGAATGTAAACTTGGCTACACAGGAACTGAATTCCAAAACAGAACAGGGTCTCAAATTTAGAAAACCAACTTATGCTTGCTTAAGGGGAAAGGTGAGTTGGGGTGCTGCATAAAACCAGAGATTGAAATGAGCACAGATAAAGTTCCTTAAGCCAAATATGGAATAGACAAGAGCTACTCCTTGCTCAACGAAATGGACTCAACACCACATATTAAACGCCTAAGAATGTACCTGACTAGTAAGTATCTTAAATCCTATGGATTGTTATGTCTCCAAAAGAGTATCAGGCGTGTGTACAGGGGAATAAACGCAGCAGTGATAGGATTGGAGAGGTTCGGTGAGCAAATGAAGACCCTTTGAAGTCAATTTGCATGGTACCCATTACAAGGGTCTCAACTCTCCAGGTTTAAGGTATTCTTCCTTCAGCTAAAACATGCATGTGGAACCCAGAGTATGATCAACCGTGTGAACGGGAGACGTGTTCAAATATGTCTCAGTTTTCCTCCCCTGGTACTCAGGTGCAACATTCCAGATTCTTTACTAACACTCTCCCGAATTGGAGAGTCAGCGCCTTTAACCTCCTGTTTGGCCCAGTTTGCAATTTCTGCGGAAGATGAACAGGAATAGCGAGAACCAATGAGAGACTAGCTGGAGGTGTCTGGACGGGCAAATTTAACTCTCATTTCCCACCAGGAAGAGGAATTAAGCAAAGGCTCAGCGTGCCGTGCCGGAACCAGATTAGAGCCTGAAGCCATCCTGCGGTGTTGCGGCCAGCTCAAAAGAAAGCGAGTTGAAGAAAGGAGCTCAGGGGCACTGTAATTCACAAACCTGCAGAGATATAAATGACAGCTATCCTCGAAAAATATATTGAAGTAAGGCTGCCAAGAGGACTTGAAAGCGGGGCAGAATTACAGGAAACCGATATCAGGAGGTAGACTGGAATTGCATTGAAAGCATATTAAAAGAGGCAAAATGTCCACAATGATGCACTTGGCCAAAAAGGGCGTATGCGTTTTTCCCTGAATATATTCAGGAAAAAACGCATACGCCCTTTTTGGCCAACCAAGCAAGCTTGCAAAGGAATTCTGCACTACAATGAAGTCTCACTTCCCCCTGGTCAAAAGGGCCATCTGAAAAAAGTGTAAAATCCAGCAAGGCAGGACAGGCCATGGAGAACTGGGAACCTTGTTATGCTGATGGGCGGGATGTAAATTGCCAACAGACACTCGGGAGAAGTGTATGGTGTTTCCTGAAACATCTAAAAACCAAAGCAACAGAGCCTAGGGCACTTACACTTATGGTCCTATAGCTTAGGGAAATTAAAATCAAAAAGACACAGCCACCCCAAAGTTTGGGACGCCTCTGTTTACAAGAACCTCGTTTACAGTACAAGTTCAATATCACAGAAAGTGAAAAATGGATAAAGAACTTGTGGTACTTACGTACAATGCAGTATCACTCAGCAATGAAATCTATGTCATCAGGCCCGTAGCACCACAATGAGTGGATTCAGGTACGATGATTCTAACTGAAATAAGTCACACAGAAAAAGAAACATCATAAGATATCACTAATACACGGAATGTAAACTTGGCTACACAGGAACTGAATTCCAAAACAGAACAGGGTCTCAAATTTAGAAAACCACCTTATGCTTGCTTAAGGGGAAAGGTGAGTTGGGGTGCTGCATAATACCAGAGATTGAAATGAGCACAGATAAAGTTCCTTAAGCCAAATATGGAATAGATAAGAGCTACTCCTTGCTCAATGAAATGGACTCAACACCCCATATTAAACGCCAAAGAATGTACCTGACTAGTAAGTATCTTAAAACCTATGGATTGCTATGTCTCCGAAAGAGAATCAAGCCTGTGTACAGGGGCATAAACGCAGCAGTGATAGGATTGGAGAGATTTGGTGAGCAAATGAAGACCCTTTGAAGTCATATTGCATGGTACCCATTCCACGGGTTTCAGTTACCAAGGTTTAATGTATTCTCCCTTCAGCTAAAACATGCATGTGGAACCTAGAGTATGATCAACCATGTGATCGGGAGACGTGTTCAAATATGTCTCAGTTTTCCTCCCCTGGTACTCGGGTGCAACATTCCAGACGCTTTACTAACACTCTCCCCACTTGGAGAGTCCGCACCTTTAACCTCCTGTTTGGCCCAGTTTGCAATTTCTGCGGAAGATGAACAGGAATAGCGAGAACCAATGAGAGACTAGCTGGAGGTGTCTGGACGGGCAAATTTAACTCTCATTTCCCACCAGGAAGAGGAAATAACCAAAGGCTCAGCGTGCCGTGCCGGAACCAGATTAGGGCCTGAAGCCATCCTGCGGTGTTGCGGCCAGCTGAAAAGAAAGCGAGTTGAAGAAAGGAGCTCAGGGGCACTTTAATTCACAAACATGCAGAGTTATAAATGACAGCTATCGTCGAAAAATATACTGAAGTAAGGCTGCCAAGAGGACTTGAAAACGGGGCAGAATTGCAAGAAACCGATTTCAGGAGGTAGACTGGAATTGCATTGAAAGCATAGGAAAAGAGGCAAAACGTCCACAATGATGCACTTGGCCAAAAAGGGCGTATGCGTTTTTTCCTGAATATATTAAGGAAAAAACGCATACACACTTTTTGGCCAACCAAGCAAGCTTGCAAAGGAAATCTGCACTACAATGAAGTCTCACTTCCCCCCGGTCAAAAGGGCCATCTGAAAAAAGTGTAAAATCCAGAAAGGCAGGACAGGCCATGGAGGACTGGGAGCCTTGTTATGCTGCTGGGCGGGATGTAAATTGCCAACAGACACTCGGGAGAAGTGTATGGTATTTCCTGAAACATCTAAAAAACAAAGCAACAGAGCCTAGGGCACTTCCACTTATGGTCCTATAGCTTAGGGAAATTAAAATCAAAAAGACACAGCCACCCCAAAGTTTGGGACGCCTCTGTTTACAAGAACCTCGTTTACAGTACATGTTCAACATCGCAGAAAGTGAAAAATGGATAAGAAGTTGTGGTATTTACTTACAAAGCAATATCACTCAGCAATGAAATCTATGTCATCAGGCCCGTAGCAGCACAATGAGTGGATTCAGGTATGATGATTCTAACTGAAATAAGTCACACAGAAAAAGAAACATCATAAGATATCACTAATACACGGAATGTAAACTTGGCTACACAGGGTCTGAATTACAGAACAGAACAGGGTCTCAAATTTAGAAAAGCAACTTATGCTTGCTTAAAGGGAAAGCTGAGTTGGGGTGCTGCATAAAACCAGAGATTGAAATGAGCACAGATAAATTTCCTTGAGCCAAATATGGAATAGACAAGAGCTACTCCTTGCTCAATGAAATGGACTCAACACCGCATATTAAACGCCTAAGAATGTACCTGACTAGTAAGTATCTTAAAACCTATGGATTGCTATGTCTCCGAAAGAGAATCAAGCATGTGTACAGGGGCATAAACGCAACAGTGATAGGATTGGAGAGGTTCGGTGAGCAAATGAAGACCCTTTGAAGTCATATTGCATGGTACCCATTCCACGGGTTTCAACTACCCAGGTTTAAGGTATTCTTCCTTCAGCTAAAACATGCATGTGGAACCTAGAGTATGATCAACCATGTGATCGGGAGACGTGTTCAAATATGTCTCAGTTTTCGTACCCTGGTACTCGGGTGCAACATTCCAGACGCTTTACTAACACTCTCCCGACTTGGAGAGTCAGTCCCTTTAACCTCCTGTTTGGCCCAGTTTGCAATTTCTGCGGACGATGAACAGGAATAGCGAGAACCAATGAGAGACTAGCTGGAGGTGTCTGGACGGGCAAATTTAACTCTCATTTCCCACCAGGAAGACGAATTAACCAAAGGCTCAGCGTGCCGTGCCGGAACCAGATTAGGGCCTGAAGCCATCCTGCGGTGTTGCGGCCAGGTCACAAGAAAGCGAGTTGAAGAAAGGAGCTCAGGGGCACTGTAATTCACAAACCTGCAGAGTTATAAATGACAGCTATCCTCCAAAAATAGACTGAAGTAAGGCTGCTAAGAGGACTTGAAAGCAGGGCAGAATTGCAGGAAACCGATTTCAGGAGGTAGACTGGAATTGCACTGAAAGCATAGGAAAAGAGACAGAACGTCCACAATGATGCACTTGGCCAAAAAGGGCGTATGCGTTTTTTCCTGAATATATTCAGGAAAAAACGCATATGCACTTTTTGACCAACCAAGCAAACTTGCAAAGGAAATCTGCACTACAATGAAGTCTCACTTCCCCCCGGTCAAAAGGGCCATCTGAAAAAAGTGTAAAATCCAGAAAGGCAGCACAGGCCATGGAGAACTGGGAGCCTTGTTATGCTGATGGGCGGTATGCAAATGGCCAACAGACACTCGGGAGAAGTGTATGGTGTTTCCTGAAACATCTAAAAAACAAAGCAACAGAGCCTAGGGCACTTCCACTTATGGTCCTATAGCTTAGGGAAATTAAAATCAAAAAGACATAGCCACCCCAAAGTTTGGGACGCCTCTGTTTACAAGAACCTCGTTTACCGTACAAGTTCAATATCACAGAAAGTGAAAAATGGATAAAGAACTTGTGGTACTTACTTACAATGCAGTATCACTCAGCAATGAAATCTATGTCATCAGGCCCGTAGCAGCACAATGAGTGGATTCAGGTACGATGATTCTAACTGAAATAAGTCACACAGAAAAAGAAACATCATAAGATATCACTAATACACGGAATGTAAACTTGGCTACACAGGAACTGAATTCCAAAACAGAACAGGGTCTCAAATTTAGAAAACCAACTTATGCTTGCTTAAGGGGAAAGGTGAGTTGGGGTGCTGCATAAAACCAGAGATTGAAATGAGCACAGATAAAGTTCCTTAAGCCAAATATGGAATAGACAAGAGCTACTCCTTGCTCAATGAAATGGACTCAACACCCCATATTAAACGCCTAAAAATGTACCTGACTAGTAAGTATCTTAAAACCTATGGATTGCTATGTCTCCGAAAGAGAATCAAGCATGTGTACAGGGGCATAAACGCAGCAGTGATAGGATTGGAGAGGTTTGGTGAGCAAATGAAGACCCTTTGAAGTCATATTGCATGGTACCCATTCCACGGGTTTCAGTTACCCAGGTTTATTGTATTCTTCCTTCAGCTAAAACATGCATGTGGAACCTAGAGTATGATCAACCATGTGATCGGGAGACATGTTCAAATATGTCTCAGTTTTCGTACCCTGGTCCTCGGGTGCAACATTCCAGACGCTTTACTAACACTCTCCCGACTTGGAGAGTCAGTCCCTTTAACCTCCTGTTTGGCCCAGTTTGCAATTTCTGCGGAAGATGAACAGGAATAGTGAGAACCAATGAGAGACTAGCTGGAGGTGTCTGGACGGGCAAATTTAACTCTCATTTCCCACCAGGAAGAGGAATTAACCAAAGGCTCAGCGTGCCGTGCCGGAACCAGATTAGGGCCTGAAGCCATCCTGCGGTGTTGCGGCCAGCTCACAAGAAAGCGAGTTGAAGAAAGGAGCTCAGGGGCACTGTAATTCACAAACCTGCAGAGTTATAAATGACAGCTATCGTCGAAAAATATACTGAAGTAAGGCTGCCAAGAGGACTTGAAAGCGGGGCAGAATTGCAGGAAACCGATTTCAGGAGGTAGACTGGAATTGCATTGAAAGCATAGGAAAAGAGGCAGCACGTCCACAATGATGCACTTGGCCAAATAGGGCGTATGTGTTTTTTCCTGAATATATTCAGGAAAAAACGCATACACACTTTTTGGCCAACCAAGCAAGCTTGCAAAGGAAATCTGCACTACAATGAAGTCTCACTTCCCCCCGGTCAAAAGGGCCATCTGAAAAAAGTGTAAAATCCAGAAAGGCAGGACAGGCCATGGAGAACTGGGAGCCTTGATATGCTGATGGGCGGGATGTAAATTGCCAACAGACACTCGGGAGAAGTGTATGGTGTTTCCTGAAACATCTAAAAAACAAAGCAACAGAGCCTAGGGCACTTCCACTTATGGTCCTATAGCTTAGGGAAATTAAAATCAAAAAGACACAGCCACCCCAAAGTTTGGAACGGCTCTGTTTACAAGAACCTCGTTTACAGTACAAGTTCAACATCGCAGAAAGTGAAAAATGGATAAAGAAGTTGTGGTATTTACTTACAAAGCAATATCACTCAGCAATGAAATCTATGTCATCAGGCCCTTAGCAGCACAATGAGTGGATTCAGGTATGATGATTCTAACTGAAATAAGTCACACAGAAAAAGAAACATCATAAGATATCACTAATACACGGAATGTAAACTTGGCTACACAGGAACTGAATTCCAAAACAGAACAGGGTCTCAAATTTAGAAAACCAACTTATGCTTGCTTAAGGGGAAAGGTGAGTTGGGGTGCTGCATAAAACCAGAGATTGAAATGAGCACAGATAAAGTTCCTTAAGCCAAATATGGAATAGACAAGAGCTACTCCTTGCTCAATGAAATGGACTCAACACCGCATATTAAACGCCTAAGAATGTACCTGACTAGTAAGTATCTTAAAACCTATGGATTGTTATGTCTCCAAAAGAGTATCAGGCGTGTGTACAGGGGAATAAACGCAGCAGTGATAGGATTGGAGAGGTTCGGTGAGCTAATGAAGACCCTTTGAAGTCAATTTGCATGGTACCCATTACAAGGGTCTCAACTCTCCAGGTTTAAGGTATTCTTCCTTCAGCTAAAACATGCATGTGGAACCCAGAGTATGATCAACCGTGTGAACGGGAGACGTGTTCAAATATGTCTCAGTTTTCGTACCCTGGTACTCGGGTGCAACATTCCAGACGCTTTACTAACACTCTCCCGACTTGGAGAGTCAGTCCCTTTAACCTCCTGTTTGGCCCAGTTTGCAATTTCTGCGGACGATGAACAGGAATAGCGAGAACCAATGAGAGACTAGCTGGAGGTGTCTGGACGGGCAAATTTAACTCTCATTTCCCACCAGGAAGACGAATTAACCAAAGGCTCAGCGTGCCGTGCCGGAACAAGATTAGGGCCTGAAGCCATCCTGCGGTGTTGCGGCCAGGTCACAAGAAAGCGAGTTGAAGAAAGGAGCTCAGGGGCACTGTAATTCACAAACCTGCAGAGTTATAAATGACAGCTATCCTCCAAAAATAGACTGAAGTAAGGCTGCTAAGAGGACTTGAAAGCAGGGCAGAATTGCAGGAAACCGATTTCAGGAGGTAGACTGGAATTGCACTGAAAGCATAGGAAAAGAGGCAGAACGTCCACAATGATGCACTTGGCCAAAAAGGGTGTATGCGTTTTTTCCTGAATATATTCAGGAAAAAACGCATATGCACTTTTTGACCAACCAAGCAAACTTGCAAAGGAAATCTGCACTACAATGAAGTCTCACTTCCCCCCGGTCAAAAGGGCCATCTGAAAAAAGTGTAAAATCCAGAAAGGCAGCACAGGCAATGGAGAACTGGGAGCCTTGTTATGCTGATGGGCGGTATGCAAATGGCCAACAGACACTCGGGAGAAGTGTATGGTGTTTCCTGAAACATCTAAAAAACAAAGCAACAGAGCCTAGGGCACTTCCACTTATGGTCCTATAGCTTAGGGAAATTAAAATCAAAAAGACATAGCCACCCCAAAGTTTGGGACGCCTCTGTTTACAAGAACCTCGTTTACCGTACAAGTTCAATATCACAGAAAGTGAAAAATGGATAAAGAACTTGTGGTACTTACTTACAATGCAGTATCACTCAGCAATGAAATCTATGTCATCAGGCCCGTAGCAGCACAATGAGTGGATTCAGGTACGATGATTCTAACTGAAATAAGTCACACAGAAAAAGAAACATCATAAGATATCACTAATACACGGAATGTAAACTTGGCTACACAGGAACTGAATTCCAAAACAGAACAGGGTCTCAAATTTAGAAAACCAACTTATGCTTGCTTAAGGGGAAAGGTGAGTTGGGGTGCTGCATAAAACCAGAGATTGAAATGAGCACAGATAAAGTTCCTTAAGCCAAATATGGAATAGACAAGAGCTACTCCTTGCTCAACGAAATGGACTCAACACCACATATTAAACGCCTAATAATGTACCTGACTAGTAAGTATCTTAAAACCTATGGATTGTTATGTCTCCAAAAGAGTATCAGGCGTGTGTACAGGGGAATAAACGCAGCAGTGATAGGATTGGAGAGGTTCGGTGAGCTAATGAAGACCCTTTGAAGTCAATTTGCATGGTACCCATTACAAGGGTCTCAACTCTCCAGGTTTAAGGTATTCTTCCTTCAGCTAAAACATGCATGTGGAACCCAGAGTATGATCAACCGTGTGAACGGGAGACGTGTTCAAATATGTCTCAGTTTTCCTCCCCTGGTACTCGGGTGCAACATTCCAGACGCTTTACTAACACTCTCCCCACTTGGAGAGTCAGCGCCTTTAACCTCCTGTTTGGCCCAGTTTGCAATTTCTGCGGAAGATGAACAGGAATAGCGAGAACCAATGAGAGACTAGCTGGAGGTGTCTGGACGGGCAAATTTAACTCTCATTTCCCACCAGGAAGAGGAAATAACCAATGGCTCAGCGTGCCGTGCCGGAACCAGATTAGGGCCTGAAGCCATCCTGCGGTGTTGCGGCCAGCTGAAAAGAAAGCGAGTTGAAGAAAGGAGCTCAGGGGCACTGTAATTCACAAACATGCAGAGTTATAAATGACAGCTATCGTCGAAAAATATACTGAAGTAAGGCTGCCAAGAGGACTTGAAAACGGGGCAGAATTGCAAGAAACCGATTTCAGGAGGTAGACTGGAATTGCATTGAAAGCATAGGAAAAGAGGCAAAACGTCCACAATGATGCACTTGGCCAAAAAGGGCATATGCGTTTTTTCCTGAATATATTCAGGAAAAAACGCATACGCCCTTTTTGGCCAACCAAGCAAGCTTGCAAAGGAAATCTGCACTACAATGAAGTCTCACTTCCCCCCGGTCAAAAGGGCCATCTGAAAAAAGTGTAAAATCCAGAAAGGCAGGACAGGCCATGGAGGACTGGGAGCCTTGTTATGCTGCTGGGCGGGATGTAAATTGCCAACAGACACTCGGGAGAAGTGTATGGTATTTCCTGAAACATCTAAAAAACAAAGCAACAGAGCCTAGGGCACTTCCACTTATGGTCCTATAGCTTAGGGAAATTAAAATCAAAAAGACACAGCCACCCCAAAGTTTGGGACGCCTCTGTTTACAAGAACCTCGTTTACAGTACATGTTCAACATCGCAGAAAGTGAAAAATGGATAAAGAAGTTGTGGTATTTACTTACAAAGCAATATCACTCAGCAATGAAATCTATGTCATCAGGCCCGTAGCAGCACAATGAGTGGATTCAGGTATGATGATTCTAACTGAAATAAGTCACACAGAAAAAGAAACATCATAAGATATCACTAATACACGGAATGTAAACTTGGCTACACAGGGTCTGAATTACAGAACAGAACAGGGTCTCAAATTTAGAAAAGCAACTTATGCTTGCTTAAAGGGAAAGCTGAGTTGGGGTGCTGCATAAAACCAGAGATTGAAATGAGCACAGATAAATTTCCTTAAGCCAAATATGGAATAGACAAGAGCTACTCCTTGCTCAATGAAATGGACTCAACACCGCATATTAAACGCCTAAGAATGTACCTGACTAGTAAGTATCTTAAAACCTATGGATTGCTATGTCTCCGAAAGAGAATCAAGCATGTGTACAGGGGCATAAACGCAACAGTGATAGGATTGGAGAGGTTCGGTGAGCAAATGAAGACCCTTTGAAATCATATTGCATGGTACCCATTCCACGGGTTTCAATTACCCAGGTTTAAGGTATTCTTCCTTCAGCTAAAACATGCATGTGGAACCTAGAGTATGATCAACCATGTGATCGGGAGACGTGTTCAAATATGTCTCAGTTTTCGTACCCTGGTACTCGGGTGCAACATTCCAGACGCTTTACTAACACTCTCCCGACTTGGAGAGTCAGTCCCTTTAACCTCCTGTTTGGCCCAGTTTGCAATTTCTGCGGACGATGAACAGGAATAGCGAGAACCAATGAGAGACTAGCTGGAGGTGTCTGGACGGGCAAATTTAACTCTCATTTCCCACCAGGAAGACGAATTAACCAAAGGCTCAGCGTGCCGTGCCGGAACAAGATTAGGGCCTGAAGCCATCCTGCGGTGTTGCGGCCAGGTCACAAGAAAGCGAGTTGAAGAAAGGAGCTCAGGGGCACTGTAATTCACAAACCTGCAGAGTTATAAATGACAGCTATCCTCCAAAAATAGACTGAAGTAAGGCTGCTAAGAGGACTTGAAAGCAGGGCAGAATTGCAGGAAACCGATTTCAGGAGGTAGACTGGAATTGCACTGAAAGCATAGGAAAAGAGGCAGAACGTCCACAATGATGCACTTGGCCAAAAAGGGTGTATGCGTTTTTTCCTGAATATATTCAGGAAAAAACGCATATGCACTTTTTGACCAACCAAGCAAACTTGCAAAGGAAATCTGCACTACAATGAAGTCTCACTTCCCCCCGGTCAAAAGGGCCATCTGAAAAAAGTGTAAAATCCAGAAAGGCAGCACAGGCAATGGAGAACTGGGAGCCTTGTTATGCTGATGGGCGGTATGCAAATGGCCAACAGACACTCGGGAGAAGTGTATGGTGTTTCCTGAAACATCTAAAAAACAAAGCAACAGAGCCTAGGGCACTTCCACTTATGGTCCTATAGCTTAGGGAAATTAAAATCAAAAAGACATAGCCACCCCAAAGTTTGGGACGCCTCTGTTTACAAGAACCTCGTTTACCGTACAAGTTCAATATCACAGAAAGTGAAAAATGGATAAAGAACTTGTGGTACTTACTTACAATGCAGTATCACTCAGCAATGAAATCTATGTCATCAGGCCCGTAGCAGCACAATGAGTGGATTCAGGTACGATGATTCTAACTGAAATAAGTCACACAGAAAAAGAAACATCATAAGATATCACTAATACACGGAATGTAAACTTGGCTACACAGGAACTGAATTCCAAAACAGAACAGGGTCTCAAATTTAGAAAACCAACTTATGCTTGCTTAAGGGGAAAGGTGAGTTGGGGTGCTGCATAAAACCAGAGATTGAAATGAGCACAGATAAAGTTCCTTAAGCCAAATATGGAATAGACAAGAGCTACTCCTTGCTCAATGAAATGGACTCAACACCCCATATTAAACGCCTAAGAATGTACCTGACTAGTAAGTATCTTAAAACCTATGGATTGCTATGTCTCCAAAAGAGAATCAAGCATGTGTACAGGGGCATAAATGCAGCAGTGATAGGATTGGAGAGGTTCGGTGAGCAAATGAAGACCCTTTGAAGTCATATTGCATGGTACCCATTCCACGGGTCTCAACTCTCCAGGTTTAAGGTATTCTTCCTTCAGCTAAAACATGCATGTGGAACCCAGAGTATGATCAACCGTGTGAACGGGAGACGTGTTCAAATATGTCTCAGTTTTCCTCCCCTGGTACTCGGGTGCAACATTCCAGACGCTTTACTAACACTCTCCCCACTTGGAGAGTCAGCGCCTTTAACCTCCTGTTTGGCCCAGTTTGCAATTTCTGCGGAAGATGAACAGGAATAGGGAGAACCAATGAGAGACTAGCTGGAGGTGTCTGGACGGGCAAATTTAACTCTCATTTCCCATCTGGAAGAGGAAATAACCAAAGGCTCAGCGTGCCGTGCCGGAACCAGATTAGGGCCTGAAGCCATCCTGCGGTGTTGCGGCCAGCTCAAAAGAAAGTGAGTTGAAGAAAGGAGCTCAGGGGCACTGTAATTCACAAACCTGCAGAGTTATAAATGACAGCTATCGTCCAAAAATAGACTGAAGTAAGGCTGCCAAGAGGACTTGAAAGCGGGGCAGAATTGCAGGAAACCGATTTCAGGAGGTAGACTGGAATTGCATTGAAAGCATAGGAAAAGAGGCAGAACGTCCACAATGATGCACTTGGCCAAAAAGGGCGTATGCGTTTTTTCCTGAATATATTCAGGAAAAAACGCATACGCCCTTTTTGGCCAACCAAGCAAGCTTGCAAAGGAAATCTGCACTACAATGAAGTCTCACTTCCCCCCGGTCAAAAGGGCCATCTGAAAAAAGTGTAAAATCCAGAAAGGCAGGACAGGCCATGGAGAACTGGGAGCCTTGTTATGCTGATGAGCGGGATGTAAATTGCCAACAGACACTCGGGAGAAGTGTATGGTGTTTCCTGAAACATCTAAAAAACAAAGCAACAGAGCCTAGGGCACTTCCACTTATGGTCCTATAGCTTAGGGAAATTAAAATCAAAAAGACACAGCCACCCCAAAGTTTGGGACGCCTCTGTTTACAAGAACCTCGTTTACCGTACAACTTCAATATCACAGAAAGTGAAAAATGGATAAAGAACTTGTGGTACTTACGTACAATGTAGTATCACTCAGCAATGAAATCTATGTCATCAGGCCCGTAGCAGCATAATGAGTGGATTCAGGTACGATGATTCTAACTGAAATTAGTCACAGAGAAAAAGAAACATCATAAGATATCACTAATACACGGAATGTAAACTTGGCTACACAGGAACTGAATTCCAAAACAGAACAGGGTCTCAAATTTAGAAAACCAACTTATGCTTGCTTAAGGGAAAAGGTGAGTTGGGGTGCTGCATAAAACCAGAGATTGAAATGAGCACAGATAAAGTTCCTTAAGCCAAATATGGAATAGACAAGAGCTACTCCTTGCTCAACGAAATGGACTCAACACCCCATATTAAACGCCTAAGAATGTACCTGACTAGTAAGTATCTTAAAACCTATGGATTGCTATGTCTCCAAAAGAGAATCAAGCATGTGTACAGGGGCATAAATGCAGCAGTGATAGGATTGGAGAGGTTCGGTGAGCAAATGAAGACCCTTTGAAGTCATATTGCATGGTACCCATTCCACGGGTCTCAACTCTCCAGGTTTAAGGTATTCTTCCTTCAGCTAAAACATGCATGTGGAACCCAGAGTATGATCAACCGTGTGAACGGGAGACGTGTTCAAATATGTCTCAGTTTTCCTCCCCTGGTACTCGGGTGCAACATTCCAGACGCTTTACTAACACTCTCCCCACTTGGAGAGTCATCGCCTTTAACCTCCTGTTTGGCCCAGTTTGCAATTTCTGCGGAAGATGAACAGGAATAGGGAGAACCAATGAGAGACTAGCTGGAGGTGTCTGGACGGGCAAATTTAACTCTCATTTCCTATCTGGAAGAGGAAATAACCAAAGGCTCAGCGTGCCGTGCCGGAACCAGATTAGGGCCTGAAGCCATCCTGCGGTGTTGCGGCCAGCTCAAAAGAAAGTGAGTTGAAGAAAGGAGCTCAGGGGCACTGTAATTCACAAACCTGCAGAGTTATAAATGACAGCTATCGTCCAAAAATATACTGAAGTAAGGCTGCCAAGAGGACTTGAAAGCGGGGCAGAATTGCAGGAAACCGATTTCAGGAGGTAGACTGGAATTGCATTGAAAGCATAGGAAAAGAGGCAGAACGTCCACAATGATGCACTTGGCCAAAAAGGGCGTATGCGTTTTTTCCTGAATATATTCAGGAAAAAACGCATACGCCCTTTTTGGCCAACCAAGCAAGCTTGCAAAGGAAATCTGCACTACAATGAAGTCTCACTTCCCCCCGGTCAAAAGGGCCATCTGAAAAAAGTGTAAAATCCAGAAAGGCAGCACAGGCCATGGAGAACTGGGAGCCTTGTTATGCTGATGGGCGGGATGTAAATTGCCAACAGACAATAGGGAGAAGTGTATGGTGTTTCCTGAAACATCTAAAAAACAAAGCAACAGAGCCTAGGGCACTTCCACTTATGGTCCTATAGCTTAGGGAAATTAAAATCAAAAAGACACAGCCACCCCAAAGTTTGGGACGCCTCTGTTTACAAGAACCTCATTTACAGTACAAGTTCAACATCGCAGAAAGTGAAAAATGGATAAAGAAGCTGTGGTATTTACTTACAAAGCAATATCACTCAGCAATGAAATCTATGTCATCAGGCCCGTAGCAGCACAATGAGTGGATTCAGGTACGATGATTCTAACTGAAATAATTCACACAGAAAAAGAAACATCATAAGATATCAGTAATACACGGAATGTAAACTTGGCTACACAGGAACTGAATTACAGAACAGAACAGGGTCTCAAATTTAGAAAACCAACTTATGCTTGCTTAAGCGTAAAGGTGAGTTGGGGTGCTTCATAAAACCAGAGATTGAAATGAGCACAGATGAAGTTCCTTAAGCCAAATATGGAATAGACAAGAGCTACTCCTTGCTCAACGAAATGGACTCAACACCCCATATTAAACGCCTAAGAATGTACCTGACTAGTAAGTATCTTAAAACCTATGGATTGCTATGTCTCCAAAAGAGAATCAAGCATGTGTACAGGGGAATAAATGCAGCAGTGATAGGATTGGAGAGGTTCGGTGAGCAAATGAAGACCCTTTGAAGTCATATTGCATGGTACCCATTCCACGGGTCTCAACTCTCCAGGTTTAAGGTATTCTTCCTTCAGCTAAAACATGCATGTGGAACCCAGAGTATGATCAACCATGTGATCGGGAGACGTGTTCAAATATGTCTCAGTTTTCCTCCCCTGGTACTCGGGTGCAACATTCCAGACGCTTTACTAACACTCTCCCGACTTGCAGAGTCAGCGCCTTTAACCTCCTGTTTGGCCCAGTTTGCAATTTCTGCGGAAGATGAACAGGAATAGGGAGATCCAATGAGAGACTAGCTGGAGGTGTCTGGACGGGCAAATTTAACTCTCATTTCCCACCAGGAAGAGGAAATAACCAAAGGCTCAGCGTGCCGTGCCGGAACCAGATTAGGGCCTGAAGCCATCCTGCGCTGTTGCGGCCAGCTGAAAAGAAAGTGAGTTGAAGAAAGGAGCTCAGGGGCACTGTAATTCACAAACCTGCAGAGTTATAAATGACAGCTATCGTCCAAAAATATACTGAAGTAAGGCTGCCAAGAGGACTTGAAAGCGGGGCAGAATTGCAGGAAACCGATTTCAGGAGGTAGACTGGAATTGCATTGAAAGCATAGGAAAAGAGGCAGAACGTCCACAATGATGCACTTGGCCAAAAAGGGCGTATGCGTTTTTTCCTGAATATATTCAGGAAAAAACGCATACGCCCTTTTTGGCCAACCAAGCAAGCTTGCAAAGGAAATCTGCACTACAATGAAGTCTCACTTCCCCCCGGTCAAAAGGGCCATCTGAAAAAAGTGTAAAATCCAGAAAGGCAGCACAGGCTATTGAGAAATGGGAGCCTTGTTATGCTGATGGGCGGGATGTAAATTGCCAACAGACAATAGGGAGAAGTGTATGGTGTTTCCTGAAACATCTAAAAAACAAAGCAACAGAGCCTAGGGCACTTCCACTTATGGTCCTATAGCTTAGGGAAATTAAAATAAAAAAGACACAGCCACCCCAAAGTTTGGGACGCCTCTGTTTACAAGAACCTCGTTTACAGTACAAGTTCAACATCGCAGAAAGTGAAAAATGGATAAAGAAGCTGTGGTATTTACTTACAAAGCAATATCACTCAGCAATGAAATCTATGTCATCAGGCCCTTAGCAGCACAATGAGTGGATTCAGGTACGATGATTCTAACTGAAATAATTCACACAGAAAAAGAAACATCATAAGATATCAGTAATACACGGAATGTAAACTTGGCTACACAGGAACTGAATTACAGAACAGAACAGGGTCTCAAATTTAGAAAACCAACTTATGCTTGCTTAAGGGGAAAGGTGAGTTGGGGTGCTGCATAAAACCAGAGATTGAAATGAGCACAGATGAAGTTCCTTAAGCCAAATATGGAATAGACAAGAGCTACTCCTTGCTCAACGAAATGGACTCAACACCCCATATTAAACGCCTAAGAATGTACCTGACTAGTAAGTATCTTAAAACCTATGGATTGCTATGTCTCCAAAAGAGAATCAAGCATGTGTACAGGGGAATAAATGCAGCAGTGATAGGATTGGAGAGGTTCGGTGAGCAAATGAAGACCCTTTGAAGTCATATTGCATGGTACCCATTCCACGGGTCTCAACTCTCCAGGTTTAAGGTATTTTTCCTTCAGCTAAAACATGCATGTGGATCCCAGAGTATGATCAACCATGTGAACGGGAGACGTGTTCAAATATGTCTCAGTTTTCCTCCCCTGGTACTCGGGTGCAACATTCCAGATGCTTTACTAACACTCCCCCACTTGGAGAGTCAGCGCCTTTAACCTCCTGTTTGGCCCAGTTTGCAATTTCTGCGGAAGATGAACAGGAATAGGGAGAACCAATGAGAGACTAGCTGGAGGTGTCTGGACGGGCAAATTTAACTCTCATTTCCCATCTGGAGGAGGAAATAACCAAAGGCTCAGCATGCCGTGCCGGAACCAGATTAGGGCCTGAAGCCATCCTGCGGTGTTGCGGCCAGGTCACAAGAAAGCGAGTTGAAGAAAGGAGCTCAGGGGCACTGTAATTCACAAACCTGCAGAGTTATAAATGACAGCTATCGTCCAAAAATATACTGAAGTAAGGCTGCCAAGAGGACTTGAAAGCGGGGCAGAATTGCAGGAAACCGATTTCAGGAGGTAGACTGGAATTGCATTGAAAGCATAGGAAAAGAGGCAGAACGTCCACAATGATGCACTTGTCCAAAAAGGGCGTATGCGTTTTTTTCTGAATATATTCAGGAAAAAACGCATACGCCCTTTTTGGCCAAACAAGCAAGCTTGCAAAGGAAATCTGCACTACAATGAAGTCTCACTTCCCCCCGGTCAAAAGGGCCATCTGAAAAAAGTGTAAAATCCAGAAAGGCAGCACAGGCCATGGAGAACTGGGAGCCTTGTTATGCTGATGGGCGGGATGTAAATTGCCAACAGACACTCGGGAGAAGTGTATGGTGTTTCCTGAAACATCTAAAAAACAAAGCAACAGAGCGTAGGGCACTTCCACTTATGGTCCTATAGCTTAGGGAAATTAAAATCAAAAAGACACAGCCACCCCAAAGTTTGGGACGCCTCTGTTTACAAGAACCTTGTTTACCGTACAATTTCAACATCGCAGAAAGTGAGAAATGGATAAAGAACTTGTGGTACTTACGTACAATGCAGTATCACTTAGCAATGAAATCTATGTCATCAGGCCCGTAGCAGCATAATGAGTGGATTCAGGTACGATGATTCTAACTGAAATAAGTCACACAGAAAAAGAAACATCATAAGATATCACTAATACACGGAATGTAAACTTGGCTACACAGGAACTGAATTACAGAACAGAACAGGGTCTCAAATTTAGAAAACCAACTTATGCTTGCTTAAGAGGAAAGGTGAGTTGGGGTGCTGCATAAAACCAGAGATTGAAATGAGCACAGATAAAGTTCCTTAAGCCAAATATGGAATAGACAAGAGCTACTCCTTGCTCAACGAAATGGACTCAACACCCCATATTAAACGCCTAAGAATGTACCTGACTAGTAAGTATCTTAAAACCTATGGATTGCTATGTCTCCGAAAGAGAATCAAGCATGTGTACAGGGACATAAATGCAGCAGTGATAGGATTGGAGAGGTTCGGTGAGCAAATGAAGACCCTTTGAAGTCATATTGCATGGTACCCATTCCACGGGTTACAACTACCCAGGTTTAAGGTATTCTTCCTTCAGCTAAAACATGCATGTGGAACCTAGAGTATGATCAACCATGTGATCGGGAGACGTGTTCAAATATGTCTCAGTTTTCCTCCCCTGGTACTCGGGTGCAACATTCCAGACACTTTACTAACACTCTCCCGACTTGGAGAATCAGTCCCTTTAACCTCCTGTTTGGCCCAGTTTGCAATTTCTGCGGAAGATGAAAAGGAATAGCGAGAACCAATGAGAGACTAGCTGGAGGTGTCTGGACGGGCAAATTTAACTCTCATTTCCCACCAGGAAGAGGAAATAACCAAAGGCTCAGCGTGCCGTGCCGGAACCAGATTAGGGCCTGAAGCCATCCTGTGGTGTTGCGGCCAGGTCACAAGAAAGCGAGTTGAAGAAAGGAGCTCAGGGGCACTGTAATTCACAAACCTGCACAGTTATAAATGACAGCTATCATCCAAAAATAGACTAAAGTAAGGCTGCCAAGAGGACTTGAAAGCGGGGCAGAATTGCAGGAAACCGATTTCAGGAGGTAGACTGGAATTGCATTGAAAGCATAGGAAAAGAGGCAGAACGTCCACAATGATGCACTTGGCCAAAAAGGGCGTATGCGTTTTTTCCTGAATATATTCAGGAAAAAACGCATACGCCCTTTTTGGCCAACCAAGCAAACTTGCAAAGGAAATCTGCACTAAAATGAAGTCTCACTTCCCCCCGGTCAAAAGGGCCATCTGAAAAAAGTGTAAAATCCAGAAAGGCAGGACAGGCCATGGAGAACTGGGAGCCTTGTTATGCTGATGGGCGGGATGTAAATTGCCAACAGACACTCGGGAGAAGTGTATGGTGTTTCCTGAAACATCTAAAACATCTAAAAAACAAAGCAACAGAGCCTAGGGCACTTCCACTTATGGTCTTAGGGACCATAAGCTTAGGGAAATTAAAATCAAAAAGACACAGCCACCCCAAAGTTTGGGACGCCTCTGTTTACAAGAACCTCATTTACCGTACAAGTTCAATATCACAGAAAGTGAAAAATGGATAAAGAACTTGTGGTATTTACTTACAAAGCAATATCACTCAGCAATGAAATCTATGTCATCAGGCCCGTAGCAGCAAAATGAGTGGTTTCAGGTATGATGATTCTAACTGAAATAAGTCACACAGAAAAAGAAACATCATAAGATATCAGTAATACACGGAATGTAAACTTGGCTACACAGGAACTGAATTACAGAAAAGAACAGGGTCGCAAATTTAGAAAACCAACTTATGCTTGCTTAAGGGGAAAGGTGAGTTGGGGTGCTTCATAAAAGCAGAGATTGAAATGAGCACAGATAAAGTTCCTTAAGCCAAGTATGGAATAAACAAGAGCTACTCCTTGCTCAACGAAATGGACTCAACACCGCATATTAAACGCCTACGAATGTACCTGACTAGTAAGTATCTTAAAACCTATGGATTGCTATGTCTCCAAAAGAGAATCAAGCGTGTGTACAGGGGCATAAACGCAGCAGTGATAGGATTGGAGAGGTTCGGTGAGCAAATGAAGACCCTTTGAAGTCAATTTGCATGGTACCCATTACACGGGTCTCAACTCTCCAGGTTTAAGGTATTCTTCCTTCAGCTAAAACATGCATGTGGAACCCAGAGTATGATCAACCGTGTGAACGGGAGACGTGTTCAAATATGTCTCAGTTTTCGTACCCTGGTACTCGGGTGCAACATTCCAGATGCTTTACTAACACTCTCCCGACTTGGAGAGTCAGTCTCTTTAACCTCCTGTTTGGCCCAGTTTGCAATTTCTGCGGAAGATGAACAGGAATAGCGAGAACCAATGAGAGACTAGCTGGAGGTGTCTGGACGGGCAAATTTAACTCTCATTTCCCACCAGGAAGAGGAATTAACCAAAGGCTCAGCATGCCGTGCCGGAACCGGATTAGGGCCTGAAGCCATCCTGCGGTGTTGCGGCCAGCTCACAAGAAAGCGAGTTGAAGAAAGGAGCTCAGGGGCACTGTAATTCACAAACCTGCAGAGTTATAAATGACAGCTATTGTCCAAAAATATATTGAAGTAAGGCTGCCAAGAGGACTCGAAAGCGGGGCAGAATTGCAGGAAACCGATTTCAGGAGGTAGACTGGAATTGCATTGAAAGCATAGGAAAAGAGGCAGAACGTCCACAATGATGCACTTGGCCAAAAAGGGCATATGCGTTTTTTCCTGAATATATTCAGGAAAAAACGCATATGCCCTTTTTGGCCAACCAAGCAAGCTTGCAAAGGAAATCTGCACTACAATGAAGTCTCACTTCCCCCCGGTCAAAAGGGCCATCTGAAAAAAGTGTAAAATCCAGAAAGGCAGGGCAGGCCATGGAGAACGGGGAGCCTTGTTATGCTGATGGGCGGGATGTAAATTGCCAACAGACACTCAGGAGAAGTGTATGGTGTTTCCTGAAACATCTAAGAAACAAAGCAACAGAGCCTAGGTCACTTCCACTTATGGTCCTATAGCTTAGGGAAATTAAAATCAAAAAGACACAGCCACCCCAAAGTTTGGGACGCCTCTGTTTACAAGAACCTCGTTTACCGTACAAGTTCAATATCACAGAAAGTGAAAAATGGATAAAGAACTTGTGGTATTTACGTACAATGCAGTATCACTCAGCAATGAAATCTATGTCATCAGGCCCGTAGCAGCATAATGAGTGGATTCAGGTACGATGATTCTAACTGAAATAAGTCACACAGAAAAAGAAACATCATAAGATATCACTAATACACGGAATGTAAACTTGGCTACACAGGAACTGAATTCCAAAACAGAACAGGGTCTCAAATTTAGAAAACCAACTTATGCTTGCTTAAGGGGAAAGGTGAGTTGGGGTGCTGCATAAAACCAGAGATTGAAATGAGCACAGATAATATTCTATAAGGCAAATATGGAATAGACCAGAGCTACTCCTTGCTCAACGAAATGGACTCAACACCCCATATTCAACGCCTAGGAATATACATGCCTAGTAAGAATCATAAAAGCAATGGATTTATATATCTCTGTAAGAGAATGAAGAGTGTGTACAGCGGCATTAAAGCAGTGAAAATCAGCTAAATCCCATATTAAAAATAAATTTCTTAAGCAAAACACAATGACAGTGAAATAGAGAGCAATACTTAAGTAATTCATTCAAGGCTTCTGATGCAACCTGCATTTACCATATCTACACCCAGAGCTGGGTGACACATAAGGCTGGACACTTGGGGCTCATAAGATTGGTGAAGTTCGGTGAGCAAATGCAGACCCTTTGAAGTCATATTGCATGGTACCCATTCCATGGGTCTCAACTCTCCAGGTTTAAGGGATTCTTCCTTCAGCTAAAACATGCATGTGGAACCCAGAGTATGATCCACCATGTGATCGAGAAACGTGTTCAAATGTGTCTCACTTTTCGTTCCCTGGTACTCGGGTGCAACATTCCAGACGCTTTACTAACACTCTCCCGACTTGGAGAGTCAGTCCCTTTAACCTCCTGTTTGGCCCAGTTTGCAAATTCTGCGGAAGATGAACAGGAATAGCGAGAACCAATGAGAGACTAGCTGGAGGTGTCTGGACGGGCAAATTTAACTCTCATTTCCCACAGGGAAGAGCAATAAACCAAAGGCTCAGGATGCCGTGCTGGAACCAGATTAGGGCCTGAAGCAATCCTGCGGTGTTGTGGCCAGCTCACAAGAAAGCGAGTTGAAGAAAGGAGCTCAGGGGCACTGTAATTCACAAACCTGCAGAGTTATAAATGACAGCTATTATCCGAAAATATACTGAAGTAGGGCTGCCAAGAGGACTTGAATGCAGGGCAGAATTGCAGGAAACCGATTTCAGGAGGAATCGGAATTGGATTGCATTTAAAACACAGGAAAAGAGGCAGAACGTCGACAATGATGCACTTGGCCAAAAAGGGCGTATGTGTTTTTTCCTGAATATATTCAGGAAAAAACTCATACGCCCTTTTTGGCCAACCAAGCAAGCTTGCAAAGGAAATCTGCACTACAATGAAGTCTCACTTCCCCCCGGTCAAAAGGGCCATCTGAAAAAAGTGTAAAATCCAGAAAGGCAGGACAGGCCATGGAGAACTGGGAGCCTTGTTATGCTGATGGGTGGAATGTAAATTACCAACAGCCGCTCTGTAGAAGTGTATGGTGTTTCCTGAAACATCTAAAAAACAAAGCAACAGAGCCTAGGGCACTTCCACTTATGGTCCTATAGCTTAGGGAAATTAAAATCAAAAAGACACAGCCACCCCAAAGTTTGGGACGCCTCAGTTTACAAGAACCTCGTTTACAGTACAAGTTCAACATCGCAGAAAGTGAAAAATGGATAAAGAACTTGTGGTACTTACGTACAATGCAGTATCACTTAGCAATGAAATCTATGTCATCAGGCTCTTAGCAGCACAATGAGTGGATTCAGGTATGATGATTCTAACTGAAATAAGTCACACAGAAAAAGAAACATCATAAGATATCACTAATACACGGAATGTAAACTTGGCTACACAGGAACTGAATTACAGAACAGAACAGGGTCTCAAATTTAGAAAACCAACTTATGCTTGCTTAAGAGGAAAGGTGAGTTGGGGTGCTGCATAAAACCAGAGATTGAAATGAGCACAGATAAAGTTCCTTAAGCCAAATATGGAATAGACAAGAGCTACTCCTTACTCAACGAAATGGACTCAACACCGCATATTAAACGCCTAAGAATGTACCTGACTAGTAAGTATCTTAAAACCTATGGATTGCTATGTCTCCGAAAGAGAATCAAGCACGTGAACAGGGGCATAAACGCAGCAGTGATAGGATTGGAGAGGTTCGGTGAGCAAATGAAGACCCTTTGAAGTCATATTGCATGGTACCCATTCCACGGGTTTGAACTACCCAGGTTTAAGGTATTCTTCCTTCAGCTAAAACATGCATGTGGAACCTAGAGTATGATCAACCATGTGATCGGGAGACGTGTTCAAATATGTCTCAGTTTTCCTCCCCTGGTACTCGGGTGCAACATTCCAGACGCTTTACTAACACTCTCCCGACTTGGAGAATCAGTCCCTTTAACCTCCTGTTTGGCCCAGTTTGCAATTTCTGTGGAAGATGAAAATGAATAGCGAGAACCAATGAGAGACTAGCTGGTGGTGGCTGGACGGGCAAATTTAACTCTCATTTCCCACCAGGAAGAGGAAATAACCAAAGGCTCAGCGTGCCGTGCCGGAACCAGATTAGGGACTGAAGCCATCCTGCGGTGTTGCGGCCAGGTCACAAGAAAGCGAGTTGAAGAAAGGAGCTCAGGGGCACTGTAATTCACGAACCTGCAGAGTTATAAATGACAGCTATCGTCCAAAAATAGACTAAAGTAAGGCTGCCAAGACGACTTGAAATCGGGGCAGAATTGTAGGAAACCGATTTCAGGAGGTAGACTGGAATTGCATTGAAAGCATAGGAAAAGAGGCAGAACGTCCACAATGATGCACTTGGCCAAAAAGGGCGTATGCGTTTTTTCCTGAATATATTCAGGAAAAAACGCATACACCCTTTTTGGCCAACCAAGCAAACTTGCAAAGGAAATCTGCACTACAATGAAGTCTCACTTCCCCCCGGTCAAAAGGGCCATCTGAAAAAAGTGTAAAATCCAGAAAGGCAGGACAGGCCATGGAGAACTGGGAGCCTTGTTATGCTGATGGGCGGGATGTAAATTGCCAACAGACACTCGAGAGAAGTGTATGGTGTTTCCTGAAACATCTAAAAAACAAAGCAACAGAGCCTAGGGCACTTCCACTTATGGTCCTATAGCTTAGGGAAATTAAAATCAAAAAGACACAGCCACCCCAAAGTTTGGGACGCCTCTGTTTACAAGAATCTCATTTACCGTACAAGTTCAATATCACAGAAAGTGAAAAATGGATAAAGAAGTTGTGGAATTTACTTACAAAGCAATATCACTCAGCAATGAAATCTATGTCATCAGGCCCGTAGCAGCACAATGAGTGGATTCAGGTATGATGATTCTAACTGAAATAAGTCACACAGAAAAAGAAACATCATAAGATATCAGTAATACACGGAATGTAAACTTGGCTACACAGGAACTGAATTCCAAAAAAGAACAGGGTCTCAAATTTAGAAAACCAACTTATGCTTGCTTAAGGGGAAAGGTGAGTTGGGGTGCTGCATAAAACCAGAGATTGAAATGAGCACAGATAAAGTTCCTTAAGCCAAATATGGAATAGACCAGAGCTACTCCTTGCTCAACAAAAAGGACTCAACACCCCATATTAAACGCCTAAGAATGTACCTGACTAGTAAGTATCTTAAAACCTATGGATTGCTATGTCTCCGAAAGAGAATCAAGCGTGTGTACAGGGGCATAAACGCAGCAGTGATAGGATTGGAGAGGTTCGGTGAGCAAATGAAGACCCTTTGAAGTCATATTGCATGGTACCCATTCCACGGGTTTCAACTACCCAGGTTTAAGGTATTCTTCCTTCAGCTAAAACATGCATGTGGAACCTAGAGTATGATCAACCATGTGATCGGGAGACATGTTCAAATATGTCTCAGTTTTCTTACCCTGGTCCTCGGGTACAACATTCCAGACGCTTTACTAACACTCTCCCGACTTGGAGAGTCAGTCCCTTTAACCTCCTGTTTGGCCCAGTTTGCAATTTCTGCGGAAGATGAACAGGAATAGTGAGAACCAATGAGAGACTAGCTGGAGGTGTCTGGACGGGCAAATTTAACTCTCATTTCCCACCAGGAAGAGGAATTAACCAAAGGCTCAGCGTGCCGTGCCGGAACCAGATTAGGGCCTGAAGCCATCCTGCGGTGTTGCGGCCAGCTCACAAGAAAGCGAGTTGAAAAAAGGAGCTCAGGGGCACTGTAATTCACAAACCTGCAGAGTTATAAATGACAGCTATCGTCGAAAAATATACTGAAGTAAGGCTGCCAAGAGGACTTGAAAGCGGGGCAGAATTGCAGGAAACCGATTTCAGGAGGTAGACTGGAATTGCATTGAAAGCATAGGAAAAGAGGCAGCGCGTCCACAATGATGCACTTGGCCAAAGAGGGCGTATGTGTTTTTTCCTGAATATATTCAGGAAAAAACGCATACACACTTTTTGGCCAACCAAGCAAGCTTGCAAAGGAAATCTGCACTACAATGAAGTCTCACTTCCCCCCGGTCAAAAGGGCCATCTGAAAAAAGTGTAAAATCCAGAAAGGCAGGACAGGCCATGGAGAACTGGGAGCCTTGTTATGCTGATGGGCGGGATGTAAATTGCCAACAGACAATAGGGAGAAGTGTATGGTGTTTCCTGAAACATCTAAAAAACAAAGCAACAGAGCCTAGGGCACTTCCACTTATGGTCCTATAGCTTTGGGAAAGTAAAATCAAAAAGACACAGCCACCCCAAAGTTTGGGACGCCTCTGTTTACAAGAACCTCGTTTACCGTAAAAGTTCAATATCACAGAAAGTGAAAAATGGATAAAGAACTTGTGGTACTTACGTACAATGCAGTATCACTCAGCAATGAAATCTATGTCATCAGGCCCGTAGCAGTACAATGAGTGGATTCAGGTACGATGATTCTAACTGAAATAAGTCACACAGAAAAAGAAACATCATAAGATATCACTAATACACGGAATGTAAACTTGGCTACACAGGAACTGAATTCCAAAACAGAACAGGGTCTCAAATTTAGAAAACCACCTTATGCTTGCTTAAGGGGAAAGGTAAGTTGGGGTGCTGCATAAAACCAGAGATTGAAATGAGCACAGATAAAGTTCCTTAAGCCAAATATGGAATAGACAAGAGCTACTCCTTGCTCAACGAAATGGACTCAACACCCCATATTAAATGCCTAAGAATGTACCTGACTAGTAATTATCTTAAAACCTATGGATTGCTATGTCTCCGAAAGAGAATCAAGCATGTGTACAGGGGCATAAACGCAGCAGTGATAGGATTGGAGAGGTTCGGTGAGCAAATGAAGACCCTTTGAAGTCATATTGCATGGTACCCATTCCACGGGTTTCAACTACCCAGGTTTAAGGTATTCTTCCTTCAGCTAAAACATGCATGTGGAACCTAGAGTATGATCAACCGTGTGATCGGGAGACGTGTTCAAATATGTCTAAGTTTTCGTACCCTGGTACTCGGGTGCAACATTCCAGACGCTTTACTAACACTCTACCGACTTGGAGAGTCAGTCCCTTTAACCTCCTGTTTGGCCCAGTTTGCAATTTCTGCGGAAGATGAACAGGAATAGCGAGAACCAATGAGAGACTAGCTGGAGGTGTCTGGACGGGCAAATTTAACTCTCATTTCCCACCAGGAAGAGGAATTAACCAAAGGCTCAGCGTGCCGTGCCGGAACCAGATTAGGGCCTGAAGCCATCCTGCGGTGTTGCGGCCAGGTCACAAGAAAGCGAGTTGAAGAAAGGAGCTCAGGGGCACTGTAATTCACAAACCTGCAGAGTTATAAATGACAGCTATCGTCCAAAAATAGACTGAAGTAAGGCTGCCAAGAGGACTTGAAAGCGGGGCAGAATTGCAGGAAACCGATTTCAGGAGGTAGACTGGAATTGCATTGAAAGCATAGGAAAAGAGGCAGAACGTCCCCAATGATGCACTTGGCCAAAAAGGGCGTATGCGTTTTTTCCTGAATATATTCAGGAAAAAACGCATACGCCCTTTTTGGCCAACCAAGCAAGCTTGCAAAGGAAATCTGCACTACAATGAAGTCTCACTTCCCCCAGGTCAAAAGGGCCATCTGAAAAAAGTGTAAAATCCAGAAAGGCAGGACAGGCCATGGAGAACTGGGAGCCTTGTTATGCTGATGGGCGGGATGTAAATTGCCAACAGACACTCGGGAGAAGTGTATGGTGTTTCCTGAAACATCTAAAAAACAAAGCAACAGAGCCTAGGGCACTTCCACTTATGGTCCTATAGCTTAGGGAAATTAAAATCAAAAAGACACAGCCACCCCAAAGTTTGGGACACCTCTGTTTACAAGAACCTCGTTTACCGTACAAGTTCAATATCACAGAAAGTGAAAAATGGATAAAGAACTTGTGGTACTTACGTACAATGCAGTATCACTCAGCAATGAAATCTATGTCATCAGGCCCGTAGCAGCATAATGAGTGGATTCAGGTACGATGATTCTAACTGAAATAAGTCACACAGAAAAAGATACATCATAAGATATCAGTAATACACGGAATGTAAACTTGGCTACACAGGAACTGAATTCCAAAACAGAACAGGGTCTCAAATTTAGAAAACCAACTTATGCTTGCTTAAGGGGAAAGGTGAGTTGGGGTGCTGCATAAAACCAGAGATTGAAATGAGCACAGATAAAGTTCCTTAAGCCAAATATGGAATAGACAAGAGCTACTCCTTGCTCAACGAAATGGACTCAACACCCCATATTAAACGCCTAAGAATGTACCTGACTAGTAAGTATCTTAAAACCTATGGATTGCTATGTCTCCAAAAGAGAATCAAGCATGTGTACAGGGGCATAAATGCAGCAGTGATAGGATTGGAGAGCTTCGGTGAGCAAATGAAGACCCTTTGAAGTCATATTGCATGGTACCCATTCCACGGGTCTCAACTCTCCAGGTTTAAGGTATTCTTCCTTCAGCTAAAACATGCATGTGGAACCCAGAGTATGATCAACCGTGTGAACGGGAGACGTGTTCAAATATGTCTCAGTTTTCCTCCCCTGGTACTCGGGTGCAACATTCCAGACGCTTTACTAACACTCTCCCCACTTGGAGAGTCAGCGCCTTTAACCTCCTGTTTGGCCCAGTTTGCAATTTCTGCGGAAGATGAACAGGAATAGGGAGAACCAATGAGAGACTAGCTGGAGGTGTCTGGACGGGCAAATTTAACTCTCATTTCCCATCTGGAAGAGGAAATAAACAAAGGCTCAGCGTGCCGTGCCGGAACCAGATTAGGGCCTGAAGCCATCCTGCGGTGTTGCGGCCAGCTCAAAAGAAAGTGAGTTGAAGAAAGGAGCTCAGGGGCACTGTAATTCACAAACCTGCAGAGTTATAAATGACAGCTATCGTCCAAAAATAGACTGAAGTAAGGCTGCCAAGAGGACTTGAAAGCGGGGCAGAATTGCAGGAAACCGATTTCAGGAGGTAGACTGGAATTGCATTGAAAGCATAGGAAAAGAGGCAGAACGTCCACAATGATGCACTTGGCCAAAAAGGGCGTATGCGTTTTTTCCTGAATATATTCAGGAAAAAACGCATACGCCCTTTTTGGCCAACCAAGCAAGCTTGCAAAGGAAATCTGCACTACAATGAAGTCTCACTTCCCCCCGGTCAAAAGGGCCATCTGAAAAAAGTGTAAAATCCAGAAAGGCAGGACAGGCCATGGAGAACTGGGAGCCTTGTTATGCTGATGAGCGGGATGTAAATTGCCAACAGACACTCGGGAGAAGTGTATGGTGTTTCCTGAAACATCTAAAAAACAAAGCAACAGAGCCTAGGGCACTTCCACTTATGGTCCTATAGCTTAGGGAAATTAAAATCAAAAAGACACAGCCACCCCAAAGTTTGGGACGCCTCTGTTTACAAGAACCTCGTTTACCGTACAACTTCAATATCACAGAAAGTGAAAAATGGATAAAGAACTTGTGGTACTTACGTACAATGCAGTATCACTCAGCAATGAAATCTATGTCATCAGGCCCATAGCAGCATAATGAGTGGATTCAGGTACGATGATTCTAACTGAAATAAGTCACACAGAAAAAGAAACATCATAAGATATCACTAATACACGGAATGTAAACTTGGCTACACAGGAACTGAATTCCAAAACAGAACAGGGTCTCAAATTTAGAAAACCAACTTATGCTTGCTTAAGGGGAAAGGTGAGTTGGGGTGCTGCATAAAACCAGAGATTGAAATGAGCACAGATAAAGTTCCTTAAGCCAAATATGGAATAGACAAGAGCTACTCCTTGCTCAACGAAATGGACTCAACACCCCTTATTAAACGCCTAAGAATGTACCTGACTAGTAAGTATCTTAAAACCTATGGATTGCTATGTCTCCAAAAGAGAATCAAGCATGTGTACAGGGGAATAAATGCAGCAGTGATACGATTGGAGAGGTTCGGTGAGCAAATGAAGACCCTTTGAAGTCATATTGCATGGTACCCATTCCACGGGTCTCAACTCTCCAGGTTTAAGGTATTCTTCCTTCAGATAAAACATGCATGTGGAACCCAGAGTATGATCAACCGTGTGAACGGGAGACGTGTTCAAATATGTCTCAGTTTTCCTCCCCTGGTACTCGGGTGCAACATTCCAGACGCTTTACTAACACTCTCCCCACTTGGAGAGTCAGCGCCTTTAACCTCCTGTTTGGCCCAGTTTGCAATTTCTGCGGAAGATGAACAGGAATAGGGAGAACCAATGAGAGACTAGCTGGAGGTGTCTGGACGGGCAAATTTAACTCTCATTTCCTATCTGGAAGAGGAAATAACCAAAGGCTCAGCGTGCCGTGCCGGAACCAGATTAGGGCCTGAAGCCATCCTGCGGTGTTGCGGCCAGCTCAAAAGAAAGTGAGTTGAAGAAAGGAGCTCTGGGGCACTGTAATTCACAAACCTGCAGAGTTATAAATGACAGCTATCGTCCAAAAATATACTGAAGTAAGGCTGCCAAGAGGACTTGAAAGCGGGGCAGAATTGCAGGAAACCGATTTCAGGAGGTAGACTGGAATTGCATTGAAAGCATAGGAAAAGAGGCAGAACGTCCACAATGATGCACTTGGCCAAAAAGGGCGTATGCGCTTTTTCCTGAATATATTCAGGAAAAAACGCATACGCCCTTTTTGGCCAACCAAGCAAGCTTGCAAAGGAAATCTGCACTACAATGAAGTCTCACTTCCCCCCAGTCAAAAGGGCCATCTGAAAAAAGTGTAAAATCCAGAAAGGCAGCACAGGCCATGGAGAACTGGGAGCCTTGTTATGCTGATGGGCGGGATGTAAATTGCCAACAGACAATAGGGAGAAGTGTATGGTGTTTCCTGAAACATCTAAAAAACAAAGCAACAGAGCCTAGGGCACTTCCACTTATGGTCCTATAGCTTAGGGAAATTAAAATCAAAAAGACACAGCCACCCCAAAATTTGGGACGCCTCTGTTTACAAGAACCTCGTTTACAGTACAAGTTCAACATCGCAGAAAGTGAAAAATGGATAAAGAAGCTGTGGTATTTACTTACAAAGCAATATCACTCAGCAATGAAATCTATGTCATCAGGCCCTTAGCAGCACAATGAGTGGATTCAGGTACGATGATTCTAACTGAAATAATTCACACAGAAAAAGAAACATCATAAGATATCAGTAATACACGGAATGTAAACTTGGCTACAAAGGAACTGAATTACAGAACAGAACAGGGTCTCAAATTTAGAAAACCAACTGATGCTTGCTTAAGGGTAAAGGTGAGTTGGGGTGCTGCATAAAACCAGAGATTGAAATGAGCACAGATGAAGTTCCTTAAGCCAAATATGGAATAGAAAAGAGCTACTCCTTGCTCAACGAAATGGACTCAACACCCCATATTAAACGCCTAAGAATGTACCCTACTAGTAAGTATCTTAAAACCTATGGATTGCTATGTCTCCAAAAGAGAATCAAACATGTGTACAGGGGAATAAATGCAGCAGTGATAGGATTGGAGAGGTTCGGTGAGCAAATGAAGACCCTTTGAAGTCATATTGCATGGTACCCATTCCACGGGTCTCAACTCTCCAGGTTTAAGGTATTTTTCCTTCAGCTAAAACATGCATGTGGAACCCAGAGTATGATCAACCATGTGAACGGGAGACGTGTTCAAATATGTCTCAGTTTTCCTCCCCTGGTACTCGGGTGCAGCATTCCAGACGCTTTACTAACACTCTCCCCACTTGGAGAGTCAGCGCCTTTAACCTCCTGTTTGGCCCAGTTTGCAATTTCTGCGGAAGATGAACAGGAATAGGGAGAACCAATGAGAGACTAGCTGGAGGTGTCTGGACGGGCAAATTTAACTCTCATTTCCCATCTGGAAGAGGAAATAACCAAAGGCTCAGCGTGCCGTGCCGGAACCAGATTAGGGCCTGAAGCCATCCTGCGGTGTTGCGGCCAGGTCACAAGAAAGCGAGTTGAAGAAAGGAGCTCAGGGGCACTGTAATTCACAAACCTGCAGAGTTATAAATGACAGCTATCGTCCAAAAATATACTGAAGTAAGGCTGCCAAGAGGACTTGAAAGCGGGGCAGAATTGCAGGAAACCGATTTCAGGAGGTAGACTGGAATTGCATTGAAAGCATAGGAAAAGAGGCAGAACGTCCCCAATGATGCACTTGGCCAAAAAGGGCGTATGCGTTTTTTCCTGAATATATTCAGGAAAAAACGCATACGCCCTTTTTGGCCAACCAAGCAAGCTTGCAAAGGAAATCTGCACTACAATGAAGTCTCACTTCCCCCCGGTCAAAAGGGCCATCTGAAAAAAGTGTAAAATCCAGAAAGGCTGCACAGGCCATGGAGAACTGGGAGCCTTGTTATGCTGATGGGCGGGATGTAAATTGCCAACAGACACTCGGGAGAAGTGTATGGTGTTTCCTGAAACATCTAAAAAACAAAGCAACAGAGCCTAGGGCACTTCCACTTATGGTCCTATAGCTTAGGGAAATTAAAATCAAAAAGACACAGCCACCCCAAAATTTGGGACGCCTCTGTTTACAAGAACCTCGTTTACAGTACAAGTTCAACATCGCAGAAAGTGAAAAATGGATAAAGAAGCTGTGGTATTTACTTACAAAGCAATATCACTCAGCAATGAAATCTATGTCATCAGGCCCTTAGCAGCACAATGAGTGGATTCAGGTACGATGATTCTAACTGAAATAATTCACACAGAAAAAGAAACATCATAAGATATCAGTAATACACGGAATGTAAACTTGGCTACAAAGGAACTGAATTACAGAACAGAACAGGGTCTCAAATTTAGAAAACCAACTGATGCTTGCTTAAGGGTAAAGGTGAGTTGGGGTGCTGCATAAAACCAGAGATTGAAATGAGCACAGATGAAGTTCCTTAAGCCAAATATGGAATAGAAAAGAGCTACTCCTTGCTCAACGAAATGGACTCAACACCCCATATTAAACGCCTAAGAATGTACCCTACTAGTAAGTATCTTAAAACCTATGGATTGCTATGTCTCCAAAAGAGAATCAAACATGTGTACAGGGGAATAAATGCAGCAGTGATAGGATTGGAGAGGTTCGGTGAGCAAATGAAGACCCTTTGAAGTCATATTGCATGGTACCCATTCCACGGGTCTCAACTCTCCAGGTTTAAGGTATTTTTCCTTCAGCTAAAACATGCATGTGGAACCCAGAGTATGATCAACCATGTGAACGGGAGACGTGTTCAAATATGTCTCAGTTTTCCTCCCCTGGTACTCGGGTGCAGCATTCCAGACGGTTTACTAACACTCTCCCCACTTGGAGAGTCAGCGCCTTTAACCTCCTGTTTGGCCCAGTTTGCAATTTCTGCGGAAGATGAACAGGAATAGGGAGAACCAATGAGAGACTAGCTGGAGGTGTCTGGACGGGCAAATTTAACTCTCATTTCCCATCTGGAAGAGGAAATAACCAAAGGCTCAGCGTGCCGTGCCGGAACCAGATTAGGGCCTGAAGCCATCCTGCGGTGTTGCGGCCAGGTCACAAGAAAGCGAGTTGAAGAAAGGAGCTCAGGGGCACTGTAATTCACAAACCTGCAGAGTTATAAATGACAGCTATCGTCCAAAAATAGACTGAAGTAAGGCTGCCAAGAGGACTTGAAAGCGGGGCAGAATTGCAGGAAACCGATTTCAGGAGGTAGACTGGAATTGCATTGAAAGCATAGGAAAAGAGGCAGAACGTCCACAATGATGCACTTGGCCAAAAAGGGCGTATGCGTTTTTTCCTGAATATATTCAGGAAAAAACGCATACGCCCTTTTTGGCCAACCAAGCAAGCTTGCAAAGGAAATCTGCACTACAATGAAGTCTCACTTCCCCCCGGTCAAAAGGGCCATCTGAAAAAAGTGTAAAATCCAGAAAGGCTGCACAGGCCATGGAGAACTGGGAGCCTTGTTATGCTGATGGGCGGGATGTAAATTGCCAACAGACACTCGGGAGAAGTGTATGGTGTTTCCTGAAACATCTAAAAAACAAAGCAACAGAGCCTAGGGCACTTCCACTTATGGTCCTATAGCTTAGGGAAATTAAAATAAAAAAGACACAGCCACCCCAAAGTTTGGGACGCCTCTGTTTACAAGAACCTCGTTTACCGTACAAGTTCAACATCGCAGAAAGTGAAAAATGGATAAAGAACTTGTGGTACTTACGTACAATGCAGTATCACTTAGCAATGAAATCTATGTCATCAGGCCCGTAGCAGCATAATGAGTGGATTCAGGTACGATGATTCTAACTGAAATAAGTCACACAGAAAAAGAAACATCATAAGATATCACTAATACACAGAATGTAAACTTGGCTACAAAGGAACTGAATTACAGAACAGAACAGGGTCTCAAATTTAGAAAACCAACTTATGCTTGCTTAAGAGGAAAGGTGAGTTGGGGTGCTGCATAAAACCAGAGATTGAAATGAGCACAGATAAAGTTCCTTAAGCCAAATATGGAATAGACAAGAGCTACTCCTTGCTCAACGAAATGGACTCAACACCCCATATTAAACGCCTAAGAATGTACGTGACTAGTAAGTATCTTAAAACCTATGGATTGCTATGTCTCCGAAAGAAAATCAAGCATGTGTACAGGGACATAAATGCAGCAGTGATAGGATTGGAGAGCTTCGGTGAGCAAATGAAGACCCTTTGAAGTCATATTGCATGGTACCAATTCCACGGGTCTCAACTCTGCAGGTTTAAGGTATTCTTCCTTCAGCTAAAACATGCATGTGGAACCCAGAGTATGATCAACCATGTGATCGGGAGACGTGTTCAAATATGTCTCAGTTTTCCTCCCCTGGTACTCGGGTGCAACATTCCAGATGCTTTACTAACACTCTCCCGACTTGGAGAGTCAGCGCCTTTAACCTCCTGTTTGGCCCAGTTTGCAATTTCTGCGGAAGATGAACAGGAATAGGGAGAACCAATGAGAGACTAGCTGGAGGTGTCTGGACGGGCAAATTTAACTCTCATTTCCCACCAGGAAGAGGAAATAACCAAAGGCTCAGCGTGCCGTGCCGGAACCAGATTAGGGCCTGAAGCCATCCTGCGGTGTTGCGGCCAGCTCAAAAGAAAGTGAGTTGAAGAAAGGAGCTCAGGGGCACTGTAATTCACAAACCTGCAGAGTTATAAATGACAGCTATCGTCCAAAAATAGACTGAAGTAAGGCTGCCAAGAGGACTTGAAAGCGGGGCAGAATTGCAGGAAACCGATTTCAGGAGGTAGACTGGAATTGCATTGAAAGCATAGGAAAAGAGGCAGAACGTCCACAATGATGCACTTGGCCAAAAAGGGCGTATGCGTTTTTTCCTGAATATATTCAGGAAAAAACGCATACGCCCTTTTTGGCCAACCAAGCAAGCTTGCAAAGGAAATCTGCACTACAATGAAGTCTCACTTCCCCCCGGTCAAAAGGGCCATCTGAAAAAAGTGTAAAATCCAGAAAGGCAGCACAGGCCATGGAGAACTGGGAGCCTTGTTATGCTGATGGGCGGGATGTAAATTGCCAACAGACAATAGGGAGAAGTGTATGGTGTTTCCTGAAACATCTAAAAAACAAAGCAACAGAGCCTAGGGCACTTCCACTTATGGTCCTATAGCTTAGGGAAATTAAAATAAAAAAGACACAGCCACCCCAAAGTTTGGGACGCCTCTGTTTACAAGAACCTCGTTTACCGTACAAGTTCAACATCGCAGAAAGTGAAAAATGGATAAAGAACTTGTGGTACTTACGTACAATGCAGTATCACTTAGCAATGAAATCTATGTCATCAGGCCCGTAGCAGCATAATGAGTGGATTCAGGAACGATGATTCTAACTGAAATAAGTCACACAGAAAAAGAAACGTCATAAGATATCACTAATACACGGAATGTAAACTTGGCTACACAGGAACTGAATTACAGAACAGAACAGGGTCTCAAATTTAGAAAACCAACTTATGCTTGCTTAAGAGGAAAGGTGAGTTGGGGTGCTGCATAAAACCAGAGATTGAAATGAGCACAGATAAAGTTCCTTAAGCCAAATATGGAATAGACAAGAGCTACTCCTTGCTCAACGAAATGGACTCAACACCCCATATTAAACGCCTAAGAATGTACCTGACTAGTAAGTATCTTAAAACCTATGGATTGCTATGTCTCCGAAAGAGAATCAAGCATGTGTACAGGGACATAAATGCAGCAGTGATAGGATTGGAGAGGTTCGGTGAGCAAATGAAGACCCTTTGAAGTCATATTGCATGGTACCCATTCCACGGGTCTCAACTCTCCAGGTTTAAGGTATTCTTCCTTCAGCTAAAACATGCATGTGGAACCCAGAGTATGATCAACCATGTGATCGGGAGACGTGTTCAAATATGTCTCAGTTTTCCTCCCCTGGTACTCGGGTGCAACATTCCAGACGCTTTACTAACACTCTCCCGACTTTGAGAGTCAGCGCCTTTAACCTCCTGTTTGGCCCAGTTTGCAATTTCTGCGGAAGATGAACAGGAATAGGGAGAACCAATGAGAGACTAGCTGGAGGTGTCTGGACGGGCAAATTTAACTCTCATTTCCCACCAGGAAGAGGAAATAACCAAAGGCTCAGCGTGCCGTGCCGGAACCAGATTAGGGCCTGAAGCCATCCTGAGGTGTTGCGGCCAGCTCAAAAGAAAGTGAGTTGAAGAAAGGAGCTCAGGGGCACTGTAATTCACAAACCTGCAGAGTTATAAATGACAGCTATCGTCCAAAAATATACTGAAGTAAGGCTGCCAAGAGGACTTGAAAGCGGGGCAGAATTGCAGGAAACCGATTTCAGGAGGTAGACTGGAATTGCATTGAAAGCATAGGAAAAGAGGCAGAACGTCCACAATGATGCACTTGGCCAAAAAGGGCGTATGCGTTTTTCCCTGAATATATTCAGGAAAAAACGCATACGCCCTTTTTGGCCAACCAAGCAAGCTTGCAAAGGAAATCTGCACTACAATGAAGTCTCACTTCACACCGGTCAAAAGGGCCATTTGAAAAAAGTGTAAAATCCAGAAAGCCACGACAGGCCATGGAGAACTGGGAGCCTTGTTATGCTGATGGGCGGGATGTAAATTGCCAACAGACACTCGGGAGAAGTGTATGGTGTTTCCTGAAACATCTAAAAAACAAAGCAACAGAGCCTAGGGCACTTCCACTTATGGTCCTATAGCTTAGGGAAATTAAAATCAAAAAGACACAGCCACCCCAAAGTTTGGGACGCCTCTGTTTACAAGAACCTCGTTTACAGTACAAGTTCAACATCGCAGAAAGTGAAAAATGGATAAAGAAGATGTGGTATTTACTTACAAAGCAATATCACTCAGCAATGAAATCTATGTCATCAGGCTCTTAGCAGCACAATGAGTGGATTCAGGTATGATGATTCTAACTGAAATAAGTCATACAGAAAAAGAAACATCATAAGATATCACTAATACACGGAATGTAAACTTGGCTACACAGGAACTGAATTACAGAACAGAACAGGGTCTCAAATTTAGAAAACCAACTTATGCTTGCTTAAGAGGAAAGGTGAGTTGGGGTGCTGCATAAAACCAGAGATTGAAATGAGCACAGATAAAGTTCCTTAAGCCAAATATGGAATAGACAAGAGCTACTCCTTACTCAACAAAATGGACTCAACACCGCATATTAAACGCCTAAGAATGTACCTGACTAGTAAGTATATTAAAACCTATGGATTGCTATGTCTCCGAAAGAGAATCAAGCATGTGAACAGGGGCATAAACGCAGCAGTGATAGGATTGGAGAGGTTCGGTGAGCAAATGAAGACCCTTTGAAGTCATATTGCTTGGTACCCATTCCACGGGTTTCAACTACCCAGGTTTAAGGTATTCTTCCTTCAGCTAAAACATGCATGTGGAACCTAGAGTATGATCAACCATGTGATTGGGAGACGTGTTCAAATATGTCTCAGTTTTCCTCCCCTGGTACTCGGGTGCAACATTCCAGACGCTTTACTAACACTCTCCCGACTTGGAGAATCAGTCCCTTTAACCTCCTGTTTGGCCCAGTTTGCAATTTCTGTGGAAGATGAAAATGAATAGCGAGAACCAATGAGAGACTAGCTGGAGGTGGCTGGACGGGCAAATTTAACTCTCATTTCCCACCAGGAAGAGGAAATAACCAAAGGCTCAGCGTGCCGTGCCGGAACCAGATTAGGGCCTGAAGCCATCCTGCGGTGTTGCGGCCAGGTCACAAGAAAGCGAGTTGAAGAAAGGAGCTCAGGGGCACTGTAATTCACAAACCTGCAGAGTTATAAATGACAGCTATCGTCCAAAAATAGACTAAAGTAAGGCTGCCAAGACGACTTGAAATCGGGGCAGAATTGTAGGAAACCGATTTCAGGAGGTAGACTGGAATTGCATTGAAAGCATAGGAAAAGAGGCAGAACGTCCACAATGATGCACTTGGCCAAAAAGGGCGTATGCGTTTTTTCCTGAATATATTCAGGAAAAAACGCATACACCCTTTTTGGCCAACCAAGCAAACTTGCAAAGGAAATCTGCACTACAATGAAGTCTCACTTCCCCCCGGTCAAAAGGGCCATCTGAAAAAAGTGTAAAATCCAGAAAGGCAGGACAGGCCATGGAGAACTGGGAGCCTTGTTATGCTGATGGGCGGGATGTAAATTGCCAACAGACACTCGGGAGAAGTGTATGGTGTTTCCTGAAACATCTAAAAAACAAAGCAACAGAGCCTAGGGCACTTCCACTTATGGTCCTATAGCTTAGGGAAATTAAAATCAAAAAGACACAGCCACCCCAAAGTTTGGGACGCCTCTGTTTACAAGAACCTCATTTACCGTACAAGTTCAATATCACAGAAAGTGAAAAATGGATAAAGAAGTTGTGGAATTTACTTACAAAGCAATATCACTCAGCAATGAAATCTATGTCATCAGGCCCGTAGCAGCACAATGAGTGGATTCAGGTATGATGATTCTAACTGAAATAAGTCACACAGAAAAAGAAACATCATAAGATATCAGTAATACACGGAATGTAAACTTGGCTACACAGGAACTGAATTCCAAAAAAGAACAGGGTCTCAAATTTAGAAAACCAACTTATGCTTGCTTAAGGGGAAAGGTGAGTTGGGGTGCTGCATAAAACCAGAGATTGAAATGAGCACAGATAAAGTTCCTTAAGCCAAATATGGAATAGACCAGAGCTACTCCTTGCTCAACAAAAAGGACTCAACACCCCATATTAAACGCCTAAGAATGTACCTGACTAGTAAGTATCTTAAAACCTATGGATTGCTATGTCTCCGAAAGAGAATCAAGCGTGTGTACAGGGGCATAAACGCAGCAGTGATAGGATTGGAGAGGTTCGGTGAGCAAATGAAGACCCTTTGAAGTCATATTGCATGGTACGCATTACACGGGATTCAACTACCCAGGTTTAAGGTATTCTTCCTTCAGCTAAAACATGCATGTGGAACCTAGAGTATGATCAACCATGTGATCGGGAGACGTGTTCAAATATGTCTCAGTTTTCGTCCCCTGGTACTCGGGTGCAACATTCCAGATGCTTTACTAACACTCTCTCGACTTGGAGAGTCAGTCCCTTTAACCTCCTGTTTGGCCCAGTTTGCAATTTCTGCGGAAGATGAACAGGAATAGCGAGAACCAATGAGAGACTAGCTGGAGGTGTCTGGACGGGCAAATTTAACTCTCATTTCCCACCAGGAAGAGGAATTAACCAAAGGCTCAGCGTGCCGTGCCGGAACCAGATTAGGGCCTGAAGCCATCCTGCGGTGTTGCGGCCAGCTCAAAAGAAAGCGAGTTGAAGAAAGGAGCTTAGGGGCACTGTAATTCACAAACCTGCAGAGTTATAAATGACAGCTATTGTCCAAAAATATACTGAAGTAAGGCTGCCAAGAGGACTTGAAAGCGGGGCAGAATTGCAGGAAACCGATTTCAGGAGGTAGACTGGAATTGCATTGAAAGCATAGGAAAAGAGGCAGAACGTCCACAATGATGCACTTGGCCAAAAAGGGCGTTTGCGTTTTTTCCTGAATACATTCAGGAAAAAATGCATACGCCCTATTTGGCCAACCAAGCAAGCTTGCAAAGGAAATCTGCACTACAATGAAGTCTCACTTCCCCCCGGTCAAAAGGGCCATCTGAAAAAAGTGTAAAATCCAGAAAGGCAGGACAGGCCATGGAGAACTGGGAGCCTTGTTATGCTGATGGGCGGGATGTAAATTAACAACAGACACACGGGAGAAGTGTATGGTGTTTCCTGAAACATCTAAAAAACAAAGCAACAGAGCCTAGGGCACTTCCACTTATGGTCCTATAGCTTAGGGAAATTAAAATCAAAAAGACACAGACACCCCAAAGTTTGGGACGCCTCTGTTTACAAGAACCTCGTTTACCGTACAAGTTCAATATCGCAGAAAGTGGAAAATGGATAAAGAACTTGTGGTACTTACGTACAATGCACTATCACTCAGCAATGAAATCTATGTCATCAGGCCCGTAGCAGCATAATGAGTGGATTCAGGTACGATGATTCTAACTGAAATAAGTCACAGAGAAAAAGAAACATCATAAGATATCACTAATACATGGAATGTAAACTTGGCTACACAGGAACTGAATTCCAAAACAGAACAGGGTCTCAAATTTAGAAAACCAACTTATGCTTGCTTAAGGGGAAAGGTGAGTTGGGGTGCTGCATAAAACCAGAGATTGAAATGAGCACAGATAAAGTTCCTTAAGCCAAATATGGAATAGACAAGAGCTACTCCTTGCTCAACGAAATGGACTCAACACCCCATATTAAACGCCTAAGAATGTACCTGACTAGTAAGTATCTTAAAACCTATGGATTGCTATGTCTCCAAAAGAGAATCAAGCGTGTGTACAGGGGCATAAACGCAGCAGTGATATGATTGGAGAGGTTCGGTGAGCAAATGAAGACCCTTTGAAGTCATATTGCATGGTACCCATTCCACGGGTCTCAACTCTCCAGGTTTAAGGTATTCTTCCTTCAACTAAAACATGCATGTGGAACCCAGAGTATGATCAACCATGTGAACGGCAGACGTGTTCAAATATGTCTCAGTTTTCCTCCCCTGGTACTCGGGTGCAACATTCCAGACGCTTTACTAAGACTCTCCCCACTTGGAGAGTCAGCGCCTTTAACCTCCTCTTTGGCCCAGTTTGCAATTTCTGTGGAAGATGAACAGGAATAGGGAGAACCAATGAGAGACTAGCTGGAGGTGTCTGGACGGGCAAATTTAACTCTCATTTCCCACCAGGAAGAGGAAATAACCAAAGGCTCATCGTGCCGTGCCGGAACCAAAATAGTGCCTGAAGCCATCCAGCGGTGTTGCGGCCAGCTCACAAGAAAGCGAGTTGAAGAAAGGAGCTCAGGGGCACTGTAATTCACAAACCTGCAGAGTTATAAATGACAGCTATCGTCCAAAAATATACTGAAGTAAGGCTGCCAAGAGGACTTGAAATCGGGGCAGAATTGTAGGAAACCGATTTCAGGAGGTAGACTGGAATTGCATTGAAAGCATAGGAAAAGAGGCAGAACGTCCACAATGATGCACTTGGCCAAAAAGTGCATATGCGTTTTTTCCTGAATATATTCAGGAAAAAACGCATACGCCCTTTTTGGCCAACCAAGCAAACTTGCAAAGGATATCTGCACTACAATGAAGTCTCACTTCCCCCCGGTCAAAAGGGCCAACTGAAAAAAGTGTAAAATCCAGAAAGGCAGGACAGGCCATGGAGAACTGGGAGCCTTGTTATGCTGATGGGCGGGATGTAAATTGCCAACAGACACTCGGGAGAAGTGTATGGTGTTTCCTGAAACATCTAAAAAACAAAGCAACAGAGCCTAGGGCACTTCCACTTATGGTCCTATAGCTTAGGGAAATTAAAATCAAAAAGACACAGTCACCCCAAAGTTTGGGACGCCTCTGTTTACAAGAACCTCGTTTACAGTACAAGTTCAACATCGCAGAAAGTGAAAAATGGATAAAGAAGCTGTGGTATTTACTTACAAAGCAATATCACTCAGCAATGAAATCTATGTCATCAGGCCCTTAGCAGCACAATGAGTGGATTCAGGTACGATGATTCTAACTGAAATAAGTCACACAGAAAAAGAAACATCATAAGATATCAGTAATACACGGAATGTAAACTTGGCTACACAGGAACTGAATTACAGAAAAGAACAGGGTCTCAAATTTAGAAAACCAACTTATGCTTGCTTAAGGGGAAAGGTGAGTTGGGGTGCTGCATAAAACCAGAGATTGAAATGAGCACAAATAAAGTTCCTTAAGCCAAATATGGAATAGACAACAGCTACTTCTTTCTCAACGAAAAGGACTCAACACCCCATATTAAACGCCTAAGAATGTACCTGACTAGTAAGTATCTTAAAACCTATGGATTGCTATGTCTCCAAAAGAGAATCAAGCGTGTGTACAGGGGCATAAACGCAGCAGTGATAGGATTGGAGAGCTTCGGTGAGCAAATGAAGACCCTTTGAAGTCATATTGCATGGTACCCATTCCACGGGTCTCAACTCTCCAGGTTTAAGGTATTCTTCCTTCAGCTAAAACATGCATGTGTAACCCAGAGTATGATCAACCGTGTGAACGGCAGACGTGTTCAAATATGTCTCAGTTTTCCTCCCCTGGTACTCGGGTGCAACATTCCAGACGCTTTACTAAGACTCTCCCCACTTGGAGAGTCAGCGCCTTTAACCTCCTGTTTGGCCCAGTTTGCAATTTCTGCGGAAGATGAACAGGAATAGGGAGAACCAATGAGAGACTAGCTGGAGGTGTCTGGACGGGCAAATTTTACTCTCATTTCCCACCAGGAAGAGGAATTAACCAAAGGCTCAGCGTGCCGTGCCGGAACCAGATTAGGGCCTGAAGCCATCCTGCAGTGTTGCGGCCAGCTCAAAAGAAAGCGAGTTGAAGAAAGGAGCTCAGGGGCACTGTAATTCACAAACGTGCAGAGTTATAAATGACAGCTATCGTCCAAAAATATACTGAAGTAAGGCTGCCAAGAGGACTTGAAAGTGGGGCAGAATTGCAGGAAACCGATTTCAGGAGGTAGACTGGAATTGCATTGAAAGCATAGGAAAAGAGGCAGAACGTCCACAATGATGCACTTGGCCAAAAAGGGCGTATGCGTTTATTCCTGAATATATTCAGGAAAAAATGCATACGCCCTTTTTGGCCAACCAAGCAAGCTTGCAAAGGAAATCTGAACTACAATGAAGTCTCACTTCCCCCCGGTCAAAAGGGCCATCTGAAAAAAGTGTAAAATCCAGAAAGGCAGGACAGGCCATGGAGAACTGGGAGCCTTGTTATGCTGATGGGCGGGATGTAAATTGCCAACCGACACTGGGGAGAAGTGTATGGTGTTTCCTGAAACATCTAAAAAACAAAGCAACAGAGCCTAGGGCACTTCCACTTATGGTCCTATAGCTTAGGGAAATTAAAATCACAAAGACACAGCCACCCCAAAGTTTGGGACGCCTCTGTTTACAAGAACCTCGTTTACCATACAAGTTCAATATCACAGAAAGTGAAAAATGGATAAAGAACTTGTGGTACTTATGTACAAAGCAGTATCACTCAGCAAAGAAATCTATGACATCAGGCCCGTATCAGCATAATGAGTGGATTCAGGTACGATGATTCTAACTGAAATAAGTCACACAGAAAAAGAAACATCATAAGATATCAGTAATACACGGAATGTAAACTTGGCTACACAGGAACTGAATTACAGAACAGAACAGGGTCTCAAATTTAGAAAACCAACTTATGCTTGCTTAAGGGGAAAGGTGAGTTGGGGTGCTGCATAAAACCAGAGATTGAAATGAGCACAGATAAAGTTCCTTAAGCCAAATATGGAATAGACAAGAGCTACACCTTGCTCAACGAAATGGACTCAACACCCCATATTAAACGCCTAAGAATGTACCTGACTAGTAAGTATCTTAAAACCTATGGATTGCTATGTCTCCAAAAGAGAATCAAGCGTGTGTACAGGGGCATAAACGCAGCAGTGATAGGATTGGAGAGGTTCGGTGAGCAAATGAAGACCCTTTGAAGTCATATTGCATGGTACCCATTCCACAGGTTTCAACTACCCACGTTTAAGGTATTCTTGCTTCAGCTAAAACATGCATGTGGAACCCAGAGTATGATCAACCGTGTGAACGGGAGACGTGTTCAAATATGTGTCAGTTTTCCTCCCCTGGTACTCGGGTGCAACATTCCAGATGCTTTACTAACACTCTCCCCACTTGGAGAGTCAGCACCTTTAACCTCCTGTTTGGCCCAGTTTGCAATTTCTTCGGAAGATGAACAGGAATAGGGAGAACCAATGAGAGACTAGCTGGAGGTGTCTGGACGGGCAAATTTAACTCTCATTTCCCACAGGGAAGAGCAATAAACCAAAGGCTCAGCGTGCCGTGCCGGAACCAGATTAGGGCCTGAAGCCATCCTGCGGTGTTGCGGCCAGGTCACAAGAAAGCGAGTTGAAGAAAGGAGCTCAGGGGCACTGTAATTCACAAACCTGCAGAGTTATAAATGACAGCTATCGTCCAAAAATATACTGAAGTAAGGCTGCCAAGAGGACTTGAAAGCGGGGCAGAATTGCAGGAAACCGATTTCAGGAGGTAGACTGGAATTGCATTGAAAGCATAGGAAAAGAGGCAGAACGTCCACAATGATGCACTTGGTCAAAAAGGGCGTATGCGTTTTTTCCTGAATATATTCAGGAAAAAACGCATACGCCCTTTTTGGCCAACCAAGCAAGCTTGCAAAGGAAATCTGCACTACAATGAAGTCTCACTTCCCCCCGGTCAAAAGGGCCATCTGAAAAAAGTGTAAAATCCAGAAAGGCAGGACAGGCCATGGAGAACTGGGAGCCTTGTTATGCTGATGGGCGGGATGTAAATTGCCAACAGACACTCGGGAGAAGTGTATGGTGTTTCCTGAAACATCTAAAAAACAAAGCAACAGAGCCTAGGGCACTTCCACTTATGGTCCTATAGCTTAGGGAAATTAAAATCAAAAAGACACAGCCACCCCAAAGTTTGGGACGCCTCTGTTTACAAGACCCTTGTTTACAGTACAAGTTCAACATCGCAGAAAGTGAAAAATGGATAAAGAAGTTGTGGTATTTACTTACAAAGCAATATCACTCAGCAATGAAATCTATGTCATCAGGCCCTTAGCAGCACAATGAGTGGATTCAGGTATGATGATTCTAACTGAAATAAGTCACACAGAAAAAGAAACATCATAAGATATCAGTAATACACGGAATGTAAACTTGGCTACACAGGAACTGAATTACAGAACAGAACAGGGTCTCAAATTTAGAAAACCAACTTATGCTTGCTTAAGGGGAAAGGTGAGTTGGGGTGCTGCATAAAACCAGAGATTGAAATGAGCACAGATAAAGTTCCTTAAGCCAAATATGGAATAGACAAGATCTACTCCTTGTTCAACGAAATGGACTCAACACCGCATATTAAACGACTAAGTATGTAGCTGACTAGTAAGTATCTTAAAACCTATGGATTGCTATGTCTCCAAAAGAGAATCAAGCGTGTGTACAGGGGCATAAACGCAGCAGTGATAGTTTTGGAGAGTTTCGGTGAGCAAATGAAGACCCTTTGAAGTCATATTGCATGGTACCCATTCCACAGGTTTCAACTACCCACGTTTAAGGTATTCTTCCTTCAGCTAAAACATGCATGTGGAACCCAGAGTATGATCAACCGTGTGAACGGGAGACGTGTTCAAATATGTCTCAGTTTTCCTCCCATGATACTCGGGTGCACCATTCCAGATGCTTTACTAACACTCTCCCGACTTGGAGAGTCAGTCCCTTTAACCTCCTGTTTGGCCCAGTTTGCAATTTCTGCGGAAGATGAACAGGAATAGCGAGAACCAATGAGAGACTAGCTGGAGGTGTCTGGACGGGCAAATTTAACTCTCATTTCCCACCAGGAAGAGGAATTAACCAAAGGCTCAGCGTGCCGTGCCGGAACCAGATTAGGGCCTGAAGCCCTCCTGCGGTGTTGCGGCCAGCTCAAAAGAAAGTGAGTTGAAGAAAGGAGCTTAGGGGCACTGTAATTCACAAACCTGCAGAGTTATAAATGACAGCTATTGTCCAAAAATATACTGAAGTAAGGCTGCCAAGAGGACTTGAAAGCGGGGCAGAATTGCAGGAAACCGATTTCAGGAGGTAGACTGGAATTGCATTGAAAGCATAGGAAAAGAGGCAGAACGTCCACAATGATGCACTTGGCCAAAAAGGGCGTTTGCGTTTTTTCCTGAATACATTCAGGAAAAAATGCATACACCCTATTTGGCCAACCAAGCAAGCTTGCAAAGGAAATCTGCACTACAATGAAGTCTCACTTCCCCCCGGTCAAAAGGGCCATCTGAAAAAAGTGTAAAATTCAGAAAGGCAGGACAGGCCATGGAGAACTGGGAGCCTTGTTATGCTGATGGGCGGGATGTAAATTGCCAACAGACACTCGGGAGAAGTGTATGGTGTTTCCTGAAACATCTAAAAAACAAAGCAACAGAGCCTAGGGCACTTCCACTTATGGTCCTATAGATTAGGGAAATTAAAATCAAAAAGATACATCCACCCCAAAGTTTGGGCCGCCTCTGTTTACAAGAACCTCGTTTACCGTACAAGTTCAATATCGCAGAAATTGGAAAATGGATAAAGAACTTGTGGTACTTACGTACAATGCAGTATCACTTAGCAATGAAATCTATGTCATCAGGCCCGTAGCAGCATAATGAGTGGATTCAGGTACGATGATTCTAACTGAAATAAGTCACAGAGAAAAAGAAACATCATAAGATATCACTAATACATGGAATGTAAACTTGGCTACACAGGAACTGAATTCCAAAACAGAACAGGGTCTCAAATTTAGAAAACCAACTTATGCTTGCTTAAGGGGAAAGGTGAGTTGGGGTGCTGCATAAAACCAGAGATTGAAATGAGCACAGATAAAGTTCCTTAAGCCAAATATGGAATAGACAAGAGCTACTCCTTGCTCAACGAAATGGACTCAACACCCCATATTAAACGCTTAAGAATGTACCTGACTAGTAAGTATCTTAAAACCTATGGATTGCCATGTCTCCAAAAGAGAATCAAGCGTGTGTACAGGGGCATAAACGCAGCAGTGATAGGATTGGAGAGGTTCGGTGAGCAAATGAAGACCCTTTGAAGTCATATTGCATGGTACCCATTCCACAGGTTTCAACTACCCACGTTTAAGGTATTCTTCATTCAGCTAAAACATGCATGTGGAACCCAGAGTATGATCAACTGTGTGAACGGGAGACGTGTTCAAATATGTGTCAGTTTTCCTCCCCTGGTACTCGGGTGAAACATTCCAGACGCTTTACTAACACTCTCCCCACTTGGAGAGTCAGCGCCTTTAACCTCCTGTTTGGCCCAGTTTGCAATTTCTGTGGAAGATGAACAGGAATAGGGAGAACCAATGAGAGACTAGCTGGAGGTGTCTGGACGGGCAAATTTAACTCTCATTTCCCACCAGGAAGAGGAATTAACCAAAGGCTCAGCGTGCCGTGCCGGAACCAGATTAGGGCCTGAAGCCATCCTGCAGTGTTGCGGCCAGCTCAAAAGAAAGCGAGTTGAAGAAAGGAGCTCAGGGGCACTGTAATTCACAAACGTGCAGAGTTATAAATGACAGCTATCGTCCAAAAATATACTGAAGTAAGGCTGCCAAGAGGACTTGAAAGCGGGGCAGAATTGCAGGAAACTGATTTCAGGAGGTAGACTGGAATTGCATTGAAAGCATAGGAAAAGAGGCAGAACGTCCACAATGATGCACTTGGTCAAAAAGGGCGTATGCATTTTTTCCTGAATATATTCAGGAAAAAACGCATACGCCCTTTTTGGCCAACCAAGCAAGCTTGCAAAGGAAATCTGCACTACAATGAAGTCTCACTTCCCCCCGGTCAAAAGGGCCATCTGAAAAAAGTGTAAAATCCAGAAAGGCAGGACAGGCCATGGAGAACTGGGAGCCTTGTTATGCTGATGGGCGGGATGTAAATTGCCAACAGACACTCGGGAGAAGTGTATGGTGTTTCCTGAAACATCTAAAAAACAAAGCAACAGAGCCTAGGGCACTTCCACTTATGGTCCTATAGCGTAGGGAAATTAAAATCAAAAAGACACAGCCACCCCAAAGTTTGGGACGCCTCTGTTTACAAGAACCTCGTTTACCATACAAGTTCAATATAACAGAAAGTGAAAAATGGATAAAGAACTTGTGGTACTTACGTACAATGCAGTATCACTCAGCAATGAAATCTATGTCATCAGGCCCGTAGCAGCATAAAGAGTGGATCCAGGTACGATGATTCTAACTGAAATAAGTCACACAGAAAAAGAAACATCATAAGATATCAGTAATACACGGAATGTAAACTTGGCTACACAGGAACTGAATTACAGAACAGAACAGGGTCTCAAATTTAGAAAACCAACTTATGCTTGCTTAAGGGGAAAGGTGAGTTGGGGTGCTGCATAAAACCAGAGATTGAAATGAGCATAGATAAAGTTCCTTAAGCCAAATATGGAATAGACAAGAGCTACTCCTTGCTCAACGAAATGGACTCAACACCGCATATTAAACGCCTAAGAATGTACCTGACTAGTAAGTATCTTAAAACCTATGGATTGCTATGTCTCCAAAAGAGAATCAAGCGTGTGTACAGGGGCATAAACGCAGCAGTGATAGGATTGGAGAGGTTCGGTGAGCAAATGAAGACCCTTTGAAGTCATATTGCATGGTACCCATTCCACAGGTTTCAACTACCCACGTTTAAGGTATTCTTGCTTCAGCTAAAACATGCATGTGGAACCCAGAGTATGATCAACCGTGTGAACGGGAGACGTGTTCAAATATGTCTCAGTTTTCCTCCCCTGGTACTCGGGTGCAACATTCCAGATGCTTTACTAACACTCTCCCCACTTGGAGAGTCAGCGCCTTTAACCTCCTGTTTGGCCCAGTTTGCAATTTCTGCGGAAGATGAACAGGAATAGGGAGAACCAATGAGAGACTAGCTGGAGGTGTCTGGACGGGCAAATTTAACTCTCATTTCCCACCAGGAAGAGGAAATAACCAAAGGCTCAGCGTGCCGTGCCGGAACCAGATTAGGGCCTGAAGCCATCCTGCGGTGTTGCGGCCAGGTCACAAGAAAGCGAGTTGAAGAAAGGAGCTCAGGGGCACTGTAATTCACAAACCTGCAGAGTTATAAATGACAGCTATCGTCCAAAAATATACTGAAGTAAGGCTGCCAAGAGGACTTGAAAGCGGGGCAGAATTGCAGGAAACCGATTTCAGGAGGTAGACTGGAATTGCATTGAAAGCATAGGAAAAGAGGCAGAACGTCCACAATGATGCACTTGGTCAAAAAGGGCGTATGCGTTTTTTCCTGAATATATTCAGGAAAAAACGCATACGCCCTTTTTGGCCAACCAAGCAAGCTTGCAAAGGAAATCTGCACTACAATGAAGTCTCACTTCCCCCCGGTCAAAAGGGCCATCTGAAAAAAGTGTAAAATCCAGAAAGCCAGGACAGGCCATGGAGAACTGGGAGCCTTGTTATGCTGCTGGGCGGGATGTAAATTGCCAACAGACACTCGGGAGAAGTGTATGGTGTTTCCTGAAACATCTAAAAAACAAAGCAACAGAGCCTAGGGCACTTCCACTTATGGTCCTATAGCTTAGGGAAATTAAAATCAAAAAGACACACCCACCCCAAAGTTTGGGACGCCTCTGTTTACAAGAACCTCGTTTACCGTACAAGTTCAATATCACAGAAAGTGAAAAATGGATAAAGAACTTGTGGTACTTACGTACAATGCAGTATCACTCAGCAATGAAATCTATGTCATCAGGCCCGTAGCAGCATAAAGGGTGGATTCAGGTACGATGATTCTAACTGAAATAAGTCACACAGAAAAAGAAACATCATAAGATGTCACTAATACATGGAATGTAAACTTGGCTACAGAGGAACTGAATTCCAAAACAGAACGGGATCTCAAATTTAGAAAACCAACTTATGCTTGCTTAAGGGGAAAGGTGAGTTGGGGTGCTGCATAAAACCAGAGATTGAAATGAGCATAGATAAAGTTCCTTAAGCCAAATATGGAATAGACAAGAGCTACTCCTTGCTCAACGAAATGGACTCAACACCGCATATTAAACGCCTAAGAATGTACCTGACTAGTAAGTATCTTAAAACCTATGGATTGCTATGTCTCCAAAAGAGAATCAAGCGTGTGTACAGGGGCATAAACGCAGCAGTGATAGGATTGGAGAGGTTCGGTGAGCAAATGAAGACCCTTTGAAGTCATATTGCATGGTACCCATTCCACAGGTTTCAACTACCCACGTTTAAGGTATTCTTGCTTCAGCTAAAACATGCATATGGAACCCAGAGTATGATCAACCGTGTGAACGGGAGACGTGTTCAAATATGTGTCAGTTTTCCTCCCCTGGTACTCGGGTGCAACATTCCAGATGCTTTACTAACACTCTCCCCACTTGGAGAGTCAGCGCCTTTAACCTCCTGTTTGGCCCAGTTTGCAATTTCTGCGGAAGATGAACAGGAATAGGGAGAACCAATGAGAGACTAGCTGGAGGTGTCTGGACGGGCAAATTTAACTCTCATTTCCCACCAGGAAGAGGAAATAACCAAAGGCTCAGCGTGCCGTGCCGGAACCAGATTAGGGCCTGAAGCCATCCTGCGGTGTTGCGGCCAGGTCACAAGAAAGCGAGTTGAAGAAAGGAGCTCAGGGGCACTGTAATTCACAAACCTGCAGAGTTATAAATGACAGCTATCGTCCAAAAATATACTGAAGTAAGGCTGCCAAGAGGACTTGAAAGCGGGGCAGAATTGCAGGAAACCGATTTCAGGAGGTAGACTGGAATTGCATTGAAAGCATAGGAAAAGAGGCAGAACGTCCACAATGATGCACTTGGCCAAAAAGGGCGTATGCGTTTTTTCCTGAATATATTCAGGAAAAAACGCATACGCACTTTTTGGCCAACCAAGCAAGCTTGCAAAGGAAATCTGCACTACAATGAAGTCTCACTTCCCCCCGGTCAAAAGGGCCATCTGAAAAAAGTGTAAAATCCAGAAAGGCAGGACAGGCCATGGAGAACTGGGAGCCTTGTTATGCTGATGGGCGGGATGTAAATTGCCAACAGACACTCGGGAGAAGTGTATGGTGTTTCCTGAAACATCTAAAAAACAAAGCAACAGAGCCTAGGGCACTTCCACTTATGGTCCTATAGCTTAGGGAAATTAAAATCAAAAAGACACAGCCACCCCAAAGTTTGGGACGCCTCTGCTTACAAGAACCTCGTTTACCGTACAAGTTCAATATCACAGAAAGTGAAAAATGGATAAAGAACTTGTGGTACTTATGTACAAAGCAGTATCACTCAGCAATGAAATCTATGACATCAGGCCCGTATCAGCATAATGAGTGGATTCAGGTACGATGATTCTAACTGAAATAAGTCACACAGGAAAAGAAACATCATAAGATATCAGTAATACACGGAATGTAAACTTGGCTACACAGGAACTGAATTACAGAACAGAACAGGGTCTCAAATTTAGAAAACCAACTTATGCTTGCTTAAGGGTAAAGGTGAGTTGGGGTGCTGCATAAAACCAGAGATTGAAATGAGCACAGATAAAGTTCCTTAAGCCAAATATGGAATAGACAAGAGCTACTCCTTGCTCAACGAAATGGACTCAACACCCCATATTAAACGCCTAAGAATGTACCTGACTAGTAAGTATCTTAAAACCTATGGATTGCTATGTCTCCAAAAGAGAATCAAGCGTGTGTACAGGGGCATAAACGCAGCAGTGATAGGATTGGAGAGGTTCGGTGAGCAAATGAAGACCCTTTGAAGTCATATTGCATGGTACCCATTACACGGGTCTCAACTCTCCAGGTTTAAGGTATTCTTCCTTCAGCTAAAACATGCATGTGGAACCCAGAGTATGATCAACCGTGTGAACGGGAGACGTGTTCAAATATGTCTCAGTTTTCCTCCCCTGGTACTCGGGTTCAACATTCCAGATGCTTTACTAACACTCTCCCCACTTGGAGAGTCAGCGCCTTTAACCTCCTGTTTGGCCCAGTTTGCAATTTCTGCGGAAGATGAACAGGAATAGGGAGAACCAATGAGAGACTAGCTGGAGGTGTCTGGACGGGCAAATTTAACTCTCATTTCCCACCAGGAAGAGGAAATAACCAAAGGCTCAGCGTGCCGTGCCGGAACCAGATTAGGGCCTGAAGCCATCCTGCGGTTTTGCGGCCAGGTCACAAGAAAGCGAGTTGAAGAAAGGAGCTCAGGGGCACTGTAATTCACAAACCTGCAGAGTTATAAATGACAGCTATCGTCCAAAAATATACTGAAGTAAGGCTGCCAAGAGGACTTGAAAGCGGGGCAGAATTGCAGGAAACCGATTTCAGGAGGTAGACTGGAATTGCATTGAAAGCATAGGAAAAGAGGCAGAACGTCCACAATGATGCACTTGGTCAAAAAGGGCGTATGCGTTTTTTCCTGAATATATTCAGGAAAAAACGCATACGCCCTTTTTGGCCAACCAAGCAAGCTTGCAAAGGAAATCTGCACTACAATGAAGTCTCACTTCCCCCCGGTCAAAAGGGCCATCTGAAAAAAGTGTAAAATCCAGAAAGGCAGGACAGGCCATGGAGAACTGGGAGCCTTGTTATGCTGATGAGCGGGATGTAGATTGCCAACAGACACTCGGGAGAAGTGTATGGTGTTTCCTGAAACATCTAAAAAACAAAGCAACAGAGCCTAGGGCACTTCCACTTATGGTCCTATAGCTTAGGGAAATTAAAATCAAAAAGACACAGCCACCCCATAATTTGGGACGGCTCTTTTTACAGGAATCTGTTCTGCGGCACAAGTTAAATATCTCAGAGAGCAAATAATGGATAAAGAAGTTGCGGTACTTATGTACAACAGAATACCACTCAGCAATGAAATCTATGTCACCAGGCCCGTACCAGCATAATGAGTGGATTGAGGCACGATGATTCTAAGTGAAATAAGTCACACAGAAAAAGAAACATCATAAGGTATCACTAATACACGGAATGTGAACTTGGCTACACATGAACTGAATTACAAAACAGAACATGGTCTCAAATTTAGAAAACCAACTTATGCTTGCTTAAGGGGAAGGTGAGTTGGGGTGCTGCATAAAAGCAGAGTTTGAAATTAGCACAGATACCGTTCCATAAGCCAAATATTTAATAGACAAGACCTACCCCTTGCTCAACGAAATGGATTCAACAATGAGGTATCACCTCACACCTTGTAGAATAGGCATCATTGAAAATCTACAAACAAAAAATGCTGGAAAGGGTGTGGAGAAAAGGAACCCTCTTCCACTATTGTTGGGAATATAAATTGATACAGTCATTATGGAGAACAATATAGAATTTCTTAAGAAACTAACAATAGAATTACCATATGATACAGCAATCCCAGTACTGGACATATACCCAGACAAAACCATAAATCAAAAAGAGTCATTCACCGCAATGTTCATTGCATCACTATTTACAATATCGAGGTAATGGAAGCAACCTAAATGCCCACAGACAGACGAATGCATAAAGCTGTGGTACATATATAAAATGGAATATTACTAAGCCATGAAAAGGAATGAAATTGGGTCATTTGTAGAGACGTCGATGGATCTAGAGACTGTCATACAGAGTGAAGTAAGTCAGAAAGAGAAAAACAAATCTTGTATATTCATGCATATATGTGGAACATAGAAAAACTGTACAGATTAACCATTTTGCAAGGCATAAATAGAGCAACAGATGTAGACAACAAACGTATGGACAACAAGGGGGGAAAGCTGTTGGGGGGGTGGTGGTGGGAGGAGTTGAGAGACTGGGATTGGCATGTATACATTTATATGTATAAAATAGATAACCAATAAGAACCTGCTGTATAAAAATATAAAATAAAATTCAAAATTAAAAAGAAATAAAATTTAAAAAATAAAACAGAAAAAACAATTATTCCCTGCACATACATGTATTTATATGAATAAATTATTTCCATGCTTATATCTGTAAATACAAAAAAGAGGAATAAAATCTACCTTGAACCAAAAACGAAAAAGAGAAAAAAACACAGAACCCACCAGTTACACAGAGGAAAACCGTATCAGGGCACTTGCTCCAGTTGTAAACAATTCTGAAGTTGGTCAGTGGTGGGGAATCGTCTCCCATTCAGCCAGCAGCCCCCACGCAACAAGCGTCCTCATTGCAAAGCTGGGGCACCGTGCCGAGGCATCTGTGAGTAAACGTGATCTGAGCCCCAGGCCAGTTGTTGCTGAACTATTCCCACCCGTCCCAGGTAAAACACCTGAATATATACAAGGACTTGAAAGCCTAGAGGAAGGGCCATAGAGCCACACGAGTGACAGCATGCCAGCCGACTTGGTGCCTGCAGGCCAGCCAGGATGGTCCTGGCCCTGGGTGCTCTTCTGGAAGATTTCCATTTCCCTGCCTGAGATACCCGTCCTGTCCCTGCCCCCACTGCTTTTTTCCTTCCTCACCTCTGCCCAGGGAGAAATTCCAGCAGCAGGTATGGGTGACACATCCTCTTCTTTAGCAGGTGGCAGCCTGGCAACTGCTGCAGAAAGTCCAGCAGAGCCCCACTCACACTGGGCCACCCACAAAGCCGTGGCCTCTCACTCCCTCCCACCAGCCCAGCCCCGAGACTGCTGACAGGGCAAAGAAAATGGTGTCAGGCATGGCTGCAGGGGCTCTTGCTGCCTGGAGTGGTATTTATATTGATCTCAACCCAGGCACACCTGGGGAGGGCTGGCCGGCACGGTAAGGCTGCCCAGGTCAGCCAATCATCACCCCTCAGGGACTCACAGTTGCAGAAAATGGAACTTGCTGAACCGGCCAGGTCCAAGGAACAGGTGTGGGCTCCTGAGAGTCAGGATAGACAAGGGGCTGCAGCTTTGGCTTGTTTTCTAATCATTTTATCTGGCCCATGAGTGGGAGACAACTTCAAGAAAACCCTCTCCTAATGAGAGGAACCCAGGAGTCAGGGAGAGGAGGGGTGGGTGGTGGTTGGAGACAGAGGCCTGGTGCCCCGGGTGCAGTGGAAGTCTCTGGAAGACCAGGTGGAGGGAGGCCTCACGGAGTGATGCCCAGGGTCACAGACCTGTCGCAGCTGCTGTTTGTTAGTTCAAGTCCTGCTCTGAGGTGCTCTGTGTCAGCTCTGAGTGACAGGTGAGCTGGGGGTGCTCTGCAATGAGGGCTATGTGCACGGTTCCTGTGTGCCCAGCCCTGCCACAGTACCTGCAAGGGTAGATCTGTATCCTGGGAGGGGCCTGATCACGAGAGCCCCGTGGGCTGGGGTGGGGGTGGGGTACCTGCCCAGGTGAGCTCCATATTCTGGGATTGGTCTGACCACGAGAGCCCCATGGGCTGCTGGGGACCTGGTAAAGGATGTCAGGACAGTCAGTGAAGCCACTGAGGATATACCTCCAGTTGCTCCTAATTCCTACACCCTGCTGGTCATTCTACCAACCACCAGGACATGGTATTCTGTATTAGTCTTCAATGATGCCTTCTTTTGTATTCCATTAGTCCCAGAGTCACAAGAAATTTTGGCTTGTGAGTGGCAGGACTCAACATACAACTAAAACAATACTTCCGGGCCGTCTGGCCCCAAGGGTGCAAAAATTCCCACACCGTCTTTGGGGAAAGCTTAGCTAAAGACCTAAAAGTTCTACCTCTGGAAAAGGAAACCCTCCTTCAATATGCAGACGACATTCTGATCGCCAGCCCTACTAAGGAGGCCTCTGAACTACCAAGCCAATAAAGGATAGAAGTTGTCCAAGAAAAAGCTCAAATATCACAGACTGCGGTGACCTGCCTGGGCTTCATTCTCACACAAGGTCAGAGAAGCCCATCCCAGGAAAGGGAAGAAACCATTTTCAGCCTTACCCCTTTCTAAAACTAGAAGACAGCTTAGGGGTTCCTGGGGAGGCCAGGGTTTGCTGCTTCTGGATCCCTAACTACAGTCTACTAGCTGGGCCTCTATATGAAACACTGAAAGGAAAAGATGATGATCCTTTTGAATGGAATCCAGAAGTGGCCTTTCAAGAATGGAAAGAGCAGTCAATTCAGACCCTTGCCCTGGAACTCCCTAATTTAGCTAAACCCTTTGACCTTTACATTCCCGGTGAAAGGTGAATCGCCATTGGAGAATTAGTGCAAAAACTGGGACCACTTGAAATGGAACAATGCAAGAATGCCATCCAGGTAGGATAAACTACGGTCACTAAGGAGCTTGGCCCACTGCCACATCTGGCCAAGATACTGGCGGTATCTAAAAACCTGGAAATCAGCAGCCCAAAAGGCCACCTCCCTCCTAAGGGAAAAGGACCCCACGTGGTGATCCTAACCACCAACCATGCCCTGAAGTTGCAGGGTTCGCTCCGTGGGCACACCGACCTCGAGTGAGGAGGCCCTCCAACTCCAACATCCAGAGAGATAACCGGGGGCAACAGGGCACCATGACGACTCGTGTGAACATCACTTGACCTGGAGTTTCTCTCATAAAACAACAAGGGTGTGTCCCAAAAGAGTAGACTACTGCTTGCAGGACTTACTGCACCCAGAGGGGAGCTAATAATCTTGGCAGGGGAACAGTATACCACACTGTCACCATAGAAAAGCCTACAGACACCGTGATGATGGTGGCCAATAAGACCGGCTGGACTCCTGTTTACTTCAAAAGGCTGTTGACTCAGTAGCCATCATGGTCCTTATCACCACTGACCCTGGACTGTCTGGGAGTTGAGCGGGCAGGGCTCTGACACCTGGTGCTGTTTGTACGTTAATTCAGGGGCCTAATTGAAGAAAGCGCAGACTACTGGTCAGAGCATCTAGGCTGGCAGAAACGGTCAGCCTAAGGTGGCCGAACAAATGTGGGGCGGGGTGAAACCGGCCCCCACAGCGTCTCTGCACATCTCTTTCCTGGACCCTTAAAGGTCATTAGAATCTATAACACTTCCAATGCTGGTGCTCAGGTGGACGAGCAGGGAGGCAGGGGGCCTGGGGACAATCAACGTCACCGGGAGGCTGCTGGGGAGAAGCTCTGACCCTCGCCCCAGGGTATGAGGGCTCCCAACTCAGCACTCAGCAGTTACAGAAGAAGGGTCTGCACCCTCAGCACTCCAAGAATGAGGAACGGGACAAAAGGCAGAGGAGGGGTTTGTCCCCAGCAAAGCCCATTAAAAATCCCTGGGAGATAAAAATAGAATCTGGGCAATAAAGTCAAGTCTAACCTTTTTTATCCTTTGTGCTTTGTCTAATTTCACGTGCTCCTAGGGTCCCGCATGCAGAGGTTCCACACCCGGCACTTCAGACCAGATTTCCTAGTGCAGAATGGCTGGGTCGACACCTCAGCTCCTGGGGCCCAGTGCAGACTCCACGATATAGAGCCTGAGCTACAGCCAACCCGGCCCTCGAGAGCTCCGCCGCCTCCCTCCCTCCCACTGACTCTGACAGGATCTCTACACAGCAGCCCAGCCCACAGCCCACGGGGTAGTGCATGCTCTCACCTCTCCATTCTCTGATCAAAATATAAAGTTTCCTTTGCTTGTGAACCAAACTCAGTCTCGATCTGTTGGCCCCAATGACACTGGGCAGGGGGACACTTGTTGGGGTCCACTCTGGAGGATCAGTAACAGAAATTGAGACTATTGTAACTTCAATGAACAGATGTGTGAGCCAAACTGTAGTTAACATAGAACAGTGTATAAGGCTCGGGTAAAATAAGATGTTTCTAACACTTCCATTTGATATTTCCATCACTTTTTATAAGCAAGTTCAGTGAAAAGGTTTGTCTTATTTGTCAGGTCAATATTAGAGAAACGAAGTGATTTCTTTCCAAGGATGTACATCTAATAATCTTGGTTAAACCTTCAATCTTGTTTTAAATGCTTTTCCATTGAAAATGATACCTCTCTTTCAGCTCCCCCATTTCTGAGAAGTATAAAATCTTATAATTTATTATTACCAAAGGGGAAAGGTGGGAGGAGGGATAAATTAACAGTTTGGAATTAACACATACACACTGCTATGTATAAAATAGATCATCAACAAGGAACTACTGTATAGCACAGGGAACTACACTCAACATTTTGCAATAACCTATAAGGGGAAATAATCTGAAAAAGAATAGATATTTTTATTGACATCATCTATCAATGATAGTTAAAGTGTAGCCTAAGGGAAGCTGGTGGTGAGTGCTTCTGACCCTGAAGACTTCAATCATCTAAAGTTTGGACTCTGCCTACTTCCCAAGGCCCTTAATGAACATATGTGCAGCCGTAGCTTAAAAACTTCCCCAGTTTGGGTTTCGGGGAGACACTGATTTTGAAAAAGCCCTGGTGTTCTCCTTACATGAATGGGACTCTTCCTACTGCTAAAACATGTCTGTCACACCCAGAGGATGGTATACCGTCTGATCGGGAAGAGTTTGGAAAAGGCATCTCATCTCCTCATCTCCTGGTGCTCGGGTTCACCCCTCCAGCGTCTTTACTAACAGTCTCCCCACTTGGAGATGTCAGCACTGTCAACATCCTGTTGCGTACAGTTTGGAATTTGTCCAGAGGATGAAGCGGAAGGATGAGGAACAATGAGAGACAAGTCCTAGGTGTTCAGACAGGCACATGTCACTCTAATTTCCAATCAGGAAGACGAATTGACCAAAGGCTAGGGTTGCCCATGGAAACAGTATAGGGCTTGAGGAAATCCCGCTGCTTTGTGGCCAGTTCCCATAAACACAAGTTGAACAATGGAACTCAGGGGCAGTAAAATTCACAAAACTGCAGAGCTGAAAATATCCATCACTGAAAAATGTCTTGAGGAAAGTCAGAGAAAAGGACTTGTAAGCAAGGGAGAATGGCAGGAAAGGGATTTGAGGAGGTAGAAAGGACTCGCCATTAAGCACAAGAAAAGGAGCTGAACATTGCCAACATTGCAGTTGGCCAAAAAGGGTGTATGCGTTTTTTTCTGTATATATTCAAGAAAAGGGCATACACTTTTTTAGCCAACCAAACAGGTGGGCACTGGAAGTCAATACTACAAAAGATATCACTTCGCATCAGTCAGAAGAGCCATCCTCATAAAGCGTAAAAAACAGAAATGCAGGACAGGGCAAGGAGAAGAGGGAGCCCTGTGAGACTTATAGTGGAAATGTATATTGCCAACGGCCATTCTGGAGAAGTGTATTGTGTTTACTAAAGCATCTAAAAAATGAGCTACAGAGCATAGGGCACTTGCACTCATGGGCGTATATCTTGGGAAAAACAAAAATCGAGAGGACACAGGCACCCCAATGTTTACCCCCTCTCTGTTTAAAAGATCCTCAACTAGGATATAACTTAAATGTCTCTGGAGGGAAAAAATGGATAGAGATGTGGTACTTAGGTAGAGTGGAATATTATTCAGCCTGGAAATCAATGAAATATGGCCAGTTGTAACAACTCCGGAGGAGTTACGTATGATCATTCTAAGTGACAGAATTCAAAAAGAAAAAGACACATATCATAAGATATCACTTAAAGGTGGAATCCAAAATGGCTACACATGAAATAAATTACAAAACAAAAACATAGTCAAATATGTGGAAAACACGCATAAGGCTGCTAAACGGGAAAGGTGGGGAGGGGTGAGGCATCATCCAGGAGGTTGAAATTAGCAAAGATACCATTCCAAATACCAAACTGATAATCAACAAGGCCTACACGGTAGCTAAAAGAACTGCACTCAGCACACTCAAGTCACCGGAAAAGAATATATACGACTGGTAAGAATCTGAAAAAGAATTTATTGATGACTCTCTGTACGTGAATCAAGTGGATGTACAGCAGCAAGAAACAGAGCTTTGAAAATCAGCTGTAACCAATATAGTAATAAATTGAAAAAAATAAACGACAGAGAGACAGAGAAAACCTCTTACAACTTTTCCTCAGGGACGGTGATGCAACATGGATTGAACACATCTAGACCCACAGCAGGATGAGACATAAGGCTGGAAACTGTTTGCGCTAAGAGAAATGTGAGGTTGGGTGAGGAAATGCACACCCTTTAAAGTAATACTACCTGGTACCCATTCAATGGGTCCCAAATCTGCAGGTTCAAGGGATCTTCCTACAGCTAAAACATGCATGGAAAACCCAGAGGACTGTACACCATGTGATCGGGAGATGTGTCTAAAATGCACCTCATTTATCCTCTCCTGGTGCTCCTGTTCACCATTCCAGCCATGTTACTTAGAATCTCCCCACTTGGAGAATCAGCACATTTAAACTTCTGTTTCACACATTTTGCAAATTGTGAGGAGGATGAATGGGAAGAGGGGGAACCAATGAGAGAATAGTTGTAGGGGTTTGGACGGGCACATATCACTCTAATTTCCCATTAAGAATAAGAATTAAAGAAAGGCTCAGCCTGCCTCGCCGGAGCCAAAATAGGGCCTGAAGCAATCCTGTGGGTTTGTGGCCAGCTCACAAAAGAGCAACTTAAAAAATGGAGCTCAGGGTCACTGCAATTCACAAACCTGCAGAGTTATAAATGAAAACTAATGTCCAAAAATATGTTGAGGTAAGGCAAAGAAGAGGATCTGAATGCAAGACAGAATTGCAAGAAACAGATTTCAAGAGATAGATTGGACTCGTCTTTAATGCACATGAAAAGCGGCAGAATTTCGACAATGATGCAGTTGGCCCAAAAGGGCGTATGCGTTTTTTCCTGATTATATCCAGGAAAAAACGCATACGCACTTTATGGGCAACGAAGCAAGCAAGCAATGCAAATGTGCACAACAAAGAAGTCTCACTTCCCACCGGTCAAAAGGGTCATCCTAAAAAATTGTAAAAACCAGAAATGCAGGACAGGCCATGGAGAACAGGGAGCCTTTATACGCTGATGGGCAGTGTGTGAACTGCCGAGAGCCACTCTGGAGAAGTGTATGGTGGTTCCTAAATCATCTAAAAAACAGAGCTACAGAGCATAGGACACTTCCAATCATGGGAGTATATCTAGGGAAGTCTAAAAATCAACAAGACACAAGCACACCACAGTTTAGGGCTACTCTGTTTACAAGAACCTCAACTTCAGTACACCTTAAATATCCCAGGAAAGAGAACAATGGATAAAGAAGATGTGGTACTTATGTACAATGGAATATCTCTTCACCATGAAATCAATGTAATAAGGCTAGTAGAAGGATAAAGAGTGGATTTAGGTCCGATAATACTACTTGAAATAAGTCAAACAGAAAAAGAAACATATCATAAGATATCACTTATAGAGGGAGGGTAAATATGGCTGCACAAGAAATGAATTACAGAACAGAACAGTGTCTCACATTTAGAAAACACACTTATGTCAGCTTAAGGGGAAAGGAGAGGTGGGGTGATGCATAAAACCAGAGTTTGAAATTAGCACAGATACCGTTCAATAAACCAAATAGGTATTAGACAAGATCTACACCTTGCTCAATGAACTGGCCTCAACACACCCTATACACCGCAGAGAAATATATCTGAGTAATAAGAATCTTAAAACCCATGTATTGATATATCTCCATAAGGGAATCAAGTGTGTGCAGAGCGGCACAAACACAGCAGTGAAAATGAGCTAAACCCCATTATAGAAATAAATTTTAAAAACAAAACGCTGAAACAATGAAAGAGAGAAAAATTCTTACAAAATTCGCTCAGGGGCTGTGATGCAACCTGGATTGACCACATATAAACCCACAGCTGGATAAGACATAAGGCTGGACACTTGGGGCTGAGAGGATTGGTGAGCTTTGGTGAGCAACTGCCGAAAGTTTAATGCAATACTTCATGCTACTCAGTCCAAGGGTCCCAACACTCCAGGTTGAAGGGAATCTTCCTACAGCTAAACCATGCTTGGGAAACCCAGCGACTGGTATACCATATGATCGGGAAAGGTTTCTAAAACACACCTCATTTTTCCTCTCCTGGGGCTCCGGATCGACATTCCAGCCGCTTTACTAACAACATCCCCACATGGAGTCAATGCCTTTAAGTTCTGGTATCGCACAGTCTGCAGTTAGTGTAGAGGATGAATGGGAATAGGGGGAACCAGTGAGAAACAAGCTATAGCGGTTTCAATGGGCACATGTCACTCTAATGTCACATCAGTAAGAAGAATTAACCAAAGGCACAGCAAGGTGCCCCAGAAGAAAAATAGGGCTTCAAGGAATCCTGTGGTTATGGGGCAAGACCACAAAAATAAGAGCTGAAAAGTGGGGCTAAGGGCCACTGCAATTCAAAAACCTGCAGAGTTATAAAGGCCAACTATTTTCAAAAAATATATTGAGGTAAGGCTATGAAGAAACATTGAAAGCAAGGCAGAATTGCAGGAAACCGATTTCAGGAGGTAGACTGGAATTGCATTGAAAACATATGAAGAGAGTCAGAACCTCGACAATGACGCACTTGGCCAAAAAGGGCGTATGTGTTGTTTCCTGAATATATTCAGGAAAAAACGCATGCACACTTTTTGGCCAACCAAGGAAGCTTGCAAAGGAAATCTGCACTACAATGAAGTCTCACTTCCACCTGGTCAAAAGGGCCATCTGAAAAAAGTGTAAAATCCATAAAGGCACGACAGGGCATGGAGAACAGGGAGCCTTCTTATGCTGATGTGCGGGATGTAAATTGTCAACAGCCACTCTGGAGAAGTGTATGGTGTTTCCTGAAACATCTAAAAAACAAAGCAACAGAGCCTAGGGCACTTCTACTTACGGTCCTATAGATTAGGGAAATCAAAATTAAAAAGACACAGCCACTCCAAAGTTTGGGACGGCTCTGTTTACAAGAACCTCGTTTACCGTACAAGTTCAATATCGCAGAAAGTGAAAAATGGATAAAGAAGTTGTGGTACTTACGTACAATGCAATATCACTCAGCAATGAAATCTATGTCATCAGGCCCTTAGCAGCACAATGAGTGGATTCAGGTATGATGATTCTAACTGAAATAAGTCACACAGAAAAAGCAACATCATAAGATATCAGTAATACATGGAATGTAAACTTGGCTACTCAGGAACTGAATTACAGAACAGAACAGGGTCTCAAATTTAGAAAACCAACTTATGCTTGCTTAAGGGTAAAGGTGAGTTGGGGTGCTGCATAAAACCAGAGATTGAAATGAGCACAGATAAAGTTCCTTAAGCCAAATATGGAATAGACAAGAGCTACTCCTTGCTCAACGAAATGGACTCAACACCGCATATTAAACGCCTAAGAATGTACCTGACTAGTAAGTATCTTAAAACCTATGGTTTGCTATGTCTCCGAAAGAGAATCAAGCATGTGTACAGGGGCATAAACGCAGCAGTGATAGGATTGGAGAGGTTCGGTGAGCAAATGAAGACCCTTTGAAGTCATATTGCATGGTACCCATTCCACGGGTTTCAACTACCCAGGTTTAAGGTATTCTTCCTTCACCTAAAACATGCATGTGGAACCCAGAGTATGATCAACCATGTGATCGGGAGACGTGTTCAAATATGTCTCAGTTTTCCTCCCCTGGTACTCGGGTGCAACATTCCAGACGCTTTACTAACACTCTCCCGACTTGGAGAGTCAGTCCCTTTAACCTCCTGTTTGGCCCAGTTTGCAATTTCTGCGGAAGATGAACAGGAATAGCGAGAACCAATGAGAGACTAGCTGGAGGTGTCTGGACGGGCAAATTTAACTCTCATTTCCCACCAGGAAGAGGAATTAACCAAAGGCTCAGCGTGCCGTGCCGGAACCAGATTAGGGCCTGAAGCCATCCTGCGGTGTTGCGGCCAGCTCACAAGAAAGCGAGTTGAAGAAAGGAGCTCAGGGGCACTGTAATTCACAAACCTGCAGAGTTATAAATGACAGCTTTCGTCCAAAAATATACTGAAGTAAGGCTGCCAAGAGGACTTGAAAACGGGGCAGAATTGCAGGAAACCGATTTCAGGAGGTAGACTGGAATTGCATTGAAAGCATAGGAAAAGAGGCAGAACGTCCACAATGATGCACTTGGCCAAAAAGGGCGTATGCGTTTTTTCCTGAATATATTCAGGAAAAAACACATACGCCCTTTTTGGCCAACCAAGCAAGCTTGCAAAGGAAATCTGCACTACAATGAAGTCTCACTTACCCCCGGTCAAAAGGGCCATCTGAAAAAAGTGTAAAATCCAGAAAGGCAGGACAGGCCATGGAGAACTGGGAGCCTTGTTATGCTGCTGGGCGGGATGTAAATTGCCAACAGCCACTCGGGAGAAGTGTATGGTGTTTCCTGAAACATCTAAAAAACAAAGCAACAGAGCCTAGGACACTTCCACTTATGGTCCTATAGCTTAGGGAAATTAAAATCAAAAAGACACAGCCACCCCAAAGTTTGGGACGCCTCTGTTTACAAGAACCTCGTTTACAGTACAAGTTCAACATCACAGAAAGTGAAAAATGGATAAAGAAGTTGTGGTATTTACTTACAAAGCAATATCACTCAGCAATGAAATCTATGTCATCAGGCCCGTAGCAGCACAATGAGTGGATTCAGGTATGATAATTCTAACTGAAATAACTGACACAGAAAAAGAAACATCATAAGATATCAGTAATACACGGAATGTAAACTTGGCTACACAGGAACTGAATTACAGAACAGAACAGGGTCTCAAATTTAGAAAACCAACTTATGCTTGCTTAAGGGTAAAGGTGAGTTGGGGTGCTGCATAAAACCAGAGATTGAAATGAGCACAGATAAATTTCCTTAAGCCAAATATGGAATAGACAAGAGCTACTCCTTGCTCAACGAAATGGACTCAACACCGCATATTAAACGCCTAAGAATGTACCTGACTAGTAAGTATCTTAAAACCTATGGATTGCTATGTCTCCGAAAGAGAATCAAGCATGTGTACAGGGGCATAAACGCAGCAGTGATAGGATTGGAGAGGTTCGGTGAGCAAATGAAGACCCTTTGAAGTCATATTGCATGGTACCCATTCCACGGGTTTCAACTACCCAGGTTTAAGGTAATCTTCCTTCAGCTAAAACATGCATGTGGAACTCAGAGTATGATCAACCATGTGATCGGGAGACGTGTTCAAATATGTCTCAGTTTTCCTCCCCTGGTACTCGGGTGCAACATTCCAGACGCTTTACTAACACTCTCCCGACTTGGAGAGTCAGCGCCTTTAACCTCCTGTTTGGCCCAGTTTGCAATTTCTGCGGAAGATGAACAGGAATAGGGAGAACCAATGAGAGACTAGCTGGAGGTGTCTGGACGGGCAAATTTAACTCTCATTTCCCACCAGGAAGAGGAAATAACCAAAGGCTCAGCGTGCCGTGCCGGAACAAGATTAGGGCCTGAAGCCATCCTGCCGTGTTGCGGCCAGCTCACAAGAAAGCGAGTTGAAGAAAGGAGCTCAGGGGCACTGTAATTCACAAACCTGCAGAGTTATAAATGACAGCTATCGTCCAAAAATATACTGAAGTAAGGCTGCCAAGAGGACTTGAAAGCGGGGCAGAATTGCAGGAAACCGACTTCAGGAGGTAGACTGGAATTGCATTGAAAGCATAGGAAAAGAGGCAGAACGTCCACAATGATGCACTTGGCCAAAAAGGGCGTATGCGTTTTTTCCTGAATATATTCAGGAAAAAACGCATACGCCCTTTTTGGCCAACCAAGCAAGCTTGCAAAGGAAATCTGCACTACAATGAAGTCTCACTTCCCCCTGGTCAAAAGAGCCATCTGAAAAATGTGTAAAATCCAGAAAGGCAGGACAGGCCATGGAGAACTGGGAACCTTGTTATGCTGATGGGCGGGATGTAGATTGCCAACAGACACTCGGGAGAAGTGTATGGTGTTTTCTGAAACATCTAAAAAACAAAGCAGCAGAGCCTAGGGCACTTCCACTTATGGTCCTATAGCTTAGGGAAATTAAAATCAAAACGACACAGCCACCCAAAAGTTTGGAACGGCTCTGTTTACAAGAACCTCATTTACAGTACAAGTTCAACATCGCAGAAATTGAAAAATGGATAAAGAAGTTGTGGTATTTACTTACAAAGCAATATCACTCAGCAATGAAATCTATGTCATCAGGCCCTTAGCAGCACAATGAGTGGATTCAGGTATGATGATTCTAACTGAAATAAGTCACACAGAAAAAGAAACATCATAAGATATCAGTAATACACGGAATGTAAACTTGGCTACACAGGAACTGAATTACAGAACAGAACAGGGTCTCAAATTTAGAAAACCAACTTATGCTTGCTTAAGGGGAAAGATGTGTTGGGGTGCTGCATAAAACCAGAGATTGAAATGAGCACAGATAAAGTTCCTTAAGCCAAATATGGAATAGACAAGAGCTACTCCTTGCTCAACGAAAAGGACTCAACACCCCATATTAAACGCCTAGGAATGTACCTGACTAGTAAGTATCTGAAAACCTATGGATTGCTATGTCTCCGAAAGAGAATCAAGCATGTGTACAGGGGCATAAACGCAGCAGTGATAGGATTGGAGAGGTTCGGTGAGCAAATAAAGACCCTTTGAAGTCATATTGCATGGTACCCATTCCACGGGTTTCAACTACCCAGGTTTAAGGTATTCTTCCTTCAGCTAAAACATGCATGTGGAACCCAGAGTATGATCAACCATGTGATCGGGAGACGTGTTCAAATATGTCTCAGTTTTCCTCCCCTGGTACTCGGGTGCACCATTCCAGACGCTTTACTAACACTCTCCCGACTTGGAGAGTCAGTCCCTTTAACCTCCTGTTTGGCCCAGTTTGCAATTTCTGCGGAAGATGAACGGGAATAGGGAGAACCAATGAGAGACTAGCTGGAGGTGTCTGGACGGGCAAATTTAACTCTCATTTCCCACCAGGAAGAGGAATTAACCAAAGGCTCAGCGTGCCGTGCCGGAACCAGATTAGGGCCTGAAGCCATCCTGCGGTGTTGCGGCCAGCTCACAAGAAAGCGAGTTGAAGAAAGGAGCTCAGGGGCACTGTAATTCACAAACCTGCAGAGTTATAAATGACAGCTATCGTCCAAAAATATACTGAAGTAAGGCTGCCAAGAGGACTTGAAAGCGGGGCAGAATTGCAAGAAACCGATTTCAGGAGGTAGACTGGAATTGCATTGAAATCATAGGAAAAGAGGCAGAACGTCCACAATGATGCACTTGGCCAAAAAGGGCGTATGCGTTTTTTCCTGAATATATTCAGGAAAAAACACATACGCCCTTTTTGGCCAACCAAGCAAGCTTGCAAAGGAAATCTGCACTACAATGAAGTCTCACTTCCCCCCGGTCAAAAGGGCCATCTGAAAAAAGTGTAAAATCCAGAAAGGCAGGACAGGCTATGGAGAACTGGGAGCCTTGTTATGCTGATGGGTGGGATGTAAATTGCCAACAGACACTCGGGAGAAGTGTATGGTGTTTCCTGAAACATCTAAAAAACAAAGCAACAGAGCCTAGGGCACTTCCACTTATGGTCCTATAGCTTAGGGAAATTAAAATCAAAAAGACACAGCTACCCCAAAGTTTGGGACGCCTCTGTTTACAAGAACCTCGTTTACAGTACAAGTTCAACATCGCAGAAAGTGAAAAATGGATAAATAAGTTGTGGAACTCTCGTACAATGCAGTATCACTCAGCAATGAAATCTATGTCATCAGGCCTGTAGCAGCATAATGAGTAGAGTTACATATGATGATTCTAACTGAAATAAGTCACACAGAAAAAGAAACATCATAAGATATCAATAACACACGGAATGTAAACTTGGCTACACAAGAACTGACTTGCAGAACAGAACAGGGTCTCAAATTGAGAAAACCAACTTATGCTTGCTTAAGGGGAATGTTGAGTTGGGGTGCTGCATAAAACCAGAGATTGAAATGAGCACAGATAAAGTTCCTTAAGCCAAATATGGAATAGACAAGAGCTACTCCTTGCTCAACGAAATGGACTCAACACCCCATATTAAACGCCTAAGAATGTACCTGACTATTAATTATCTTAAAACGTATGGGTTGCTATGTCTACAAAAGAGAATCAAGCGTGTGTACAGGGGCATAAACGCAGCAGTGATAGGATTGCAGAGGTTCGGTGAGCAAATGAAGACCCTTTGAAGACATATTGCATGGTACCCATTCCACGGGTCTCAACTCTCTATGTTTAAGGTATTCTTCCTTCAGCTAAAACATGCATGTGGAACCCAGAGTATGATCAACCGTGTGAACGGGAGACGTGTTCAAATATGTCTCAGTTTTCCTCCCCTGGTACTCGGGTGCAACATTCCAGACGCTTTACTAACACTCTCCCCACTTGGAGAGTCAGCGCCTTTAACCTCCTGTTTGGCCCAGTTTGCAATTTCTGCGGAAGATGAACAGGAATAGGGAGAACCAATGAGAGACTAGCTGGAGGTGTCTGGACGGGCAAATTTAACTCTCATTTCCCACCAGGAAGAGGAAATAACCAAAGGCTCAGCGTGCCGTGCCGGAACAAGATTAGGGCCTGAAGCCATCCTGTGGTGTTGCGGCCAGCTCAAAAGAAAGCGAGTTGAAGAAAGGAGCTCAGGGGCACTGTAATTCACAAACCTGCAGAGTTATAAATGACAGCTATCATCCAAAAATATACTGAAGTAAGGCTGCCAAGAGGACTTGAAAGCGGGGCAAAATTGCAGGAAACCGATTTCAGGAGGTAGACTGGAATTGCATTGAAAGCATAGGAAAAGAGGCAGAACGTCCACAATGATGCACTTGGCCAAAAAGGGCGTATGCGTTTTTTCCTGAATATATTCAGGAAAAAACGCATACGCCCTTTTTGGCCAACCAAGCAAGCTTGCAAAGGAAATCTGCACTACAATGAAGTCTCACTTCCCCCCGGTCAAAAGGGCCATCTGAAAAAAGTGTAAAATCCAGAAAGGCAGGACAGGCCATGGAGAACTGGGAGCCTTGTTATGCTGATGGGCAGGATGTAAATTGCCAACAGACACACGGGAGAAGTGTATGGTGTTTCCTGAAACATCTAAAAAACAAAGCAACAGAGCCTAGGGCACTTCCACTTATGGTCCTATAGCTTAGGGAAATTAAAATCAAAAAGACACAGCCACCCCAAAGTTTGGGACGCCTCTGTTTACAAGAACCTCGTTTACAGTACAAGTTCAACATCACAGAAAGTGAAAAATGGATAAAGAAGTTGTGGTATTTACTTACAAAGCAATATCACTCAGCAATGAAATCTATGTCATCAGGACCGTAGCAGCATAATGAGTGGATTCAGGTATGATAATTCTAACTGAAATAACTCACACAGAAAAAGAAACATCATAAGATATCAGTAATACATGGAATGTAAACTTGGCTACACAGGAACTGAATTACAGAACAGAACAGGGTCTCAAATTTAGAAAACCAACTTATGCTTGCTTAAGGTGAAAGCTGAGTTGGGGTGCTGCATAAAACCAGAGATTGAAATGAGCACAGATAAAGTTCCTTAAGCCAAATATGGAATAGACAAGAGCTACTCCTTGCTCAACGAAATGGACTCAACACTGCATATTAAACGCCTAAGAATGTACCTGACTAGTAAGTATCTTAAAACCTATGGATTGCTATGTCTCCGAAAGAGAATCAAGCATGTGTACAGGGGCATAAACGCAGCAGTGATAGGATTGGAGAGGTTCGGTGAGCAAATAAAGACCCTTTGAAGTCATATCGCATGGTACCCATTCCACGGGTTTCAACTACCCGGGTTTAAGGTATTCTTCCTTCAGCTAAAACATGCATGTGGAACCCAGAGTATGACCAACCACGTGATCGGGAGACGTGTTCAAATATGTCTCAGTTTTCCTCCCATGGTACTCGGGTGCACCATTCCAGATGCTTTACTAACACTCTCCCGACTTGGAGAGTCAGTCCCTTTAACCTCCTGTTTGGCCCAGTTTGCAATTTCTGCGGAAGATGAACAGGAATAGCGAGAACCAATGAGAGACTAGCTGGAGGTGTCTGGACGGGCAAATTTAACTCTCATTTCCCACCAGGAAGAGGAATTAACCAAAGGCTCAGCGTGCCGTGCCGGAACCAGATTAGGGCCTGAAGCCATCCTGTGGTGTTGCGGCCAGCTCAAAATAAAGCGAGTTGAAGAAAGGAGCTCAGGGGCACTGTAATTCACAAACCTGCAGAGTTATAAATGACAGCTATCGTCCAAAAATATACTGAAGTAAGGCTGCCAAGAGGACTTGAAAGCGGGGCAGAATTGCAGGAAACCTATTTCAGGAGGTAGACTGGAATTGAATTGAAAGCATAGGAAAAGAGGCAGAACGTCCACAATGATGCACTTGGCCAAAAAGGGCGTATGCGTTTTTTCCTGAATATATTCAGGAAAAAACGCATACGCCCTTTTTGGCCAACCAAGAAAGCTTGCAAATGAAATCTGCACTAAAATGAAGTCTCACTTCCCCCTGGTAAAAAGGGCCATGTGAAAAAAGTGTAAAATCCAGAAAGGCAGGACAGGCCATGGAGAACTGGGAGCCTTGTTATGCTGATGGGCGGGATGTAAATTGCCAACAGACACTCGGGAGAAGTGTATGGTGTTTCCTGAAACATCTAAAAAACAAAGCAACAGAGCCTAGGGCACTTCCACTTATGGTCCTATAGCTTAGGGAAATTAAAATCAAAAAGACACAGCCACCCCAAAGTTTGGGACGCCTCTGTTTACAAGAACCTCGTTTACAGTACAAGTTCAACATCACAGAAAGTGAAAAATGGATAAAGAAGTTGTGGTATTTACTTACAAAGCAATATCACTCAGCAATGAAATCTATGTCATCAGGACCGTAGCAGCATAATGAGTGGATTCAGGTATGATAATTCTAACTGAAATAACTCACACAGAAAAAGAAACATCATAAGATATCAGTAATACATGGAATGTAAACTTGGCTACACAGGAACTGAATTACAGAACAGAACAGGGTCTCAAATTTAGAAAACCAACTTATGCTTGCTTAAGGTGAAAGCTGAGTTGGGGTGCTGCATAAAACCAGAGATTGAAATGAGCACAGATAAAGTTCCTTAAGCCAAATATGGAATAGACAAGAGCTACTCCTTGCTCAACGAAATGGACTCAACACTGCATATTAAACGCCTAAGAATGTACCTGACTAGTAAGTATCTTAAAACCTATGGATTGCTATGTCTCCGAAAGAGAATCAAGCATGTGTACAGGGGCATAAACGCAGCAGTGATAGGATTGGAGAGGTTCGGTGAGCAAATAAAGACCCTTTGAAGTCATATCGCATGGTACCCATTCCACGGGTTTCAACTACCCGGGTTTAAGGTATTCTTCCTTCAGCTAAAACATGCATGTGGAACCCAGAGTATGACCAACCACGTGATCGGGAGACGTGTTCAAATATGTCTCAGTTTTCCTCCCATGGTACTCGGGTGCACCATTCCAGATGCTTTACTAACACTCTCCCGACTTGGAGAGTCAGTCCCTTTAACCTCCTGTTTGGCCCAGTTTGCAATTTCTGCGGAAGATGAACAGGAATAGCGAGAACCAATGAGAGACTAGCTGGAGGTGTCTGGACGGGCAAATTTAACTCTCATTTCCCACCAGGAAGAGGAATTAACCAAAGGCTCAGCGTGCCGTGCCGGAACCAGATTAGGGCCTGAAGCCATCCTGTGGTGTTGCGGCCAGCTCAAAATAAAGCGAGTTGAAGAAAGGAGCTCAGGGGCACTGTAATTCACAAACCTGCAGAGTTATAAATGACAGCTATCGTCCAAAAATATACTGAAGTAAGGCTGCCAAGAGGACTTGAAAGCGGGGCAGAATTGCAGGAAACCTATTTCAGGAGGTAGACTGGAATTGAATTGAAAGCATAGGAAAAGAGGCAGAACGTCCACAATGATGCACTTGGCCAAAAAGGGCGTATGCGTTTTTTCCTGAATATATTCAGGAAAAAACGCATACGCCCTTTTTGGCCAACCAAGAAAGCTTGCAAATGAAATCTGCACTAAAATGAAGTCTCACTTCCCCCTGGTAAAAAGGGCCATGTGAAAAAAGTGTAAAATCCAGAAAGGCAGGACAGGCCATGGAGAACTGGGAGCCTTGTTATGCTGATGGGCGGGATGTAAATTGCCAACAGACACTCGGGAGAAGTGTATGGTGTTTCCTGAAACATCTAAAAAACAAAGCAACAGAGCCTAGGGCACTTCCACTTATGGTCCTATAGCTTAGGGAAATTAAAATCAAAAAGACACAGCCACCCCAAAGTTTGGGACGCCTCTGTTTACAAGAACCTCGTTTACAGTACAAGTTCAACATCACAGAAAGTGAAAAATGGATAAAGAAGTTGTGGTATTTACTTACAAAGCAATATCACTCAGCAATGAAATCTATGTCATCAGGCCCGTAGCAGCATAATGAATGGATTCAGGTATGATAATTCTAACTGAAATAACTCACACAGAAAAAGAAACATCATAAGATATCAGTAATACACGGAATGTAAACTTGGCTACACAGGAACTGAATTACAGAACAGAACAGGGTCTCAAATGTAGAAAACCAACTTATGCTTGCTTAAGGGGAAAGGTGAGTTGGGGTGCTGCATAAAACCAGAGATTGAAATGAGCACAGATAAATTTCCTTAAGCCAAATATGGAATAGACAAGAGCTACTCCTTGCTCAACGAAATGGACTCAACACCGCATATTAAACGCCTAAGAATGTACCTGACTAGTAAGTATCTTAAAACCTATGGATTGCTATGTCTCCGAAAGAGAATCAAGCATGTGTACAGGGGCATAAATGCAGCAGTGATAGGATTGGAGAGGTTCGGTGAGCAAATGAAGACCCTTTGAAGTCATATTGCACGGTACCCATTCCACGGGTTTCAACTACCCAAGTTTAAGGTATTCTTCCTTCAGCTAAAACATGCATGTGGAACCCAGAGTATGATCAACCATGGGATCGGGAGATGTGTTCAAATATGTCTCAGTTTTCCTCCCCTGGTACTCAGGTGCAACATTCCAGATGCTTTACTAACACTCTCCCGACTTGGAGAGTCAGTCCCTTTAACCTCCTGTTTGGCCCAGTTTCCAATTTCTGCGGAAGATGAACAGGAATACTGAGAACCAATGAGAGACTAGCTGGAGGTGTCTGGACGGGCAAATTTAACTCTCATTACCCACCAGGAAGAGGAATTAACCAAAGGCTCAGCGTGCCGTGCCAGAACCAGATTAGGGCCTGAAGCCATCCTGCGGTGTTGCGGCCAGCTCACAAGAAAGCGAGTTGAAGAAAGGAGTTCAGGGGCACTGTAATTCACAAACCTGCAGAGTTATAAATGACAGCTATCGTCCAAAAATAGACTGAAGTAAGGCTGCCAAGAGGACTTGAAAGCGGGGCAGAATTGCAGGAAACCGATTTCAGGAGGTAGACTTGAATTGCATTGAAAGCATAGGAAAAGAGGCAGAACGTCCACAATGATGCACTTGGCCAAAAAGGGTGTATGCGTTTTTTCCTGAATATATTCAGGAAAAAACGCATACGCCCTTTTTGGCCAACCAAGCAAGCTTGCAAAGGAAATCTGCACTACAATGAAGTCTCACTTCCCCACGGTCAAAAGGGCCATCTGAAAAAAGTGTAAAATCCAGCAAGGCAGGACAGGCCATGGAGAACTGGGAGCCTTGTTATGCTGCTGGGCGGGATGTAATTTGCCAACAGACACTCGGGAGAAGTGTATGGTGTTTCCTGAAACATCTAAAAAACAAAGCAACAGAGCCTAGGGCACTTCCACTTATGGTCCTATAGCTTAGGGAAATTAAAATCAAAAAGACACAGCCACCCCAAAGTTTGGGACGCCTCTGTTTACAAGAACCTCGTTTACAGTACAAGTTCAACATCACAGAAAGTGAAAAATGGATAAAGAAGTTGTGGTATTTACTTACAAAGCAATATCACTCAGCAATGAAATCTATGTCATCAGGCCCGTAGCCGCATAATGAGTGGATTCAGGTATGATAATTCTAACTGAAATAACTCACACAGAAAAAGAAACATCATAAGATATCAGTAATACACGGAATGTAAACTTGGCTACACAGGAACTGAATTACAGAACAGAACAGGGTCTCAAATTTAGAAAACCAACTTATGCTTGCTTAAGGGTAAAGGTGAGTTCGGGTGCTGCATAAAAGCAGAGATTGAAATGAGCACAGATAAAGTTCCTTTAGCCAAATATGGAATAGACAAGAGCTACTCCTTGCTCAACGAAATGGACTCAACACCGCATATTAAACGCCTAAGAATGTACCTGACTAGTAAGTATCTTAAAACCTATGGATTGCTATGTCTCCGAAAGAGAATCAAGCATGTGTACAGGGGCATAAACGCAGCAGTGATAGGATTGGAGAGGTTCGGTGAGCAAATGAAGACCCTTTGAAGTCATATTGCATGGTACCCATTCCACGGGTTTCAACTACCCAAGTTTAAGGTATTCTTCCTTCAGCTAAAACATGCATGTGGTACCCAGAGTATGATCACCATGTGATCGGGAGACGTGTTCAAATATGTCTCAGTTTTCGTACCCTGGTACTCGGGTGCAACATTCCAGATGCTTTAGTAACACTCTCCCGACTTGGAGAGTCAGTCCCTCTAACCTCCTGTTTGGCCCAGTTTGCAATTTCTGCGGAAGATGAACAGGAATAGCGAGAAACAATGAGAGACTAGCTGGAGGTGTCTGGACGGGCAAATTTAACTCTCATTTCCCACCAGGAAGAGGAAATAACCAAAGGCTCAGCGTGCCGTGCCGGAACCAGATTAGGGCCTGAAGCCATCTTGCGTTGTTGCGGCCAGCTCACAAGAAAGCGAGTTGAAGAAAGGAGCTCAGGGGCACTGTAATTCACAAACCTGCAGAGTTATAAATGACAGCTATCGTCCAAAAATATACTGAAGTAAGGCTGCCAAGAGGACTTGAAAGCGAGGCAGAATTGCAGGAAACCGATTTCAGGAGGTAGAATGGAATTGCATTGAAAGCATAGGAAAAGAGGCAGAACGTCCACAATGATGCACTTGGTCAAAAAGGGCGCATGCGTTTTTTCCTGAATATATTCAGGAAAAAAAGCATGCGCCCTTTTTTGCCAAACAAGAAAGCTTGCAATGGCAATCGGCACTACAATGAAGTCTCACTTCCCCCCGGTCAAAAGGGCCATCTGAAAAAAGTGTAAAATCCAGAAAGGCAGGACAGGCCATGGAGAACTGGTAGCCTTGTTATGCTGATGGGCGGGATGTAAATTGCCAACAGACACTCGGGAGAAGTGTATGGTGTTTCCTGAAACATCTAAAAAACAAAGCAACAGAGCCTAGGGCACTTCCACTTATGGTCCTATAGCTTAGGGAAATTAAAATCAAAAAGACACAGCCACCCCAAAGTTTGAGACGCCTCTGTTTACAAGAACTTCGTTTACCGTACAAGTTCAATATCACAGAAAGTGAAAAATGGATAAAGAAGTTGTGGTATTTACTTACAAAGCAATATCACTCAGCAATGAAATCTATGTCATCAGGCCCTTAGCAGCACAATGAGTGGATTCAGGTATGATGATTCTAACTGAAATAAGTCACACAGAAAAAGAAACATCATAAGATATCAGTAATACACGGAATGTAAACTTGGCTACACAGGAACTGAATTACAGAACAGAACAGGTTCTCAAATTTAGAAAACCAACTCATGCTTGCTTAAGGGGAAAGGTGAGTTGGGGTGCTGCATAAAAGCAGAGATTGAAATGAGCACAGGTAAATTTCCTTAAGCCAAATATGGAATAGACAAGAGCTACTCCTTGCTCAACGAAATGGACTCAACACCGCATATTAAACGCCTAAGAATGTACCTGACTAGTAAGTATCTTAAAACCTATGGATTGCTATGTCTCCGAAAGAGAATCAAGCATGTGTACAGGGGCATAAACGCAGCAGTGATAGGATGGGAGAGTTTCGGTGAGCAAATGAAGACCCTTTGAAGTCATATTGCATGGTACCGATTCCACGCGTTTCAACTACCCAGGTTTAAGTTATTCTTCCTTCAGCTAAAACATGCATGTGGAACCCAGAGTATGATCAACCATGTGATCAGGAGACGTGTTCAAATATGTCTCAGTTTCCCTCCCCTGGTACTCGGGTGCAACATTCCAGATGCTTTACTAACACTCTCCCGACTTGGAGAGTCAGTCCCTTTAACCTCCTCTTTGGCCCACTTTGCAATTTCTGCGGAAGATGAACATGAATAGCGAGAACCAATGAGAGACTAGCTGGAGGTGTCTGGACGGGCAAATTTAACTCTCATTTCCCACCAGGAAGAGGAATTAACCAAAGGCTCAGCGTGCCGTGCCGGAACCAGATTAGGGCCTGAAGCCATCCTGCGGTGTTGCGGCCAGCTCACAAGAAAGCGAGTTGAAGAATGGAGCTCAGGGGCACTGTAATTCACAAACCTGCAGAGTTATAAATGACAGCTATCGTCCAAAAATATACTGAAGTAAGGCTGCCAAGAGGACTTGAAAGTGGGGCAGAATTGCAGGAAACCGATTTCAGGAGGTAGACTGGAATTGCATTGAAAGCATAGGAAAAGAGGCAGAACGTCCACAATGATGCACTTGGCCAAAAAGGGCGTATGCGTTTTTTCCTGAATATATTCAGGAAAAAACGCATACGCACTTTTTGGCCAACCAAGCAAACTTGCAAAGGAAATCTGCACTACAATGAAGTCTCACTTCCCCCCGGTCAAAAGGGCCATCTGAAAAAAGTGTAAAATCCAGAAAGGCAGGAAAGGCCATGGAGAACTGGGAGCCTTGTTATGCTGATGGGCGGGATGTAAATTGCCAACAGACACTCCGGAGAAGTGTATGGTGCTTCCTGAAACATCTAAAAAACAAAGCAACAGAGCCTAGGGCACTTCCACTTATGGTCCTATAGCTTAGGGAAATTAAAATCAAAAAGACACAGCCACCCCAAAGTTTGGGACGCCTCTGTTTACAAGAACCTCGTTTACCGTACAAGTTCAATATCACAGAAAGTGAAAAATGGATAAAGAATTTGTGGTACTTACGTACAATGCAGTATCACTCAGCAATGAAATCTATGTCATCAGGCCCTTAGCAGCATAATGAGTGGATTCAGGTACGATGATTCTAACTGAAATAAGTCACACAGAAAAAGAAACATCATAAGATATCACTAATACACGGAATGTAAACTTGGCTACACAGGAACTGAATTCCAAAACAGAACAGGGTCTCAAATTTAGAAAACCAACTTATGCTTGCTTAAGGGGAAAGGTGAGTTGGGGTGCTGCATAAAACCAGAGATTGAAATGAGCACAGATAAAGTTCCTTAAGCCAAATATGGAATAGACAAGAGCTACTCCTTGCTCAACGAAATGGACTCAACACTGCATATTAAACGCCTAAGAATGTACCTGAGTAGTAAGTATCTTAAAACCTATGGATTGCTATGTCTCCAAAAGAGAATCAAGCGTGTGTACAGGGGCATAAACGCAGCAGTGATAGGATTGGAGAGGTTCGGTGAGCAAATGAAGACCCTTTGAAATCATATTGCATGGTACCCATTCCACAGGTTTCAACTACCCAGGTTTAAGGTATTCTTCCTTCAGCTAAAACATGCATGTGGAACCCAGAGCATGATCAACTGTGTGAACAGGAGACGTGTTCAAATATGTCTCAGTTTTCGCATCCTGGTACTCGAGTGCAAAATTCCAGACGCTTTACTAACACTCTCCCGACTTGGAGAGTCAGTCCCTTTAACCTCCTGTTTGGCCCAGTTTGCAATTTCTGCGGAAGATGAACAGGAATAGGGAGAACAAATGAGAGACTAGCTGTAGGTGTCTGGACGGGTAAATTTAACTCTCATTTCCCACCAGGAAGAGGAATTAACCAAAGGCTCAGTGTGCCGTGCCGGAACCAGATTAGGGCCTGAAGCCATCCTGCGGTGTTGCGGCCAGGTCACAAGAAAGCGAGTTGAAGAAAGGAGCTCAGGGGCACTGTAATTCACAAACCTGCAGAGTTATAAATGACAGCTACCGTCCAAAAATATACTGAATTAAGGCTGCCAAGAGGACTTGAAAGCAGGGCAGAATTGCAGGAAACCGATTTCAGGAGGTAGACTGGAATTGCATTGAAAGCATAGGAAAAGAGGCAGAACGTCCACAATGATGCACTTGGCCAAAAAGGGCGTATGCGTTTTTTCCTGAATATATTCAGGAAAAAACGCATACGCCCTTTTTGGCCAACCAAGCAAGCTTGCAAAGGAAATCTGCACTACAATGAAGTCTGACTTCCCCCCGGTCAAATGGGCCATCTGAAAAAAGTGTAAAATCCAGAAAGGCAGGACAGGCCATGGAGAACTGGGAGCCTTGTTATGCTGATGGGCGGGATGTAAATTGCCAACAGCCACTCGGAGAAGTGTATGGTGTTTCCTGAAACATCTAAAAAACAAAGCAACAGAGCCTAGGGCACTTCCACTTATGGTCCTATAGCTTAGGGAAATTAAAATCAAAAAGACACAGCCACCCCAAAGTTTGGGACGCCTCTGTTTACAAGAACCTCATTTACAGTACAAGTTCAACATCGCAGAAAGTGAAAAATGGATAAAGAACTTGTGGTACTTACGTACAATGCAGTATCACTCAGCAATGAAATCTATGTCATCAGGCCCGTAGCAGCATAATGAGTGGATTCAGGTACGATGATTCTAACTGAAATAAGTCACACAGAAAAAGAAACATCATAAGATATCACTAATACACGGAATGTAAACTTGGCTACACAGGAACTGAATTCCAAAACAGAACAGGGTCTCAAATGTAGAAAACCAACTTATGCTTGCTTAAGGGGAAAGGTGAGTTGGGGTGCTGCATAAAACCAGAGATTGAAATGAGCACAGATAAAGTTCCTTAAGCCAAATATGGAATAGACAAGAGCTACTCCTTGCTCAACGAAATGGACTCAACACCCCATATTAAACGCCTAAGAATGTAACTGACTAGTAATTATCTTAAAACCTATGGATTGCTATGTCTCCATAAGAAAATCAAGCGTGTGTACAGGGGCATAAACGCAGCAGTGATAGGATTGGAGAGGTTCGGTGAGCAAATGAAGACCCTTTGAAATCATATTGCATGGTACCCATTCCACGGGTCTCAACTCTCCAGGTTTTAGGTATTCTTCCTTCAGCTAAAACATGCATGTGGAACCCAGAGTATGATCAACCGTGTGAACGGGAGACGTGTTCAAATATGTCTCAGTTTACCTCCCCTGGTACTCGGGTGCAACATTCCAGACGCTTAACTAACACTCTCCCGACTTGGAGAGTCAGTCCCTTTAACCTCCTGTTTGGCCCAGTTTGCAATTTCTGCGGAAGATGAACAGGAATAGGGAGAACCAATGAGAGACTAGCTGGAGGTGTCTGGACGGGCAAATTTAACTCTCATTTCCCACCAGGAAGAGGAAATAACCAAAGGCTCAGCGTGCCGTGCCGGAACCAGATTAGGGCCTGAAGCCATCCTGCGGTGTTGCGGCCAGCTCAAAAGAAAGCGAGTTGAAGAAAGGAGCTCAGGGGCACTGTAATTCACAAACCTGCAGAGTTATAAATGACAGCTATCGTCCAAAAATATACTGAAGTAAGGCTGCCAAGAGGACTTGAAAGCGGGGCAGAATTGCAGGAAACCGATTTCAGGAGGTAGACTGGAATTGCATTGAAAGCATAGGAAAAGAGGCAGAACGTCCACAATGATGCACTTGGCCAAAAAGGGCGTATGCGTTTTTTCCTGAATATATTCAGGAAAAAACGCATACGCCCTTTTTGGCCAACCAAGCAAGCTTGCAAAGGAAATCTGCACTACAATGAAGTCTCACTTCCCCCCGGTCAAAAGGGCAATCTGAAAAAAGTGTAAAATCCAGAAAGGCAGGACAGGCCATGGAGAACTGGGAGCCTTGTTATGCTGATGGGTGGGATGTAAATTGCCAACAGCCACTAGGGAGAAGTGTATGGTGTTTCCTGAAACATCTAAAAAACAAAGCAACAGAGCCTAGGGCACTTCCACTTATGGTCCTATAGCTTAGGGAAATTAAAATCAAAAAGACACAGCCACCCCAAAGTTTGGAACGGCTCTGTTTACAAGAACCTCGTTTACAGTACAAGTTCAACATCGCAGAAAGTGAAAAATGGATAAAGAACTTGTGGTACTTACGTACAATGCAGTATCACTCAGCAATGAAATCTATGTCATCAGGCCCGTAGCAGCATAATGAGTGGATTCAGGTACGATGATTCTAACTGAAATAAGTCACACAGAAAAAGAAACATCATAAGATATCACTAATACACGGAATGTAAACTTGGCTACACAGGAACTGAATTCCAAAACAGAACAGGGTCTCAAATGTAGAAAACCAACTTATGCTTGCTTAAGGGGAAAGGTGAGTAGGGGTGCTGCATAAAACCAGAGATTGAAATGAGCACAGATAAAGTTCCTTAAGCCAAATATGGAATAGACAAGAGCTACTCCTTGCTCAACGAAATGGACTCAACACCCCATATTAAACGCCTAAGAATGTAACTGACTAGTAAGTATCTTAAAACCTATGGATTGCTATGTCTCCATAAGAGAATCAAGCATGTGTACAGGGGCATAAACGCAGCAGTGATAGGATTGGAGAGGTTCGCTGAGCAAATGAAGACCCTTTGAAGTCATATTGCATGGTACCCATTACACGGGTCTCAACTCTCCAGTTTTAAGGTATTCTTCCTTCAGCTAAAACATGCATGTGGAACCCAGAGTATGATCAACCGTGTGAACGGGAGACGTGTTCAAATATGTCTTAGTTTTCCTCCCCTGCTACTCGGGTGCAACATTCCAGACATTTTACTAACACTCTCCCCACTTGGAGAGTCAGCGCCTTTAACCTCCTGTTTGGCCCAGTTTGCAATTTCTGCGGAAGATGAACAGGAGTAGGGAGAACCAATGAGAGACTAGCTGAAGGTGTCTGGACGGGCAAATTTAACTCTCATTTCCCACCAGGAAGAGGAAATAACCAAAGGCTCAGCGTGCCGTGCCGGAACCAGATTAGGGCCTGAAGCCATCCTGCGGTGTTGCGGCCAGCTCAAAAGAAAGCGAGTTGAAGAAAGGAGCTCAGGGGCACTGTAATTCACAAACCTGCAGAGTTATAAATGACAGCTATCGTCCAAAAATATACTGAAGTATGGCTGCCAAGAGGACTTGAAAGCGGGGCAGAATTGCAGGAAACCGATTTCAGGTGGTAGACTGGAACTGCATTGAAAGCATAGGAAAAGAGGCAGAACGTCCACAATGATGCACTTGGCCAAAAAGTGCGTATGCGTTTTTTCCTGAATATATTCAGGAAAAAACGCATACACCCTTTTTGGTCAACCAAGCAAGCCTGCAAAGGAAATCTGCACTACAATGAAGTCTCTCTTCCCCCCGGTCAAAAGGGCCATCTGAAAAAAGTGTAAAATCCAGCAAGGCAGGATAGGCCATAGAGAAATGGGAGCCTTGTTATGCTGATGGGCGGGATGTAAATTGCCAACAGACACTTGGGAGAAGTGTATGGTGTTTCCTGAAACATCTAAAAAACAAAGCAACAGAGCCTAGGGCACTTCCACTTATGGTCCTATAGCTTAGGGAAATTAAAATCAAAGAGACACAGCCACCCCAAAGTTTGGGACGCCTCTGTTTACAAGAACCTCGTTTACAGTTCAATTTCAACATCGCACAAAGTGAAAAATGGATAAAGAAGTTGTGGTATTTACTTACAAAGCAATATCACTCAGCAATGAATTCTATGTCATCAGGCCCTTAGCAGCACAATGAGTGGATTCAGGTATGATGATTCTAACTGAAATAAGTCACACAGAAAAAGAAACATCATAAGATATCACTAATACACGGAATGTAAACTTGGCTACACAGGAACTGAATTACAGAACAGAAAAGGGTCTCAAATTTAGAAAACCAACTTATGCTTGCTTAAGGGGAAAGGTGAGTTGGGGTGCTGCATAAAACCAAAGATTGAAATGAGCACAGATAAAGTACCTTAAGCCAAATATGGAATAGACAAGAGCTACTCCTTGCTCAACGAAATGGACTCAACACCGCATATTAAACGCCTAAGAATGTACCTGACTAGTAAGTATCTTAAAACCTATGGATTGCTATGTCTCCGAAAGAGAATCAAGCATATGAACAGGGGCATAAACGCAGCTGTGATAGCATTGGAGAGGTTCGGTGAGCAAATGAAGACCCTTTGAAGTCATATTGCATGGTACCCATTCCACGGGTTTCAACTACCCAGGTTTAAGGTATTCTTCCTTCAGCTAAAACATGCATGTGGAACCCAGAGTATGATCAACCGTGTGAACGGGAGACGTGTTCAAATATGTCTCAGTTTTCCTCCCCTGGTACTCGGGTGCAACATTCCAGACGCTTTATTAACACTCTCCACACTTGGAGAGTCAGCGCCTTTAACCTCTTGTTTGGCCCAGTTTGCAATTTCTGTGGAAGATGAACAGGAATAGGGAGAACAAATGAGAGATTAGCTGGAGGTGTCTGAACGGGCAAATTTAACTCTCATTTCCCACCAGGTAGAGGAAATAACCAAAGGCTCAGCGTGCCGTGCCGGAACCAGATTACGGCCTGAAGCCATCCTGCGGTGTTGCGGCCAGCTCAAAAGAAAGCGAGTTGAAGAAAGGAGCTCAGCGGCACTGTAATTCACAAACCTGCAGAGTTATAAATGACAGCTATCGTCCAAAAATATACTGAAGTAAGGCTGCCAAGAGGACTTGAAAGCGGGGCAGAATTGCAGGAAACCGATTTCAGGAGGTAGACTGGAATTGCATTGAAAGCATAGGAAAAGAGGCAGAACGTCCACAATGATGCACTTGACCAAAAAGGGCGTATGCGTTTTTTCCTGAATATATTCAGGAAAAAACGCATACGCCCTTTTTGGCCAACCAAGCAAGCTTGCAAAGGAAATCTGCACTACAATGAAGTCTCACTTCCCCCCGGTCAAAAGGGCCATCTGAAAAAAGTGTAAAATCCAGCAAGGCAGGACAGGCCATGGAGAACTGGGAGCCTTGTTATGCTGATGGGCGGGATGTAAATTGTCAACAGACACTTGGGAGAAGTGTATGGTGTTTCCTGAAACATCTAAAAAACAAAGCAACAGAGTCTAGGGCACTTCCACTTATGGTCCTATAGCTTAGGGAAATTAAAATCAAAAAGACACAGCCACCCCAAAGTTTGGGACGCCTCTGTTTACAAGAACCTCGTTTACAGTTCAAGTACAACATCGCAGAAAGTGAAAAATGGATAAAGAAGTTGTGGTATTTACTTACAAAGCAATATCACTCAGCAATGAAATCTATGTCATCAGGCCCTTAGCAGCACAATGAGTTGATTCAGGTATGATGATTCTAACTGAAATAAGTCACACAGAAAAAGAAACATCATAAGATATCACTAATACACGGAATGTAAACTTGGCTACACAGGAACTGAATTCCAAAACAGAACAGGGTCTCAAATGTAGAAAACCAACTTATGCTTGCTTAAGGGGAAATGTGAGTTGGGGTGCTGCATAAAACCAGAGATTGAAATGAGCACAGATAAAGTTCCTTAAGCCAAATATGGAATAGACAAGAGCTACTCCTTGCTCAACGAAATGGACTCAACACCGCATATTAAACGCCTAAGAATGTACCTGACTAGTAAGTATCTTAAAACCTATGGATTGCTATGTCTCCTAAAGAGAATCAAGCATGTGTACAGGGGCATAAACGCAGCAGTGATAGGATTGGAGAGGTTCGGTGAGCAAATGAAGACCCTTTGAAGTCATATTGCATGGTACCCATTCCACAGGTTTCAACTACCCAGGTTTAAGGTATTCTTCCTACAGCTAAAACATGCATGTGGAACCCAGAGTATGATCAACCATGTGATCGGGAGACGTGTTCAAATATGTCTCAGTTTTCGCATCCTAGTACTCGAGTGCAAAATTCCAGACGCTTTACTAACACTCTCCCGACTTGGAGAGTCAGTCCCTTTAACCTCCTGTTTGGCCCAGTTTGCAATTTCTGCGGAAGATGAACAGGAATAGGGAGAACAAATGAGAGACTAGCTGTAGGTGTCTGGACGGGTAAATTTAACTCTCATTTCCCACCAGGAAGAGGAATTAACCAAAGGCTCAGTGTGCCGTGCCGGAACCAGATTAGGGCCTGAAGCCATCCTGCGGTGTTGCGGCCAGGTCAAAAGAAAGCGAGTTGAAGAAAGGAGCTCAGGGGCACTGTAATTCACAAACCTGCAGAGTTATAAATGACAGCTATCGTCCAAAAATAGACTGAAGTAAGGCTGCCAAGAGGACTTGAAAGCAGGGCAGAATTGCAGGAAACCGATTTCAGGAGGTAGACTGGAATTGCATTGAAAGCATAGGAAAAGAGGCAGAACGTCCACAATGATGCACTTGGCCAAAAAGGGCGTATGCGTTTTTTCCTGAATATATTCAGGAAAAAACGCATACGCCCTTTTTGGCCAACCAAGCAAGCTTGCAAAGGAAATCTGCACTACAATGAAGTCTGACTTCCCCCCGGTCAAATGGGCCATCTGAAAAAAGTGTAAAATCCAGAAAGGCAGGACAGGCCATGGAGAACTGGGAGCCTTGTTATGCTGATGGGCGGGATGTAAATTGCCAACAGCCACTCGGAGAAGTGTATGGTGTTTCCTGAAACATCTAAAAAACAAAGCAACAGAGCCTAGGGCACTTCCACTTATGGTCCTATAGCTTAGGAAAATTAAAATCAAAAAGACACAGCCACCCCAAAGTTTGGGACGCCTCTGTTTACAAGAACCTCATTTACAGTACAAGTTCAACATCGCAGAAAGTGAAAAATGGATAAAGAACTTGTGGTACTTACGTACAATGCAGTATCACTCAGCAATGAAATCTATGTCATCAGGCCCGTAGCAGCATAATGAGTGGATTCAGGTACGATGATTCTAACTGAAATAAGTCACACAGAAAAAGAAACATCATAAGATATCACTAATACACGGAATGTAAACTTGGCTACACAGGAACTGAATTCCAAAACAGAACAGGGTCTCAAATTTAGAAAACCAACTTATGCTTGCTTAAGGGGAAAGGTGAGTTGGGGTGCTGCATAAAACCAGAGATTGAAATGAGCACAGATAAAGTTCCTTAAGCCAAATATGGAATAGACAAGAGCTGCTCGTTGCTCAACGAAATGGACTCAACACCCCATATTAAACGCCTAAGAATGTACCTGACTAGTAAGTATCTTAAAACCTATGGATTGCTATGTCTCCATAAGAAAATCAAGCGTGTGTACAGGGGCATAAACGCAGCAGTGATAGGATTGGAGAGGTTCGGTGAGCAAATGAAAACCCTTTGAAGTCATATTGCATGGTACCCATTCCACGGGTCTCAACTCTCCAGGTTTAAGGTATTCTTCCTTCAGCTAAAACATGCATGTGGAACCCAGAGTATGATCAACCGTGTGAACGGGAGACGTGTTCAAATATGTCTCAGTTTTCCTCCCCGGGTACTCGGGTGCAACATTCCAGACGCTTTACTAACACTCTCCCGACTTGGAGAGTCAGTCCCTTTAACCTCCTGTTTTGCCCAGTTTGCAATTTCTGCGGAAGATGAACAGGAATAGGGAGAACCAATGAGAGACTAGCTGGAGGTGTCTGGACGTGCAAATTTAACTCTCATTTCCCACCAGGAAGAGGAAATAACCAAAGGCTCAGCGTGCCGTGCCGGAACCAGATTAGGGCCTGAAGCCATCCTGCGGTGTTGCGGCCAGCTCAAAAGAAAGCGAGTTGAAGAAAGGAGCTCAGGGGCACTGTAATTCACAAACATGCAGAGTTATAAATGACAGCTATCGTCCAAAAATATACTGAAGTAAGGCTGCCAAGAGGACTTGTAAGCGGGGCAGAATTGCAGGAAACCGATTTCAGGAGGTAGACTGGAATTGCATTGAAAGCATAGGAAAAGAGGCAGAACGTCCACAATGATGCACTTTGCCAAAAAGGGCGTATGCGTTTCTTCCTGAATATATTCAGGAAAAAACGCATACGCCCTTTTTGTCCAACCAAGCAAACTTGCAAAGGAAATCTGCACTACAATGAAGTCTCACTTCCCCCTGGTCAAAAGGGCCATCTGAAAAAAGTGTAAAATCCAGAAAGGCAGGACAGGCCATGGAGAACTGGGAGCCTTGTTATGCTGATGGGCGGGATGTAAATTGCCAACAGACACTCGGGAGAAGTGTATGGTGTTTCCTGAAACATCTAAAAAACAAAGCAAAAGAGCCTAGGGCACTTCCACTTATGGTCCTATAGCTTAGGGAAATTAAAATCAAAAAGACACAGCCACCCCAAAGTTTGGGACGCCTCTGTTTACAAGAACCTCACTTACCGTACAAGTTCAATATCACAGAAAATGAAAAATGGATAAAGAACTTGTGGTACTTACGTACAATGCAGTATCACTCAGCAATGAAATCTATGTCATCAGGCCCGTAGCAGCATAATGAGTGGATTCAGGTACGATGATTCTAACAGAAATAAGTCACACAGAAAAAGAAACATCATAAGATATCACTAATACACGGAATGTAAACTTGGCTACACAGGAACTGAATTCCAAAACAGAACAGGGTCTCAAATGTAGAAAACCAACTTATGCTTGCTTAAGGGGAAAGGTGAGTTGGGGTGCTGCATAAAACCAGAGATTGAAATGAGCACAGATAAAGTTCCTTAAGCCAAATATGGAATAGACAAGAGCTACTCCTTGCTCAACGAAATGGACTCAACACCCCATATTAAACGCCTAAGAATGTACCTGACTAGTAAGTATCTTAAAACCTATGGATTGCTATGTCTCCAAAAGAGAATCAAGCGTGTGTACAGGGGCATAAACGCAGCAGTGATAGGATTGGAGAGCTTCGGTGAGCAAATGAAGACCCTTTGAAATCATATTGCATGGTACCCATTCCACGGGTCTCAACTCTCCAGGTTTAAGGTATTCTTCCTTCAGCTAAAACATGCATGTGGAACCCAGAGTATGATCAACCGTGTGAACGGGAGACGTGTTCAAATATGTCTCAGTTTTCCTCCCCTGGTACTCGGGTGCAACATTCCAGACGCTTTACTAACACTCTCCCGACTTGGAGAGTCAGTCCCTTTAACCTCCTGTTTGGCCCAGTTTGCAATTTCTGCGGAAGATGAACAGGAATAGGGAGAACCAATGAGAGACTAGCTGGAGGTGTCTGGACGGGCAAATTTAACTCTCATTTCCCACCAGGAAGAGGAAATAACCAAAGGCTCAGCGTGCCGTGCCGGAACCAGATTAGGGCCTGAAGCCATCCTGCGGTGTTGCGGCCAGCTCACAAGAAAGCGAGTTGAAGAAAGGAGCTCAGGGGCACTGTAATTCACAAACCTGCAGAGTTATAAATGACAGCTATCGTCCAAAAATATACTGAAGTAAGGCTGCCAAGAGGACTTGAAAGCGGGGCAGAATTGCAGGAAACCGATTTCAGGAGGTAGACTGGAATTGCATTGAAAGCATAGGAAAAGAGGCAGAACGTCCACAATGAGGCACTTGGCCAAAAAGGGCATATGCGTTTCTTCCTGAATATATTCAGGAAAAAACGCATACGCCCTTTTTGTCCAACCAAGCAAACTTGCAAAGGAAATCTGAACTACAATGAAGTCTCACTTCCCCCCGGTCAAAAGGGCCATCTGAAAAAAGTGTAAAATCCAGAAAGGCAGGACAGGCCATGGAGAACTGGGAGCCTTGTTATGCTGATGGGCGGGATGTAAATTGCCAACAGACACTCGGGAGAAGTGTATGGTGTTTCCTGAAACATCTAAAAAACAAAGCAACAGAGCCTAGGGCACTTCCACTTATGGTCCTATAGCTTAGGGAAATTAAAATCAAAAAGACACAGCCACCCCAAAGTTTGGGACGCCTCTGTTTACAAGAACCTCGTTTACCGTACAAGTTCAATATCACAGAAAGTGAAAAATGGATAAAGAACTTGTGGTACTTACGTACAATGCAGTATCACTCAACAATGAAATCTATGTCATCAGGCCCGTAGCAGCATAATGAGTGGATTCAGGTACGATGATTCTAACTGAAATAAGTCACACAGAAAAAGAAACATCATAAGATATCACTAATACACGGAATGTAAACTTGGCTACACAGGAACTGAATTCCAAAACAGAACAGGGTCTCAAATGTAGAAAACCAACTTATGCTTGCTTAAGGGGAAAGGTGAGTTGGGCTGCTGCATAAAACCAGAGATTGAAATGAGCACAGATAAATTTCCTTAAGCCAAATATGGAATAGACAAGAGCTACTCCTTGCTCAACGAAATGGACTCAACACCCCATATTAAACGCCTAAGAATGTACCTGACTAGTAAGTATCTTAAAACCTATGGATTGCTATGTCTCCGAAAGAGAATCAAGCATGTGTACAGGGGCATAAACGCAGCAGTGACAGGATTGGAGAGGTTCGGTGAGCAAATGAAGACCCTTTGAAGTCATATTGCATTGTACCCATTCCACGGGTTTCAACTACTCAGGTTTAAGGTATTCTTCCTACAGCTAACACATGCATGTGGAACCCAGAGTATGATCAACCATGTGATCGGGAGACGTGTTCAAATATGTCTCAGTTTTCGTACCCTGATACTCGAGTGCAACATTCCAGACGCTTTATTAACACTCTCCCGACTTGGAGAGTCAGTCCCTTTAACCTCCTGTTTGGCCCAGTTTGCAATATCTGCGGAAGATGAACAGGATTAGGGAGAACCAATGAGAGACTAGCTGGAGGTGTCTGGACGGGCAAATTTAACTCTCATTTCCCACCAGGAAGAGGAATTATCCAAAGGCTCAGCGTGCCGTGCCAGAACCAGATTAGGGCCTGAAACCATCCTGCAGTGTTGCGGCCAGCTCACAATAAAGCGAGTTGAAGAAAGGAGCTCAGGGGCACTGTAATTCACAAACCTGCAGAGTTATAAATGACAGTTATAAATGACAGCTTTTTGGCCAACCAAGAAAACTTGCAAAGGAAATCTGCTCTACAATGAAGTCTCACTTGCCCCCGGTCAAAAGGGCCATCTGAAAAAATGTGTAAAATCCAAAAAGGCAGGACAGGCCATGGAGAACTGGGAGCCTTGTTATGCTGATGGGCGGGATGTAAATTGCCAACAGCCACTGGGGAGAAGTGTATGGTGTTTCCTGAAACATCTAAAAAACAAAGCAACAGAGCCTAGGGCACTTCCACTTATGGTCCTATAGCTTAGGAAAATTAAAATCAAAAAGACACAGCCACCCCAAAGTTTGGGACGCCTCTGTTTACAAGAACTTCGTTTACCGTACAAGTTCAATATCACAGAAAGTGAAAAATGGATAAAGAACTTGTGGAACTTACGTACAATGCAGTATCACTCAGCAATGAAATCTATGTCATCAGGCCCGTAGCAGCATAATGAGTGGATTCAGGTACGATGATTCTAACTGAAATAAGTCACACAGAAAAAGAAACATCATAAGATATCACTAATACATGGAATGTAAACTTGGCTACACAGGAACTGAATTCCAAAACAGAACAGGGTCTCAAATTTAGAAAACCAACTTATGCTTGCTTAAGGGGAAAGGTGAGTTGGGGTGCTGCATAAAACCAGAGATTGAAATGAGCACAGATAAAGTTCCTTAAGCCAAATATGGAATAGACAAGAGCTACTCCTTGCTCAACGAAATGGACTCAACACTGCATATTAAACGCCTAAGAATGTACCTGAGTAGTAAGTATCTTAAAACCTATGGATTGCTATGTCTCCAAAAGAGAATCAAGCGTGTGTACAGGGGCATAAACGCAGCAGTGATAGGATTGGAGAGGTTCGGTGAGCAAATGAAGACCCTTTGAAATCATATTGCATGGTACCCATTCCACAGGTTTCAACTACCCAGGTTTAAGGTATTCTTCCTTCAGCTAAAACATGCATGTGGAACCCAGAGCATGATCAACTGTGTGAACAGGAGACGTGTTCAAATATGTCTCAGTTTTCGCATCCTGGTACTCGAGTGCAAAATTCCAGACGCTTTACTAACACTCTCCCGACTTGGAGAGTCAGTCCCTTTAACCTCCTGTTTGGCCCAGTTTGCAATTTCTGCGGAAGATGAACAGGAATAGGGAGAACAAATGAGAGACTAGCTGTAGGTGTCTGGACGGGTAAATTTAACTCTCATTTCCCACCAGGAAGAGGAATTAACCAAAGGCTCAGTGTGCCGTGCCGGAACCAGATTAGGGCCTGAAGCCATCCTGCGGTGTTGCGGCCAGGTCACAAGAAAGCGAGTTGAAGAAAGGAGCTCAGGGGCACTGTAATTCACAAACCTGCAGAGTTATAAATGACAGCTACCGTCCAAAAATATACTGAAGTAAGGCTGCCAAGAGGACTTGAAAGCAGGGCAGAATTGCAGGAAACCGATTTCAGGAGGTAGACTGGAATTGCATTGAAAGCATAGGAAAAGAGGCAGAACGTCCACAATGATGCACTTGGCCAAAAAGGGCGTATGCGTTTTTTCCTGAATATATTCAGGAAAAAACGCATACGCCCTTTTTGGCCAACCAAGCAAGCTTGCAAAGGAAATCTGCACTACAATGAAGTCTGACTTCCCCCCGGTCAAATGGGCCATCTGAAAAAAGTGTAAAATCCAGAAAGGCAGGACAGGCCATGGAGAACTGGGAGCCTTGTTATGCTGATGGGCGGGATGTAAATTGCCAACAGCCACTCGGAGAAGTGTATGGTGTTTCCTGAAACATCTAAAAAACAAAGCAACAGAGCCTAGGGCACTTCCACTTATGGTCCTATAGCTTAGGGAAATTAAAATCAAAAAGACACAGCCACCCCAAAGTTTGGGACGCCTCTGTTTACAAGAACCTCATTTACAGTACAAGTTCAACATCGCAGAAAGTGAAAAATGGATAAAGAACTTGTGGTACTTACGTACAATGCAGTATCACTCAGCAATGAAATCTATGTCATCAGGCCCGTAGCAGCATAATGAGTGGATTCAGGTACGATGATTCTAACTGAAATAAGTCACACAGAAAAAGAAACATCATAAGATATCACTAATACACGGAATGTAAACTTGGCTACACAGGAACTGAATTCCAAAACAGAACAGGGTCTCAAATGTAGAAAACCAACTTATGCTTGCTTAAGGGGAAAGGTGAGTTGGGGTGCTGCATAAAACCAGAGATTGAAATGAGCACAGATAAAGTTCCTTAAGCCAAATATGGAATAGACAAGAGCTACTCCTTGCTCAACGAAATGGACTCAACACCCCATATTAAACGCCTAAGAATGTAACTGACTAGTAATTATCTTAAAACCTATGGATTGCTATGTCTCCATAAGAAAATCAAGCGTGTGTACAGGGGCATAAACGCAGCAGTGATAGGATTGGAGAGGTTCGGTGAGCAAATGAAGACCCTTTGAAATCATATTGCATGGTACCCATTCCACGGGTCTCAACTCTCCAGGTTTTAGGTATTCTTCCTTCAGCTAAAACATGCATGTGGAACCCAGAGTATGATCAACCGTGTGAACGGGAGACGTGTTCAAATATGTCTCAGTTTACCTCCCCTGGTACTCGGGTGCAACATTCCAGACGCTTAACTAACACTCTCCCGACTTGGAGAGTCAGTCCCTTTAACCTCCTGTTTGGCCCAGTTTGCAATTTCTGCGGAAGATGAACAGGAATAGGGAGAACCAATGAGAGACTAGCTGGAGGTGTCTGGACGGGCAAATTTAACTCTCATTTCCCACCAGGAAGAGGAAATAACCAAAGGCTCAGCGTGCCGTGCCGGAACCAGATTAGGGCCTGAAGCCATCCTGCGGTGTTGCGGCCAGCTCAAAAGAAAGCGAGTTGAAGAAAGGAGCTCAGGGGCACTGTAATTCACAAACCTGCAGAGTTATAAATGACAGCTATCGTCCAAAAATATACTGAAGTAAGGCTGCCAAGAGGACTTGAAAGCGGGGCAGAATTGCAGGAAACCGATTTCAGGAGGTAGACTGGAATTGCATTGAAAGCATAGGAAAAGAGGCAGAACGTCCACAATGATGCACTTGGCCAAAAAGGGCGTATGCGTTTTTTCCTGAATATATTCAGGAAAAAACGCATACGCCCTTTTTGGCCAACCAAGCAAGCTTGCAAAGGAAATCTGCACTACAATGAAGTCTCACTTCCCCCCGGTCAAAAGGGCAATCTGAAAAAAGTGTAAAATCCAGAAAGGCAGGACAGGCCATGGAGAACTGGGAGCCTTGTTATGCTGATGGGTGGGATGTAAATTGCCAACAGCCACTAGGGAGAAGTGTATGGTGTTTCCTGAAACATCTAAAAAACAAAGCAACAGAGCCTAGGGCACTTCCACTTATGGTCCTATAGCTTAGGGAAATTAAAATCAAAAAGACACAGCCACCCCAAAGTTTGGAACGGCTCTGTTTACAAGAACCTCGTTTACAGTACAAGTTCAACATCGCAGAAAGTGAAAAATGGATAAAGAACTTGTGGTACTTACGTACAATGCAGTATCACTCAGCAATGAAATCTATGTCATCAGGCCCGTAGCAGCATAATGAGTGGATTCAGGTACGATGATTCTAACTGAAATAAGTCACACAGAAAAAGAAACATCATAAGATATCACTAATACACGGAATGTAAACTTGGCTACACAGGAACTGAATTCCAAAACAGAACAGGGTCTCAAATGTAGAAAACCAACTTATGCTTGCTTAAGGGGAAAGGTGAGTAGGGGTGCTGCATAAAACCAGAGATTGAAATGAGCACAGATAAAGTTCCTTAAGCCAAATATGGAATAGACAAGAGCTACTCCTTGCTCAACGAAATGGACTCAACACCCCATATTAAACGCCTAAGAATGTAACTGACTAGTAAGTATCTTAAAACCTATGGATTGCTATGTCTCCATAAGAGAATCAAGCATGTGTACAGGGGCATAAACGCAGCAGTGATAGGATTGGAGAGGTTCGCTGAGCAAATGAAGACCCTTTGAAGTCATATTGCATGGTACCCATTACACGGGTCTCAACTCTCCAGTTTTAAGGTATTCTTCCTTCAGCTAAAACATGCATGTGGAACCCAGAGTATGATCAACCGTGTGAACGGGAGACGTGTTCAAATATGTCTTAGTTTTCCTCCCCTGCTACTCGGGTGCAACATTCCAGACATTTTACTAACACTCTCCCCACTTGGAGAGTCAGCGCCTTTAACCTCCTGTTTGGCCCAGTTTGCAATTTCTGCGGAAGATGAACAGGAGTAGGGAGAACCAATGAGAGACTAGCTGAAGGTGTCTGGACGGGCAAATTTAACTCTCATTTCCCACCAGGAAGAGGAAATAACCAAAGGCTCAGCGTGCCGTGCCGGAACCAGATTAGGGCCTGAAGCCATCCTGCGGTGTTGCGGCCAGCTCAAAAGAAAGCGAGTTGAAGAAAGGAGCTCAGGGGCACTGTAATTCACAAACCTGCAGAGTTATAAATGACAGCTATCGTCCAAAAATATACTGAAGTATGGCTGCCAAGAGGACTTGAAAGCGGGGCAGAATTGCAGGAAACCGATTTCAGGTGGTAGACTGGAACTGCATTGAAAGCATAGGAAAAGAGGCAGAACGTCCACAATGATGCACTTGGCCAAAAAGTGCGTATGCGTTTTTTCCTGAATATATTCAGGAAAAAACGCATACACCCTTTTTGGTCAACCAAGCAAGCCTGCAAAGGAAATCTGCACTACAATGAAGTCTCTCTTCCCCCCGGTCAAAAGGGCCATCTGAAAAAAGTGTAAAATCCAGCAAGGCAGGATAGGCCATAGAGAAATGGGAGCCTTGTTATGCTGATGGGCGGGATGTAAATTGCCAACAGACACTTGGGAGAAGTGTATGGTGTTTCCTGAAACATCTAAAAAACAAAGCAACAGAGCCTAGGGCACTTCCACTTATGGTCCTATAGCTTAGGGAAATTAAAATCAAAGAGACACAGCCACCCCAAAGTTTGGGACGCCTCTGTTTACAAGAACCTCGTTTACAGTTCAATTTCAACATCGCACAAAGTGAAAAATGGATAAAGAAGTTGTGGTATTTACTTACAAAGCAATATCACTCAGCAATGAATTCTATGTCATCAGGCCCTTAGCAGCACAATGAGTGGATTCAGGTATGATGATTCTAACTGAAATAAGTCACACAGAAAAAGAAACATCATAAGATATCACTAATACACGGAATGTAAACTTGGCTACACAGGAACTGAATTACAGAACAGAAAAGGGTCTCAAATTTAGAAAACCAACTTATGCTTGCTTAAGGGGAAAGGTGAGTTGGGGTGCTGCATAAAACCAAAGATTGAAATGAGCACAGATAAAGTACCTTAAGCCAAATATGGAATAGACAAGAGCTACTCCTTGCTCAACGAAATGGACTCAACACCGCATATTAAACGCCTAAGAATGTACCTGACTAGTAAGTATCTTAAAACCTATGGATTGCTATGTCTCCGAAAGAGAATCAAGCATATGAACAGGGGCATAAACGCAGCTGTGATAGCATTGGAGAGGTTCGGTGAGCAAATGAAGACCCTTTGAAGTCATATTGCATGGTACCCATTCCACGGGTTTCAACTACCCAGGTTTAAGGTATTCTTCCTTCAGCTAAAACATGCATGTGGAACCCAGAGTATGATCAACCGTGTGAACGGGAGACGTGTTCAAATATGTCTCAGTTTTCCTCCCCTGGTACTCGGGTGCAACATTCCAGACGCTTTATTAACACTCTCCACACTTGGAGAGTCAGCGCCTTTAACCTCTTGTTTGGCCCAGTTTGCAATTTCTGTGGAAGATGAACAGGAATAGGGAGAACAAATGAGAGATTAGCTGGAGGTGTCTGAACGGGCAAATTTAACTCTCATTTCCCACCAGGTAGAGGAAATAACCAAAGGCTCAGCGTGCCGTGCCGGAACCAGATTACGGCCTGAAGCCATCCTGCGGTGTTGCGGCCAGCTCAAAAGAAAGCGAGTTGAAGAAAGGAGCTCAGCGGCACTGTAATTCACAAACCTGCAGAGTTATAAATGACAGCTATCGTCCAAAAATATACTGAAGTAAGGCTGCCAAGAGGACTTGAAAGCGGGGCAGAATTGCAGGAAACCGATTTCAGGAGGTAGACTGGAATTGCATTGAAAGCATAGGAAAAGAGGCAGAACGTCCACAATGATGCACTTGACCAAAAAGGGCGTATGCGTTTTTTCCTGAATATATTCAGGAAAAAACGCATACGCCCTTTTTGGCCAACGAAGCAAGCTTGCAAAGGAAATCTGCACTACAATGAAGTCTCACTTCCCCCCGGTCAAAAGGGCCATCTGAAAAAAGTGTAAAATCCAGCAAGGCAGGACAGGCCATGGAGAACTGGGAGCCTTGTTATGCTGATGGGCGGGATGTAAATTGCCAACAGACACTTGGGAGAAGTGTATGGTGTTTCCTGAAACATCTAAAAAACAAAGCAACAGAGTCTAGGGCACTTCCACTTATGGTCCTATAGCTTAGGGAAATTAAAATCAAAAAGACACAGCCACCCCAAAGTTTGGGACGCCTCTGTTTACAAGAACCTCGTTTACAGTTCAAGTACAACATCGCAGAAAGTGAAAAATGGATAAAGAAGTTGTGGTATTTACTTACAAAGCAATATCACTCAGCAATGAAATCTATGTCATCAGGCCCTTAGCAGCACAATGAGTTGATTCAGGTATGATGATTCTAACTGAAATAAGTCACACAGAAAAAGAAACATCATAAGATATCACTAATACACGGAATGTAAACTTGGCTACACAGGAACTGAATTCCAAAACAGAACAGGGTCTCAAATGTAGAAAACCAACTTATGCTTGCTTAAGGGGAAATGTGAGTTGGGGTGCTGCATAAAACCAGAGATTGAAATGAGCACAGATAAAGTTCCTTAAGCCAAATATGGAATAGACAAGAGCTACTCCTTGCTCAACGAAATGGACTCAACACCGCATATTAAACGCCTAAGAATGTACCTGACTAGTAAGTATCTTAAAACCTATGGATTGCTATGTCTCCTAAAGAGAATCAAGCATGTGTACAGGGGCATAAACGCAGCAGTGATAGGATTGGAGAGGTTCGGTGAGCAAATGAAGACCCTTTGAAGTCATATTGCATGGTACCCATTCCACAGGTTTCAACTACCCAGGTTTAAGGTATTCTTCCTACAGCTAAAACATGCATGTGGAACCCAGAGTATGATCAACCATGTGATCGGGAGACGTGTTCAAATATGTCTCAGTTTTCGCATCCTAGTACTCGAGTGCAAAATTCCAGACGCTTTACTAACACTCTCCCGACTTGGAGAGTCAGTCCCTTTAACCTCCTGTTTGGCCCAGTTTGCAATTTCTGCGGAAGATGAACAGGAATAGGGAGAACAAATGAGAGACTAGCTGTAGGTGTCTGGACGGGTAAATTTAACTCTCATTTCCCACCAGGAAGAGGAATTAACCAAAGGCTCAGTGTGCCGTGCCGGAACCAGATTAGGGCCTGAAGCCATCCTGCGGTGTTGCGGCCAGGTCAAAAGAAAGCGAGTTGAAGAAAGGAGCTCAGGGGCACTGTAATTCACAAACCTGCAGAGTTATAAATGACAGCTATCGTCCAAAAATAGACTGAAGTAAGGCTGCCAAGAGGACTTGAAAGCAGGGCAGAATTGCAGGAAACCGATTTCAGGAGGTAGACTGGAATTGCATTGAAAGCATAGGAAAAGAGGCAGAACGTCCACAATGATGCACTTGGCCAAAAAGGGCGTATGCGTTTTTTCCTGAATATATTCAGGAAAAAACGCATACGCCCTTTTTGGCCAACCAAGCAAGCTTGCAAAGGAAATCTGCACTACAATGAAGTCTGACTTCCCCCCGGTCAAATGGGCCATCTGAAAAAAGTGTAAAATCCAGAAAGGCAGGACAGGCCATGGAGAACTGGGAGCCTTGTTATGCTGATGGGCGGGATGTAAATTGCCAACAGCCACTCGGAGAAGTGTATGGTGTTTCCTGAAACATCTAAAAAACAAAGCAACAGAGCCTAGGGCACTTCCACTTATGGTCCTATAGCTTAGGAAAATTAAAATCAAAAAGACACAGCCACCCCAAAGTTTGGGACGCCTCTGTTTACAAGAACCTCATTTACAGTACAAGTTCAACATCGCAGAAAGTGAAAAATGGATAAAGAACTTGTGGTACTTACGTACAATGCAGTATCACTCAGCAATGAAATCTATGTCATCAGGCCCGTAGCAGCATAATGAGTGGATTCAGGTACGATGATTCTAACTGAAATAAGTCACACAGAAAAAGAAACATCATAAGATATCACTAATACACGGAATGTAAACTTGGCTACACAGGAACTGAATTCCAAAACAGAACAGGGTCTCAAATTTAGAAAACCAACTTATGCTTGCTTAAGGGGAAAGGTGAGTTGGGGTGCTGCATAAAACCAGAGATTGAAATGAGCACAGATAAAGTTCCTTAAGCCAAATATGGAATAGACAAGAGCTGCTCGTTGCTCAACGAAATGGACTCAACACCCCATATTAAACGCCTAAGAATGTACCTGACTAGTAAGTATCTTAAAACCTATGGATTGCTATGTCTCCATAAGAAAATCAAGCGTGTGTACAGGGGCATAAACGCAGCAGTGATAGGATTGGAGAGGTTCGGTGAGCAAATGAAAACCCTTTGAAGTCATATTGCATGGTACCCATTCCACGGGTCTCAACTCTCCAGGTTTAAGGTATTCTTCCTTCAGCTAAAACATGCATGTGGAACCCAGAGTATGATCAACCGTGTGAACGGGAGACGTGTTCAAATATGTCTCAGTTTTCCTCCCCGGGTACTCGGGTGCAACATTCCAGACGCTTTACTAACACTCTCCCGACTTGGAGAGTCAGTCCCTTTAACCTCCTGTTTTGCCCAGTTTGCAATTTCTGCGGAAGATGAACAGGAATAGGGAGAACCAATGAGAGACTAGCTGGAGGTGTCTGGACGTGCAAATTTAACTCTCATTTCCCACCAGGAAGAGGAAATAACCAAAGGCTCAGCGTGCCGTGCCGGAACCAGATTAGGGCCTGAAGCCATCCTGCGGTGTTGCGGCCAGCTCAAAAGAAAGCGAGTTGAAGAAAGGAGCTCAGGGGCACTGTAATTCACAAACATGCAGAGTTATAAATGACAGCTATCGTCCAAAAATATACTGAAGTAAGGCTGCCAAGAGGACTTGTAAGCGGGGCAGAATTGCAGGAAACCGATTTCAGGAGGTAGACTGGAATTGCATTGAAAGCATAGGAAAAGAGGCAGAACGTCCACAATGATGCACTTTGCCAAAAAGGGCGTATGCGTTTCTTCCTGAATATATTCAGGAAAAAACGCATACGCCCTTTTTGTCCAACCAAGCAAACTTGCAAAGGAAATCTGCACTACAATGAAGTCTCACTTCCCCCTGGTCAAAAGGGCCATCTGAAAAAAGTGTAAAATCCAGAAAGGCAGGACAGGCCATGGAGAACTGGGAGCCTTGTTATGCTGATGGGCGGGATGTAAATTGCCAACAGACACTCGGGAGAAGTGTATGGTGTTTCCTGAAACATCTAAAAAACAAAGCAAAAGAGCCTAGGGCACTTCCACTTATGGTCCTATAGCTTAGGGAAATTAAAATCAAAAAGACACAGCCACCCCAAAGTTTGGGACGCCTCTGTTTACAAGAACCTCACTTACCGTACAAGTTCAATATCACAGAAAATGAAAAATGGATAAAGAACTTGTGGTACTTACGTACAATGCAGTATCACTCAGCAATGAAATCTATGTCATCAGGCCCGTAGCAGCATAATGAGTGGATTCAGGTACGATGATTCTAACAGAAATAAGTCACACAGAAAAAGAAACATCATAAGATATCACTAATACACGGAATGTAAACTTGGCTACACAGGAACTGAATTCCAAAACAGAACAGGGTCTCAAATGTAGAAAACCAACTTATGCTTGCTTAAGGGGAAAGGTGAGTTGGGGTGCTGCATAAAACCAGAGATTGAAATGAGCACAGATAAAGTTCCTTAAGCCAAATATGGAATAGACAAGAGCTACTCCTTGCTCAACGAAATGGACTCAACACCCCATATTAAACGCCTAAGAATGTACCTGACTAGTAAGTATCTTAAAACCTATGGATTGCTATGTCTCCAAAAGAGAATCAAGCGTGTGTACAGGGGCATAAACGCAGCAGTGATAGGATTGGAGAGCTTCGGTGAGCAAATGAAGACCCTTTGAAATCATATTGCATGGTACCCATTCCACGGGTCTCAACTCTCCAGGTTTAAGGTATTCTTCCTTCAGCTAAAACATGCATGTGGAACCCAGAGTATGATCAACCGTGTGAACGGGAGACGTGTTCAAATATGTCTCAGTTTTCCTCCCCTGGTACTCGGGTGCAACATTCCAGACGCTTTACTAACACTCTCCCGACTTGGAGAGTCAGTCCCTTTAACCTCCTGTTTGGCCCAGTTTGCAATTTCTGCGGAAGATGAACAGGAATAGGGAGAACCAATGAGAGACTAGCTGGAGGTGTCTGGACGGGCAAATTTAACTCTCATTTCCCACCAGGAAGAGGAAATAACCAAAGGCTCAGCGTGCCGTGCCGGAACCAGATTAGGGCCTGAAGCCATCCTGCGGTGTTGCGGCCAGCTCACAAGAAAGCGAGTTGAAGAAAGGAGCTCAGGGGCACTGTAATTCACAAACCTGCAGAGTTATAAATGACAGCTATCGTCCAAAAATATACTGAAGTAAGGCTGCCAAGAGGACTTGAAAGCGGGGCAGAATTGCAGGAAACCGATTTCAGGAGGTAGACTGGAATTGCATTGAAAGCATAGGAAAAGAGGCAGAACGTCCACAATGAGGCACTTGGCCAAAAAGGGCATATGCGTTTCTTCCTGAATATATTCAGGAAAAAACGCATACGCCCTTTTTGTCCAACCAAGCAAACTTGCAAAGGAAATCTGAACTACAATGAAGTCTCACTTCCCCCCGGTCAAAAGGGCCATCTGAAAAAAGTGTAAAATCCAGAAAGGCAGGACAGGCCATGGAGAACTGGGAGCCTTGTTATGCTGATGGGCGGGATGTAAATTGCCAACAGACACTCGGGAGAAGTGTATGGTGTTTCCTGAAACATCTAAAAAACAAAGCAACAGAGCCTAGGGCACTTCCACTTATGGTCCTATAGCTTAGGGAAATTAAAATCAAAAAGACACAGCCACCCCAAAGTTTGGGACGCCTCTGTTTACAAGAACCTCGTTTACCGTACAAGTTCAATATCACAGAAAGTGAAAAATGGATAAAGAACTTGTGGTACTTACGTACAATGCAGTATCACTCAACAATGAAATCTATGTCATCAGGCCCGTAGCAGCATAATGAGTGGATTCAGGTACGATGATTCTAACTGAAATAAGTCACACAGAAAAAGAAACATCATAAGATATCACTAATACACGGAATGTAAACTTGGCTACACAGGAACTGAATTCCAAAACAGAACAGGGTCTCAAATGTAGAAAACCAACTTATGCTTGCTTAAGGGGAAAGGTGAGTTGGGCTGCTGCATAAAACCAGAGATTGAAATGAGCACAGATAAATTTCCTTAAGCCAAATATGGAATAGACAAGAGCTACTCCTTGCTCAACGAAATGGACTCAACACCCCATATTAAACGCCTAAGAATGTACCTGACTAGTAAGTATCTTAAAACCTATGGATTGCTATGTCTCCGAAAGAGAATCAAGCATGTGTACAGGGGCATAAACGCAGCAGTGACAGGATTGGAGAGGTTCGGTGAGCAAATGAAGACCCTTTGAAGTCATATTGCATTGTACCCATTCCACGGGTTTCAACTACTCAGGTTTAAGGTATTCTTCCTACAGCTAACACATGCATGTGGAACCCAGAGTATGATCAACCATGTGATCGGGAGACGTGTTCAAATATGTCTCAGTTTTCGTACCCTGATACTCGAGTGCAACATTCCAGACGCTTTATTAACACTCTCCCGACTTGGAGAGTCAGTCCCTTTAACCTCCTGTTTGGCCCAGTTTGCAATATCTGCGGAAGATGAACAGGATTAGGGAGAACCAATGAGAGACTAGCTGGAGGTGTCTGGACGGGCAAATTTAACTCTCATTTCCCACCAGGAAGAGGAATTATCCAAAGGCTCAGCGTGCCGTGCCAGAACCAGATTAGGGCCTGAAACCATCCTGCAGTGTTGCGGCCAGCTCACAATAAAGCGAGTTGAAGAAAGGAGCTCAGGGGCACTGTAATTCACAAACCTGCAGAGTTATAAATGACAGTTATAAATGACAGCTTTTTGGCCAACCAAGAAAACTTGCAAAGGAAATCTGCTCTACAATGAAGTCTCACTTGCCCCCGGTCAAAAGGGCCATCTGAAAAAATGTGTAAAATCCAAAAAGGCAGGACAGGCCATGGAGAACTGGGAGCCTTGTTATGCTGATGGGCGGGATGTAAATTGCCAACAGCCACTGGGGAGAAGTGTATGGTGTTTCCTGAAACATCTAAAAAACAAAGCAACAGAGCCTAGGGCACTTCCACTTATGGTCCTATAGCTTAGGAAAATTAAAATCAAAAAGACACAGCCACCCCAAAGTTTGGGACGCCTCTGTTTACAAGAACTTCGTTTACCGTACAAGTTCAATATCACAGAAAGTGAAAAATGGATAAAGAACTTGTGGAACTTACGTACAATGCAGTATCACTCAGCAATGAAATCTATGTCATCAGGCCCGTAGCAGCATAATGAGTGGATTCAGGTACGATGATTCTAACTGAAATAAGTCACACAGAAAAAGAAACATCATAAGATATCACTAATACATGGAATGTAAACTTGGCTACACAGGAACTGAATTCCAAAACAGAACAGGGTCTCAAATTTAGAAAACCAACTTATGCTTGCTTAAGGGGAAAGGTGAGTTGGGGTGCTGCATAAAACCAGAGATTGAAATGAGCACAGATAAAGTTCCTTAAGCCAAATATGGAATGGACAAGAGCTACTCCTTGCTCAATGAAATGGACTCAACACCGCATATTAAACGCCTAAGAATGTACCTGACTAGTAAGTATCTTAAAACCTATGGATTGCTATGTCTCCGAAAGAGAATCAAGCATGTGTACAGGGGCATAAACGCAGCAGTGATAGGATTGGAGAGGTTCAGTGAGCAAATGAAGACCCTTTGAAGTCATATTGCATGGTACCCATTCCACGGGTTTCAACTACCCAGGTTTAAGGTATTCTTCCTTCAGCTAAAACATGCATGTGGAACCTAGAGTATGATCAACCGTGTGAACGGGAGACGTGTTTAAATATGTCTCAGTTTTCCTTCCCTGGTACTCGGGTGCAACATTCCAGACGCTTTACTAACACTCTCCCGACTTGGAGAGTCAGTGCCTTTAACCTCCTGTTTGGCCCAGTTTGCAATTTCTGTGGAAGATGAACAGGAATAGGGAGAACCAATGACAGACTAGCTGGAGGTGTCTGGACGGCAAATTTAACTCTCATTTCCCACCAGGAAAAGGAATTAACCAAAGGCTCAGCGTGCCGTGCCGGAACCAGATTAGGGCCTGAAGCCATCCTGCGGTGTTGCGGCCAGCTCAAAAGAAAGCGAGTTGAAGAAAGGAGCTCAGGGGCACTGTAATTCACAAACCTGCAGAGTTATAAATGACAGCTATCGTCCAAACATATACTGAAGTAAGGCTGCCAAGAGGACTTGAAAGCGGGGCAGAATTGCAGGAAACCGATTTCAGGAGGTAGACTGGAATTGCATTGAAAGCATAGGAAAAGAGGCAGAACGTCCACAATGATGCACTTGGCCAAAAGGGGCGTATGCGTTTTTTCCTGAATATATTCAGGAAAAAACGCATACGCGCTTTTTGGCCAACCAAGCAAACTTGCAAAGGAAATCTGCACTGCAATGAAGTCTCACTTCCCCCCGGTCAAAAGGGCCATCTGAAAAAAGTGTAAAATCCAGAAAGGCAGGACAGGCTATGGAGAACTGGGAGCCTTGTTATGCTGATGCTCGGGATGTAAATTGCCAACAGCCACTCGGAGAAGTGTATGGTGTTTCCTGAAACATCTAAGAAACAAAGCAACAGAGCCTAGGGCACTTCCACTTATGGTCCTATAGCTTAGGGAAATTAAAATCAAAAAGACACAGCCACCCCAAAATTTGGGACACCTCTGTTTACAAGAACCTCATTTACCATACAAGTTCAATATCACAGAAAGTGAAAAATGGATAAAGAACTTGTGGTACTTACGTACAATTCAGTATCACTCAGCAATGAAATCTATGTCATCAGGCCCGTAGCAGCATAATGAGTGGATTCAGGTACGATGATTCTAAATGAAATAAGTCACACAGAAAAAGAAACATCATAAGATATCACTAATACACGGAATGTAAACTTGGCTACACAGGAACTGAATTCCAAAACAGAACAGGGTCTCAAATGTAGAAAACCAACTTATGCTTGCTTAAGGGGAAAGGTGAGTTGGGGTGCTGCATAAAACCAGAGATTGAAATGAGCACAGATAAAGTTCCATAAGCCAAATATGGAATAGACAAGAGCTACTCCTTGCTCAACGAAATGGACTCAACACCGCATATTAAATGCCTAAGAATGTACCTGAATAGTAAGTATCTTAAAACCTATGGTTTGCTATGTCTCCGAAAGAGAATCAAGCATGTGTACAGGGGCATAAACGCAGCAGTGATAGGATTGGAGAGGTTCGGTGAGCAAATGAAGACCCTTTGAAGTCATATTGCATGGTACCCATTCCAAGGGTTTCAACTACCCAGGTTTAAGGTATTCTTCATTCAGCTAAAACATGCATGTGTAACGTAGAGTATGATCAACCATGTGATCGGGAGATGTGTTCAAATATGTCTCAGTTTTCGTACCCTGGTACTCAGGCGCAACATTCCAGATGCTTTACTAACACTCTCCCGACATGGAGAGTCAGTCTCTTTAACTTCCTGTTTGGCCCAGTTTGCAATTTCTGCGGAAGATGAACAGGAATAGCGAGAACCAATGAGAGACTAGCTGGAGGTGTCTGGACGGGCAAATTTAACTCTCATTTCCCACCAGGAAGAGGAATTAACCAAAGGCTCAGCGTGCCGTGCCGAAACAAGATTAGGGCCTGAAGGCATCCTGCGGTGTTGCGGCCAGCTCACAAGAAAGGGAGTTGAAGAAAGGAGATCAGGGGCACTGTAATTCACAAACCTGCAGAGTTATAAATGACAGCTATTGTCCAAAAATATATTGAAGTAAGGCTGCCAAGAGGACTTGAAAGCGGGGCAGAATTGCAGGAAGCCGATTTCAGGAGGTAGACTGGAATTGCATTGAAAGCATAGGAAAAGAGGCAGAACGTCCACAATGATGCACTTGGCCAAAAAGGGCGTATGCGTTTTTTCCTGAATATATTCAGGAAAAAACGCATACGCACTTTTTGGCCAACCAAGCAAACTTGCAAAGGAAAACTGCACTACAATGAAGTCTGACTGCCCCCCGGTCAAATGGGCCATCTGAAAAAAGTGTAAAATCCAGAAAGGCAGAACAGGCCATGGAGAACTGGGAGCCTTGTTATGCTGATGGGCGGGATGTAAATTGCCAACAGACACTCGGGAGAAGTGTATAGTGTTTCCTGAATCATCTAAAAAACAAAGCAACAGAGCCTAGGGCACTTCCACTTATGGTCCTATAGCTTAGGGAAATTAAAATAAAAAAGACACAGCCACCCCAAAGTTTGGGACGCCTCTGTTTACAAGAACCTCATTTACAGCTCAAGTTCAACATCGCAGAAAGTGAAAAATGGATAAAGAAGTTGTGGTATTTACTTACAAAGCAATATCACTCAGCAATGAAATCTATGTCATCAGGCCCTTAGCAGCACAATGAGTTGATACAGGTATTATGATTCTAACTGAAATAAGTCACACAGAAAAAGAAACATCATAAGTTATCAGTAATATACGGAATGTAAACTTGGCTACACAGGAACTGAATTCCAAATCAGAACAGAGTCTCAAATTTAGAAAACCAACTTATGCTTGCTTAAGGGTAAAGGTGAGTTGGGGTGCTGCATAAAACCAGAGATTGAAATGAGCACAGATAAAGTTCCTTAAGCCAAATATGGAATAGACAAGAGCTACTCCTTGCTTAACGAAATGGACTCAACACCCCATATTAAACGCCTAAGAATGTACCTGACTAGTAAGTGTCTTAAAACCTATGGATTGCTATGTCTCCGAAAGAGAATCAAGCATGTGTACAAGGGCATAAACGCAGCAGTGATAGGATTGGAGAGGTTCCGTGAGCAAATGAAGACCCTTTGAAGTCATATTGCATGGTACCCATTCCAAGGGTTTCAACTACCCAGGTTTAAGGTATTCTTCCTACAGCTAAAACATGCATGTGGAACCCAGAGTATGATCAACCATGTGATCGGGAGACATGTTCAAATATGTCTCAGTTTTCGTACCCTGGTACTCGAGTGCAACATTCCAGACGCTTTACTAACACTCTCCCAACATGGAGAGTCAGTCCCTTTAACCTCCTGTTTGGCCCAGTTTGCAATTTCTGCGGAAGATGAACAGGAATAGGGAGAACCAATGAGAGACTAGCTGGAGGTGTCTGGACAGGCAAATTTAACTCTCATTTCCCACCAGGAAGAGGAAATAACCAAAGGCTCAGCGTGCCGTGCCGGAACCAGATTAGGGCCTGAAACCATCCTGCGGTGTTGCGGCCAGCTCACAAGAAAGCGAGTTGAAGAAAGGAGCTCAGGGGCACTGTAATTCACAAACCTGCAGAGTTATAAATGACAGCTATCGTCCAAAAATATACTGAAGTAAGGCTGCCAAGAGGACTTGAAAGCGGGGCAGAATTGCAGGAAACCGATTTCAGGAGGTAGACTGGAATTGCATTGAAAGCATAGGAAAAGAGGCAGAACGTCCACAATGATGCACTTGGCCAAAAAGGGCATATGCGTTTTTTCCTGAATATATTCAGGAAAAAACGCATACGCCCTTTTTGGCCAACCAAGCAAGCTTGCAAAGGAAATCTGCACTACAATGAAGTCTCACTTCCCCCCTGTCAAAAGGGCCATCTGAGAAAAGTGTAAAATCCAGCAAGGCAGGACAGGCCATGGAGAACTGGGAGCCTTGTTATGCTGATGGGCGGGATGTAAATTGCCAACAGACACTCGGGAGAAGTGTATGGTGTTTCCTGAAACATCTAAAAAACAAAGCAACAGAGCCTAGGGCACTTCCACTTATGGTCCTATAGCTTAGGGAAATTAAAGTCAAAAAGACAGAGCCACCCCAAAGTTTGGGACGCCTCTGTTTACAAGAACCTCATTTACAGTACAAGTTCAACATCACAGAAAGTGAAAAATGGATAAAGAACTTGTGGTACTTACGTACAATGCAGTATCACTCAGCAATGAAATCTATGTCATCAGGCCCGTAGCAGCATAATGAGTGGATTCAAGTACGATGATTCTAACTGAAATAAGTCACACAGAAAAAGAAACATCATAAGATATCACTAATACACGGAATGTAAACTTGGCTACACAGGAACTGAATTCCAAAACAGAACAGGGTCTCAAATGTAGAAAACCAACTTATGCTTGCTTAAGGGGAAAGGTGAGTTGGGGTGCTGCATAAAACCAGAGATTGAAATGAGCACAGATAAAGTTCCTTAAGCCAAATATGGAATAGACAAGAGCTACTCCTTGCTCAACGAAATGGACTCAACACCGCATATTAAACGCCTAAGAATGTACCTGACTAGTAAGTGTCTTAAAACCTATGGATTGCTATGTCTCCGAAAGAGAATCAAGCATGTGTACAGGGGCATAAATGCAGCAGTGATAGGATTGGAGAGGTTCGGTGAGCAAATGAAGACCCTTTGAAGTCATATTGCATGGTACCCATTCCACGGGTCTCAACTCTCCAGGTTTAAGGTATTCTTCCTTCAGCTAAAACATGCATGTGGAACCCAGAGTATGATCAACCGTGTGAACGGGAGACGTGTTCAAATATGTCTCAGTTTTCCTCCCCTGGTACTCGGGTGCAACATTCCAGACGCTTTACTAACACTCTCCCGACTTGGAGAGTCAGTCCCTTTAACCTCCTGTTTGACCCAGTTTGCAATTTCTTCGGAAGATGAACAGGAATAGGGAGAACCAATGAGAGACTAGCTGGAGGTGTCTGGACGGGCAAATTTAACTCTCATTTCCCACCAGGAAGAGGAAATAACCAAAGGCTCAGCGTGCCGTGCCGGAACCAGATTAGGGCCTGAAGCCATCCAGTGGTGTTGCGGCCAGCTCAAAAGAAAGCGAGTTGAAGAAAGGAGCTCAGGGGCACTGTAATTCACAAACCTGCAGAGTTATAAATGACAGCTATCATCCAAAAATATACTGAAGTAAGGCTGCCAAGAGGACTTGAAAGCGGGGCAGAATTGCAGGAAACCGATTTCAGGAGGTAGACTGGAATTGCATTGAAAGCATAGGAAAAGAGGCAGAACGTCCACAATGATGCACTTGGCCAAAAAGGGCGTATGCGTTTTTTCCTGAATATATTCAGGAAAAAACGCATACGCCCTTTTTGTGCAACCAAGCAAACTTGCAAAGGAAATCTGCACTACAATGAAGTCTGACTTCCCCACGGTCAAAAGGGCCATCTGAAAAAAGTGTAAAATCCAGAAAGGCAGGACAGGCCATGGAGAACTGGGAGCCTTGTTATGCTGATGGGCGGGATGTAAATTGCCAACAGACACTCCGGAGAAGTGTATGGTGTTTCCTGAAACATCTAAAAAACAAAGCAACAGAGCCTAGGGCACTTCCACTTATGGTCCTATAGCTTAGGGAAATTAAAATCAAAAAGACACAGCCACCCCAAAGTTTGGAACGTCTCTGTTTACAACACCTCGTTTACCGTACAAGTTCAATATCACAGAAAGTGAAAAATGGATAAAGAACTTGTGGTACTTACGTACAATGCAGTATCACTCAGCAATGAAATCTATGTCATCAGGCCCGTAGCAGCATAATGAGTGGATTCAGGTACGATGATTCTAACTGAAATAAGTCACACAGAAAAAGAAACATCATAAAGTATCAGTAATACACGGAATGTAAACTTGGCTACACAGGAACTGAATTCCAAAACAGAACAGGGTCTCAAATTTAGAAAACCAACTTATGCTTGCTTAAGGGTAAAGGTGAGTTGGGGTGCTGCATAAAAGCAGAGATTGAAATGAGCACAGATAAAGTTCCTTAAGCCAAATATGGAATAGACAACAGCTACTCCTTGCTCAACGAAATGGACTCAACACCGCATATTAAACGCCTAAGAATGTAACTGACTAGTAAGTATCTTAAAACTTATGGATGGCTATGTCTCCGAAAGAGAATCAAGCATGTGTACAGGGGCATAAACGCAGCAGTGATAGGATTGGAGAGGTTCGGTGAGCAAATGAAGACCCTTTGAAGTCATATTGCATGGTACCCATTACACGGGTCTCAACTCTCCAGGTTTAAGGTATTCTTCCTTCAGCTAAAACATGCATGTGGAACCCAGAGTATGATCAACCATGTGATCGGGAGACGTGTTCAAATATGTCTCAGTTTTCGTACCCTGGTACTCGGGTGCAACATTCCAGATGCTTTACTAACACTCTCCCGACTTGGAGAGTCAGTCCCTTTAACCTCCTGTTTGGCCCAGTTTGCAATTTCTGTGGAAGATGAACAGGAATAGCGAGAACCAATGAGAGACTAGCTGGAGGTGTCTGGACGGGCAAATTTAACTCTCATTTCCCACCAGGAAGAGGAATTAACCAAAGGCTCAGCGTGCCGTGCCGGAACCAGATTAGGGCCTGAAGCCATCCTGCGGTGTTGCGGCCAGGTCACAAGAAAGCGAGTTGAAGAAAGGAGCTCAGGGGGACTGTAATTCACAAACCTGCAGAGTTATAAATGACAGCTATCGTCCAAAAATATACTGAAGTAAGGCTGCCAAGAGGACTTGAAAGCGGGGCAGAATTGCAGGAAACCGATTTCAGGAGGTAGACTGGAATTGCATTGAAAGCATAGGAAAAGAGGCAGAACGTCCACAATGATGCACTTGGCCAAAAAGGGCGTATGCGTTTTTTCCTGAATATATTCAGGAAAAAACGCATACGCCCTTTTTGGCCAACCAAGCAAGCTTGCAAAGGAAATCTGCACTACAATGAAGTCTCACTTCCCCCAGGTCAAAAGGGCCATCTGAAAAAAGTGTAAAATCCAGAAAGGCAGGACAGGCCATGGAGAACTGGGAGCCTTGTTATGCTGATGGGCGGGATGTAAATTGCCAACAGACACCCGGGAGAAGCGTATGGTGTTTCCTGAAACATCTAAAAAACAAAGCAACAGAGCCTAGGGCACTTCCACTTATGGTCCTATAGCTTAGGGAAATTAAAATCAAAAAGACACAGCCACCCCAAAGTATGGAACGCCTCTGTTTACAAGAACCTCGTTTACCGTACAAGTTCAATATCACAGAAAGTGAAAAATGGATAAAGAACTTCTGGTATTTACTTACAAAGCAATATCCCTCAGCAATGAAATCTATGTCATCAGGCCGTTAGCAGCACAATGAGTGGATTCAGGTATGATGATTCTAACTGAAATAAGTCACACAGAAAAAGAAACATCATAAGATATCAGTAATACACGGAATGTGAACTTGGCTACACAGGAACTGAATTACAGAACAGAACAGGGTCTCAAATTTAGAAAACCAACTTATGCTTGCTTAAGGGGAAAGGTGAGTTGGGGTGCTGCATAAAAGCAGAGATTGAAATGAGCACAGATAAAGTTCCATAAGCCAAATATGGAATAGACAAGAGCTACTCCTTGCTCAACGAAATGGACTCAACACCGCATATTAAATGCCTAAGAATGTACCTGAATAGTAAGTATCTTAAAACCTATGGTTTGCTATGTCTCCGAAAGAGAATCAAGCATGTGTACAGGGGCATAAACGCAGCAGTGATAGGATTGGAGAGGTTCGGTGAGCAAATGAAGACCCTTTGAAGTCATATTGCATGGTACCCATTCCACGGGTTTCAACTACCCAGGTTTAAGGTATTCTTCATTCAGCTAAAACATGCATGTGTAACGTAGAGTATGATCAACCATGTGATCGGGAGATGTGTTCAAATATGTCTCAGTTTTCGTACCCTGGTACTCAGGCGCAACACTCCAGATGCTTTACTAACACTCTCCCGACATGGAGAGTCAGTCTCTTTAACTTCCTGTTTGGCCCAGTTTGCAATTTCTGCGGAAGATGAACAGGAATAGCGAGAACCAATGAGAGACTAGCTGGAGGTGTCTGGACGGGCAAATTTAACTCTCATTTCCCACCAGGAAGAGGAATTAACCAAAGGCTCAGCGTGCCGTGCCGAAACAAGATTAGGGCCTGAAGCCATCCTGCGGTGTTGCGGCCAGCTCACAAGAAAGGGAGTTGAAGAAAGGAGATCAGGGGCACTGTAATTCACAAACCTGCAGAGTTATAAATGACAGCTATTGTCCAAAAATATATTGAAGTAAGGCTGCCAAGAGGACTTGAAAGCGGGGCAGAATTGCAGGAAGCCGATTTCAGGAGGTAGACTGGAATTGCATTGAAAGCATAAGAAAAGAGGCAGAACGTCCACAATGATGCACTTGGCCAAAAAGGGCGTATGCGTTTTTTCCTGAATATATTCAGGAAAAAACGCATACGCCCTTTTTGGCCAACCAAGCAAACTTGCAAAGGAAATCTGCACTATAATGAAGTCTCACTTCCCCCCGGTCAAAAGGGCCATCTGAAAAAAGTGTAAAATCCAGAAAGGCAGGACAGGCCATGGAGAACTGGGAACCTTGTTATGCTGATGGGCGGGATGTAAATTGCCAACAGACACTCGGGAGAAGTGTATGGTGTTTCCTGAAACATCTAAAAAACAAAGCAACAGAGCCTAGGGCACTTCCACTTATGGTCCTATAGCTTAGGGAAATTAAAATCAAAAAGACACAACCACCCCAAAGTTTGGGACGCCTCTGTTTACAAGAACCTCGTTTACCATACAAGTTCAATATCACAGAAAGTGAAAAATGGATAAAGAACTTGTGGTACTTACGTACAATGCAGTATCACTCAGCAATGAAATCTATCTCATCAGGCCCGTAGCAGCATAATGAGTGGATTCAGGTACGATGATTCTAACTGAAATAAGTCACACAGAAAAAGAAACATCATAAGATATCAGTAATACACGGAATGTAAACTTGGCTTCACAGGAACTGAATTACAGAACAGAACAGGGTCTCAAATTTAGAAAACCAACTTATGCTTGCTTAAGGGGAAAGGTGAGTTGGGGTGCTGCATAAAACCAGAGATTGAAATGAGCACAGATAAAGTTCCTTAAGCCAAATACGGAATAGACAAGAGCTACTCCTTGCTCAACGAAATGGACTCAACACCGCATATTAAACGACTAAGAATGTACCTGACTAGTAAGTATCTTAAAACCTATGGATTGCTATGTCTCCGAAAGAGAATCAAGCATGTGTACAGGGGCATAAACGCAGCAGTGATAGGATTGGAGAGGTTCGGTGAGCAAATGAAGACCCTTTGAAGTCATATTGCATGGTACCCATTCCAAGGGTTTCAACTACCCAGGTTTAAGGTATTCTTCCTTCAGCTAAAACATGCACGTGGAACCTAGAGTATGATCAACCATGTGATCGGGAGACGTCTTCAAATATGTCTCAGTTTTCGTAACCTGGTACTCGGATGCAACATTCCAGACGCTTTACTAACACTCTCCCGACATGGAGAGTCAGTCCCTTTAACCTCCTGTTTGGCCCAGTTTGCAATTTCTGCGGAAGATGAACAGGAATAGCGAGAACCAATGAGAGACTAGCTGGAGGTGTCTGGACGGGCAAATTTAACTCTCATTTCCCACCAGGAAGAGGAAATAACCAAAGGCTCAGCGTGCCGTGCCGGAACCAGATTAGGGCCTGAAGCCATCCTGCGGTGTTGCGGCCAGGTCACAAGAAAGTGAGTTGAAGAAAGGAGCTCAGGGGCACTGTAATTCACAAACCTGCAGAGTTATAAATGACACCTATTGTCCAAAAATATATTGAAGTAAGGCTGCCAAGAGGACTTGAAAGCGGGGCAGAATTGCAGGAAACCGATTTCAGGAGGTAGACTGGAATTGCATTGAAAGCATAAGAAAAGAGGCAGAACGTCCACAATGATGCACTTGGCCAAAAAGGGCGTATGCGTTTTTTCCTGAATATATACAGGAAAAAACGCATACACCCTTTTTGGCCAACCAAGCAAACTTGCAAAGGAAATCTGCACTACAATGAAGTCTCACTTCCCCCCAGTCAAAAGGGCCATCTGAAAAAAGTGTAAAATCCAGAAAGGCAGGACAGGCCATGGAGAACTGGGAGCCTTGTTATGCTGATGGGCGGGATGTAAATTGCCAACAGACACCCAGGAGAAGCCTATGGTGTTTCCTGAAACATCTAAAAAACAAAGCAACAGAGCCTAGGGCACTTCCACTTATGGTCCTATAGCTTAGGGAAATTAAAATCAAAAAGACACAGCCACCCCAAAGTATGGAACGCCTCTGTTTACAAGAACCTCGTATACCGTACAAGTTCAATATCACAGAAAGTGAAAAATGGATAAAGAACTTCTGGTATTTACTTACAAAGCAATATCACTCAGCAATGATATCTATGTCATCAGGCTGTTAGCAGCACAATGAGTGGATTCAGGTATGATGATTCTAACTGAAATAAGTCACACAGAAAAAGAAACATCATAAGATATCAGTAATACACGGAATGTGAACTTGGCTACACAGGAACTGAATTACAGAACAGAACAGGGTCTCAAATTTAGAAAACCAACTTATGCTTGCTTAAGGGGAAAGGTGAGTTGGGGTGCTGCATAAAAGCAGAGATTGAAATGAGCACAGATAAAGTTCCATAAGCCAAATATGGAATAGACAAGAGCTACTCCTTGCTCAACGAAATGGACTCAACACCGCATATTAAATGCCTAAGAATGTACCTGAATAGTAAGTATCTTAAAACCTATGGTTTGCTATGTCTCCGAAAGAGAATCAAGCATGTGTACAGGGGCATAAACGCAGCAGTGATAGGATTGGAGAGGTTCGGTGAGCAAATGAAGACCCTTTGAAGTCATATTGCATGGTACCCATTCCACGGGTTTCAACTACCCAGGTTTAAGGTATTCTTCATTCAGCTAAAACATGCATGTGTAACGTAGAGTATGATCAACCATGTGATCGGGAGATGTGTTCAAATATGTCTCAGTTTTCGTACCCTGGTACTCAGGCGCAACACTCCAGATGCTTTACTAACACTCTCCCGACATGGAGAGTCAGTCTCTTTAACTTCCTGTTTGGCCCAGTTTGCAATTTCTGCGGAAGATGAACAGGAATAGCGAGAACCAATGAGAGACTAGCTGGAGGTGTCTGGACGGGCAAATTTAACTCTCATTTCCCACCAGGAAGAGGAATTAACCAAAGGCTCAGCGTGCCGTGCCGAAACAAGATTAGGGCCTGAAGCCATCCTGCGGTGTTGCGGCCAGCTCACAAGAAAGGGAGTTGAAGAAAGGAGATCAGGGGCACTGTAATTCACAAACCTGCAGAGTTATAAATGACAGCTATTGTCCAAAAATATATTGAAGTAAGGCTGCCAAGAGGACTTGAAAGCGGGGCAGAATTGCAGGAAGCCGATTTCAGGAGGTAGACTGGAATTGCATTGAAAGCATAAGAAAAGAGGCAGAACGTCCACAATGATGCACTTGGCCAAAAAGGGCGTATGCGTTTTTTCCTGAATATATTCAGGAAAAAACGCATACGCCCTTTTTGGCCAACCAAGCAAACTTGCAAAGGAAATCTGCACTATAATGAAGTCTCACTTCCCCCCGGTCAAAAGGGCCATCTGAAAAAAGTGTAAAATCCAGAAAGGCAGGACAGGCCATGGAGAACTGGGAACCTTGTTATGCTGATGGGCGGGATGTAAATTGCCAACAGACACTCGGGAGAAGTGTATGGTGTTTCCTGAAACATCTAAAAAACAAAGCAACAGAGCCTAGGGCACTTCCACTTATGGTCCTATAGCTTAGGGAAATTAAAATCAAAAAGACACAACCACCCCAAAGTTTGGGACGCCTCTGTTTACAAGAACCTCGTTTACCATACAAGTTCAATATCACAGAAAGTGAAAAATGGATAAAGAACTTGTGGTACTTACGTACAATGCAGTATCACTCAGCAATGAAATCTATCTCATCAGGCCCGTAGCAGCATAATGAGTGGATTCAGGTACGATGATTCTAACTGAAATAAGTCACACAGAAAAAGAAACATCATAAGATATCAGTAATACACGGAATGTAAACTTGGCTTCACAGGAACTGAATTACAGAACAGAACAGGGTCTCAAATTTAGAAAACCAACTTATGCTTGCTTAAGGGGAAAGGTGAGTTGGGGTGCTGCATAAAACCAGAGATTGAAATGAGCACAGATAAAGTTCCTTAAGCCAAATACGGAATAGACAAGAGCTACTCCTTGCTCAACGAAATGGACTCAACACCGCATATTAAACGACTAAGAATGTACCTGACTAGTAAGTATCTTAAAACCTATGGATTGCTATGTCTCCGAAAGAGAATCAAGCATGTGTACAGGGGCATAAACGCAGCAGTGATAGGATTGGAGAGGTTCGGTGAGCAAATGAAGACCCTTTGAAGTCATATTGCATGGTACCCATTCCAAGGGTTTCAACTACCCAGGTTTAAGGTATTCTTCCTTCAGCTAAAACATGCACGTGGAACCTAGAGTATGATCAACCATGTGATCGGGAGACGTCTTCAAATATGTCTCAGTTTTCGTAACCTGGTACTCGGATGCAACATTCCAGACGCTTTACTAACACTCTCCCGACATGGAGAGTCAGTCCCTTTAACCTCCTGTTTGGCCCAGTTTGCAATTTCTGCGGAAGATGAACAGGAATAGCGAGAACCAATGAGAGACTAGCTGGAGGTGTCTGGACGGGCAAATTTAACTCTCATTTCCCACCAGGAAGAGGAAATAACCAAAGGCTCAGCGTGCCGTGCCGGAACCAGATTAGGGCCTGAAGCCATCCTGCGGTGTTGCGGCCAGGTCACAAGAAAGTGAGTTGAAGAAAGGAGCTCAGGGGCACTGTAATTCACAAACCTGCAGAGTTATAAATGACACCTATTGTCCAAAAATATATTGAAGTAAGGCTGCCAAGAGGACTTGAAAGCGGGGCAGAATTGCAGGAAACCGATTTCAGGAGGTAGACTGGAATTGCATTGAAAGCATAAGAAAAGAGGCAGAACGTCCACAATGATGCACTTGGCCAAAAAGGGCGTATGCGTTTTTTCCTGAATATATACAGGAAAAAACGCATACACCCTTTTTGGCCAACCAAGCAAACTTGCAAAGGAAATCTGCACTACAATGAAGTCTCACTTCCCCCCAGTCAAAAGGGCCATCTGAAAAAAGTGTAAAATCCAGAAAGGCAGGACAGGCCATGGAGAACTGGGAGCCTTGTTATGCTGATGGGCGGGATGTAAATTGCCAACAGACACCCAGGAGAAGCCTATGGTGTTTCCTGAAACATCTAAAAAACAAAGCAACAGAGCCTAGGGCACTTCCACTTATGGTCCTATAGCTTAGGGAAATTAAAATCAAAAAGACACAGCCACCCCAAAGTATGGAACGCCTCTGTTTACAAGAACCTCGTATACCGTACAAGTTCAATATCACAGAAAGTGAAAAATGGATAAAGAACTTCTGGTATTTACTTACAAAGCAATATCACTCAGCAATGATATCTATGTCATCAGGCTGTTAGCAGCACAATGAGTGGATTCAGGTATGATGATTCTAACTGAAATAAGTCACACAGAAAAAGAAACATCATAAGATATCAGTAATACACGGAATGTAAACTTGGCTACACAGGAACTGAATTACAGAACAGAACAGGGTCTCAAATTTAGAAAACCAACTTATGCTTCCTTAAGGGGAAAGGTGAGTTGGGGTGCTGCATAAAAGCAGAGATTGAAATGAGCACAGATAAAGTTCCATAAGCCAAATATGGAATAGACAAGAGCTACTCCTTGCTCAACGAAATGGACTCAACACCGCATATTAAATGCCTAAGAATGTACCTGAATAGTAAGTATCTTAAAACCTATGGTTTGCTATGTCTCCGAAAGAGAATCAAGCATGTGTACAGGGGCATAAACGCAGCAGTGATAGGATTGGAGAGGTTCGGTGAGCAAATGAAGACCCTTTGAAGTCATATTGCATGGTACCCATTCCACGGGTTTCAACTACCCAGGTTTAAGGTATTCTTCATTCAGCTAAAACATGCATGTGTAACGTAGAGTATGATCAACCATGTGATCGGGAGACGTGTTCAAATATGTCTCAGTTTTCGTACCCTGGTACTCGGGCGCAACATTCCAGATGCTTTACTAACACTCTCCCGACATGGAGAGTCAGTCTCTTTAACTTCCTCTTTGGCCCAGTTTGCAATTTCTGCGGAAGATGAACATGAATAGCGAGAACCAATGAGAGACTAGCTGGAGGTGTCTGGACGGGCAAATTTAACTCTCATTTCCCACCAGGAAGAGGAATTAACCAAAGGCTCAGCGTGCCGTGCCGGAACCAGATTAGGGCCTGAAGCCATCCTGCGGTGTTGCGGCCAGGTCACAAGAAAGCGAGTTGAAGAAAGGAGCTCAGGGGCACTGTAATTCACAAACCTGCAGAGTTATAAATGACAGCTATTGTCCAAAAATATATTGAAGTAAGGCTGCCAAGAGGACTTGAAAGCGGGGCAGAATTGCAGGAAGCCGATTTCAGGAGGTAGACTGGAATTGCATTGAAAGCATAAGAAAAGAGGCAGAACGTCCACAATGATGCACTTGGCCAAAAAGGGCGTATGCGTTTTTTCCTGAATATATTCAGGAAAAAACGCATACGCCCTTTTTGGCCAACCAAGCAAACTTGCAAAGGAAATCTGCACTACAATGAAGTCTCACTTCCCCCCAGTCAAAAGGGCCATCTGAAAAAAGTGTAAAATCCAGAAAGGCAGGACAGGCCATGGAGAACTGGGAATCTTGTTATGCTGATGGGCGGGATATAAATTGCCAACAGACACTCGGGAGAAGTGTATGGTGTTTCCTGAAACATCTAAAAAACAAAGCAACAGAGCCTAGGGCACTTCCACTTATGGTCCTATAGCATAGGGAAATTAAAATCAAAAAGACACAACCACCCCAAAGTTTGGGACGCCTCTGTTTACAAGAACCTTGTTTACCGTACAAGTTCAATATCAAAGAAAGTGAAAAATGGATAAAGAACTTGTGGTACTTACGTACAATGCAGTATCACTCAGCAATGAAATCTATGTCATCAGGCCCGTAGCAGCATAATGAGTGGATTCAGGTATGATGATTCTAACTGAAATAAGTCACACAGAAAAAGAAACATCATAAGATATCACTAATACACGGAATGTAAACTTGGCTACACAGGAACTGAATTCCAAAACAGAACAGGGTCTCAAATTTAGAAAACCAACTTATGCTTGCTTACGGGAAAAGGTGAGTTGGGGTGCTGCATAAAACCAGAGATTGAAATGAGCACAGATAAAGTTCCTTAAGCCAAATACGGAATAGACAAGAGCTACTCCTTGCTCAATGAAATGGACTCAACACCCCATATTAAACGCCTAAGAATGTACCTGACTAGTAAGTATCTTAAAACCTATGGATTGCTATGTCTCCAAAAGAGAATCAAGCGTGTGTACAGGGGCATAAACGCAGCAGTGATAGGATTGGAGAGGTTCGGTGAGCAAATGAAGACCCTTTGAAGTCATATTGCATGGTACCCATTCCACGGGTCTCAACTCTCCAGGTTTAAGGTATTCTTCCTTCAGCTAAAACATGCATGTGGAACCCAGAGTATGATCAACCGTGTGAACGGGAGACGTGTTCAAATATGTCTCAGTTTTCCTCCCCTGGTACTCGGGTGCAACATTCCAGACGCTTTACTAACACTCTCCCGACATGGAGAGTCAGTCCCTTTAACCTCCTGTTTGGCCCAGTTTGCAATTTCTGCGGAAGATGAACAGGAATAGCGAGAACCAATGAGAGACTAGCTGGAGGTGTCTGGACGGGCAAATTTAACTCTCATTTCCCACCAGGAAGAGGAAATAACCAAAGGCTCAGCGCGCCGTGCCGGAACCAGATTAGGGCCTGAAGCCATCCTGCGGTGTTGCGGCCAGCTCACAAGAAAGCGAGTTGAAGAAAGGAGCTCAGGGGCACTGTAATTCACAAACCTGCAGAGTTATAAATGACACCTATTGTCCAAAAATATATTGAAGTAAGGCTGCCAAGAGGACTTGAAAGCGGGGCAGAATTGCAGGAAACCGATTTCAGGAGGTAGACTGGAATTGCATTGAAAGCATAAGAAAAGAGGCAGAACGTCCACAATGATGCACTTGGCCAAAAAGGGCGTATGCGTTTTTTCCTGAATATATTCAGGAAAAAACGCATACGCCCTTTTTGGCCAACCAAGCAAACTTGCAAAGGAAATCTGCACTATAATGAAGTCTCACTTCCCCCCGGTCAAAAGGGCCATCTGAAAAAAGTGTAAAATCCAGAAAGGCAGGACAGGCCATGGAGAACTGGGAACCTTGTTATGCTGATGGGCGGGATGTAAATTGCCAACAGACACTCGGGAGAAGTGTATGGTGTTTCCTGAAACATCTAAAAAACAAAGCAACAGAGCCTAGGGCACTTCCACTTATGGTCCTATAGCTTAGGGAAATTAAAATCAAAAAGACACAACCACCCCAAAATTTGGGACGCCTCTGTTTACAAGAACCTCGTTTACCGTACAAGATCAATATCACAGAAAGTGAAAAATGGATAAAGAACTTGTGGTACTTACGTACAATGCAGTATCACTCAGCAATGAAATCTATGTCATCAGGCCCGTAGCAGCATAATGAGTGGATTCAGGTACGATGATTCTAACTGAAATAAGTCACACAGAAAAAGAAACATCATAAGATATCAGTAATACACGGAATGTAAACTTGGCTTCACAGGAACTGAATTACAGAACAGAACAGGGTCTCAAATTTAGAAAACCAACTTATGCTTGCTTAAGGGGAAAGGTGAGTTGGGGTGCTGCATAAAACCAGAGATTGAAATGAGCACAGATAAAGTTCCTTAAGCCAAATACGGAATAGACAAGAGCTACTCCTTGCTCAACGAAATGGACTCAACACCGCATATTAAACGACTAAGAATGTACCTGACTAGTAAGTATCTTAAAACCTATGGATTGCTATGTCTCCGAAAGAGAATCAAGCATGTGTACAGGGGCATAAACGCAGCAGTGATAGGATTGGAGAGGTTCGGTGAGCAAATGAAGACCCTTTGAAGTCATATTGCATGGTACCCATTCCAAGGGTTTCAACTACCCAGGTTTAAGGTATTGTTCCTTCAGCTAAAACATGCACGTGGAACCTAGAGTATGATCAACCATGTGATCGGGAGACGTCTTCAAATATGTCTCAGTTTTCGTACCCTGGTACTCGGATGCAACATTCCAGACGCTTTACTAACACTCTCCCGACATGGAGAGTCAGTCCCTTTAACCTCCTGTTTGGCCCAGTTTGCAATTTCTGCGGAAGATGAACAGGAATAGCGAGAACCAATGAGAGACTAGCTGGAGGTGTCTGGACGGGCAAATTTAACTCTCATTTCCCACCAGGAAGAGGAAATAACCAAAGGCTCAGCGTGACGTGCCGGAACCAGATTAGGGCCTGAATCCATCCTGCGGTGTTGCGGCCAGGTCACAAGAAAGCGAGTTGAAGAAAGGAGCTCAGGGGCACTGTAATTCACAAACCTGCAGAGTTATAAATGACACCCATTGTCCAAAAATATATTGAAGTAAGGCTGCCAAGAGGACTTGAAAGCGGGGCAGAATTGCAGGAAACCGATTTCAGGAGGTAGACTGGTATTGCATTGAAAGCATAAGAAAAGAGGCAGAACGTCCACAATGATGCACTTGGCCAAAAAGGGCGTATGCGTTTTTTCCTGAATATATTCAGGAAAAAACGCATACGCCCTTTTTGTCCAACCAAGCAAACTTGCAAAGGAAATCTGCACTACAATGAAGTCTCACTTCCCCCCAGTCAAAAGGGCCATCTGAAAAAAGTGTAAAATCCAGAAAGGCAGGACAGGCCATGGAGAACTGGGAGCCTTGTTATGCTGATGGGCGGGATGTAAATTGCCAACAGACACCCGGGAGAAGCGTATGGTGTTTCCTGAAACATCTAAAAAACAAAGCAACAGAGCCTAGGGCACTTCCACTTATGGTCCTATAGCTTAGGGAAATTAAAATCAAAAAGACACAGCCACCCCAAAGTATGGAACGCCTCTGTTTACAAGAACCTCATTTACCGTACAAGTTCAATATCACAGAAAGTGAAAAATGGATAAAGAACTTCTGGTATATACTTACAAAGCAATATCACTCAGCAATGATATCTATGTCATCAGGCTGTTAGCAGCACAATGAGTGGATTCAGGTATGATGATTCTAACTGAAATAAGTCACACAGAAAAAGAAACATCATAAGATATCAGTAATACACGGAATGTAAACTTGGCTACACAGGAACTGAATTACAGAACAGAACAGGGTCTCAAATTTAGAAAACCAACTTATGCTTGCTTAAGGGGAAAGGTGAGTTGGGGTGCTGCATAAAAGCAGAGATTGAAATGAGCACAGATAAAGTTCCATAAGCCAAATATGGAATAGACAAGAGCTACTCCTTGCTCAACGAAATGGACTCAACACCGCATATTAAATGCCTAAGAATGTACCTGAATAGTAAGTATCTTAACACCTATGGTTTGCTATGTCTCCGAAAGAGAATCAAGCATGTGTACAGGGGCATAAACGCAGCAGTGATAGGATTGGAGAGGTTCGGTGAGCAAATGAAGACCCTTTGAAGTCATATTGCATGGTACCCATTCCACGGGTTTCAACTACCCAGGTTTAAGGTATTCTTCATTCAGCTAAAACATGCATGTGTAACGTAGAGTATGATCAACCATGTGATCGGGAGACGTGTTCAAATATGTCTCAGTTTTCGTACCCTGGTACTTGGGCGCAACATTCCAGATGCTTTACTAACACTCTCCCGACATGGAGAGTCAGTCTCTTTAACTTCCTCTTTGGCCCACTTTGCAATTTCTGCGGAAGATGAACAGGAATAGCGAGAACCAATGAGAGACTAGCTGGAGGTGTCTGGACGGGCAAATTTAACTCTCATTTCCCACCAGGAAGAGGAATTAACCAAAGGCTCAGCGTGCCGTGCCGGAACCAGATTAGGGCCTGAAGCCATCCTGCGGTGTTGCGGCCAGCTCACAAGAAAGCGAGTTGAAGAAAGGAGCTCAGGGGCACTGTAATTCACAAACCTGCAGAGTTATAAATGACAGCTATTGTCCAAAAATATATTGAAGTAAGGCTGCCAAGAGGACTTGAAAGCGGGGCAGAATTGCAGGAAGCCGATTTCAGGAGGTAGACTGGAATTGCATTGAAAGCATAAGAAAAGAGGCAGAACGTCCACAATGATGCACTTGGCCAAAAAGGGCGTATGCGTTTTTTCCTGAATATATTCAGGAAAAAACGCATACGCCCTTTTTGGCCAACCAAGCAAACTTGCAAAGGAAATCTGCACTACAATGAAGTCTCACTTCCCCCCGGTCAAAAGGGCCATCTGAAAAAAGTGTAAAATCCAGAAAGGCAGGACAGGCCATGGAGAACTGGGAACCTTGTTATGCTGATGGGCGGGATGTAAATTGCCAACAGACACTCGGGAGAAGTGTATGGTGTTTCCTGAAACATCTAAAAAACAAAGCAACAGAGCCTAGGGCACTTCCACTTATGGTCCTATAGCTTAGGGAAATTAAAATCAAAAAGACACAACCACCCCAAAGTTTGGGACGCCTCTGTTTACAAGAACCTCGTTTACCGTACAAGTTCAATATCACAGAAAGTGAAAAATGGATAAAGAACTTGTGGTACTTACGTACAATGCAGTATCACTCAGCAATGAAATCTATGTCATCAGGCCCGTAGCAGCATAATGAGTGGATTCAGGTATGATGATTCTAACTGAAATAAGTCACACAGAAAAAGAAACATCATAAGATATCACTAATACACGGAATGTAAACTTGGCTACACAGGAACTGAATTCCAAAACAGAACAGGGTCTCAAATTTAGAAAACCAACTTATGCTTGCTTACGGGAAAAGGTGAGTTGGGGTGCTGCATAAAACCAGAGATTGAAATGAGCACAGATAAAGTTCCTTAAGCCAAATACGGAATAGACAAGAGCTACTCCTTGCTCAATGAAATGGACTCAACACCCCATATTAAACGCCTAAGAATGTACCTGACTAGTAAGTATCTTAAAACCTATGGATTGCTATGTCTCCAAAAGAGAATCAAGCATGTGTACAGGGGCATAAACGCAGCAGTGATAGGATTGGAGAGGTTCGGTGAGCAAATGAAGACCCTTTGAAGTCATATTGCATGGTACCCATTCCACGGGTCTCAACTCTCCAGGTTTAAGGTATTCTTCCTTCAGCTAAAACATGCATGTGGAACCCAGAGTATGATCAACCGTGTGAACGGGAGACGTGTTCAAATATGTCTCAGTTTTCCTCCCCTGGTACTCGGGTGCAACATTCCAGACGCTTTACTAACACTCTCCCGACTTGGAGAGTCAGTGCCTTTAACCTCCTGTTTGGCCCAGTTTGCAATTTCTGCGGAAGATGAACAGGAATAGCGAGAACCAATGAGAGACTACCTGGAGGTGTCTGGACGGGCAAATTTAACTCTCATTTCCCACCAGGAAGAGGAATTAACCAAAGGCTCAGCGTGCCGTGCCAGAACCAGATTAGGGCCTGAAGCCAGCCTGCGGTGTTGCGGCCAGGTCACAAGAAAGCGAGTTGAAGAAAGGAGCTCAGGGGCACTGTAATTCACAAATCTTCAGAGTTATAAATGACAGCTATCGTCCAAAAATATACTGAAGTAAGGCTGCCAAGAGGACTTGAAAGCGGGGCAGAATTGAAGGAAACCGATTTCAGGAGGTGGACTGGAATTGCATTGAAAGCATAGGTAAAGAGGGAGAACGTCCACAATGATGCACTTGGCCAAAAAGGGCGTATGCGTTTTTTCCTGAATATATTCAGGAAAAAACGCATACGCCCTTTTTGGCCAACCAAGCAAGCTTGCAAAGGAAATCTGCACTACAATGAAGTCTCAATTCCCCCCGGTCAAAAGGGCCATCTGAAAAAAGTGTAAAATCCAGAAAGGCAGGACAGGCCATGGAGAACTGGGAGCCTTGTTATGCTGATGGGCGGGATGTCAATTGCCAACAGACACTCGGGAGAAGTTTATGGTGTTTCCTAAAACATCCAGAAAACAAAGCAACAGAGCCTAAGGCACTTCCACTTATGGTCCTATAGCTTAGGGAAATTAAAATCAAAAAGACACAACCACCCCAAAGTTTGGGACGCCTCTGTTTACAAGAACCTCGTTTACCATACAAGTTCAATATCACAGAAAGTGAAAAATGGATAAAGAACTTGTGGTACTTATGTACAATGAAGTATCACTCAGCAATGAAATCTATGTCATCAGGCCTGTAGCAGCATAATGAGTGGATTCAGGTACGATGATTCTAACTGAAATAAGTCACACAGAAAAAGAAACATCATAAGATATCACTAATACACGGAATGTAAACTTGGCTACACAGGAACTGAATTCCAAAACAGAACAGGGTCTCAAATTTAGAAAACCAACTTATGCTTGCTTAAGGGGAAAGGTGAATTGGGGTGCTGCATAAAACCAGAGATTGAAATGAGCACAGATAAAGTTCCTTAAGCCAAATATGGAATAGACAACAGCTACTCCTTGCTCAACGAAATGGACTCAACACCGGATATTAAACGCCTAAGAATGTACCTGACTAGTAAGTATCTTAAAACCTATAGATTGCTATGTCTCCGAAAGAGAATCAAGCATGTGTACAGGGGCATAAACGCAGCAGTGATAGGATTGGAGAGGTTCGGTGAGCAAATGAAGACCCTTTGAAGTCATATTGTATGGTACCCATTCCACGGGTTTCAAATACCCAGGTTTAAGGTATTCTTCCTTCAGCTAAAATATGCATGTGGAACCCAGAGTATGATCAACCGTGTGCACGGGAGACGTGTTCAAATATGTCTCAGTTTTCCTCCCCGGGTACTCGGATGCAACATTCCAGATGCTTTACTAACACTCTCCCCAATTGGAGAGTCAGCGCCTTTAACCTCCTGTTTGGCCCAGTTTGCAATTTCTGCGGAAGATGAACAGGAATAGGGAGAACCAATGAGAGACTAGCTGGAGGTGTCTGGACGGGCAATTTAACTCTCATTTCCCACCAGGAAGAGGAAATAACCAAAGGCTCAGCGTGCCGTGCCGGAACCAGATTAGGGCCTGAAGCCATCCTGCGGTGTTGCGGCCAGCTCACAAGAAAGCGAGTTGAAGAAAGGAGCTCAGGGGCACTGTAATTCACAAACCTGCAGAGTTATAAATGACAGCTATCCTCCAAAAATATACTGAAGTAAGGCTGCCAAGAGGACTTGAAAGTGGGGCAGAATTGCAGGAAACCGATTTCAGGAGGTAGACTGGAATTGCATTGAAAGCATAGGAAAAGAGGCAGAACGTCCACAATGATGCACTTGGCCAAAAAGGGCGTATGCGTTTTTTCCTGAATATATTCAGAAAAAAACGCATACGCCCTTTTTGGCCAACCAAGCAAGCTTGCAAAGGAAATCGGCACTACAATGAAGTCTCACTTCCCCCCGTCAAAAGGGCCATCTGAAAAAAGTGTAAAATCCAGAAAGGCAGGACAGGCCATGGAGAACTGGGAGCCTTGTTATGCTGATGGGCGGGATGTAAATTGCCAACAGCCACTCGGAGAAGTGTATGGTGTTTCCTGAAACATCTAAAAAACAAAGCAACAGAGCCTAGGGCACTTCCACTTATGGTGCTATAGCTTAGGGAAATTAAAATCAAAAAGACACAGCCACCCCAAAGTTTGGGACGCCTCTGTTTACAAGAACCTCGTTTACCGTACAAGTTCAATATCACAGAAAGTGAAAAATGGATAAAGAACTTGTGGTACTTACGTACAATGCAGTATCACTCAGCAATGAAATCTATGTCATCAGGCCCGTAGCAGCATAATGAGTGGATTCAGGTACGATGATTCTAACTGAAGTAAGTCACACAGAAAAAGAAACATCATAAGATATCAGTAATACACGGAATGTAAACTTGGCTACTCAGGAACTGAATTACAGAACAGAACAGGGTCTCAAATTTAGAAAACCAACTTATGCTTGCTTAAGGTGAAAGGTGAGTTGGGGTGCTGCATAAAACCAGAGATTGAAATGAGCACAGATAAATTTCCTTAAGCCAAATATGGAATAGACAACAGCTACTCCTTGCTCAACGAAATGGACTCAACACCCCATATTAAACACCTAAGAATATACCTGACTAGTAAGAATCTTAAAACGTATGGACGGCTATGTCTGAAAGAGAATCAAGCGTCTGTACAGGGGCATCAACGCAGCAGTGATAGGATTCGAGAGGTTTGGTGAGCAAATGAAGACCCTTTGAAGTCATATTGCATGGTACCCATTACACGGGTCTCAACTCTCCAGGTTTAAGGTATTCTTCCTTCAGCTAAAACATGCATGTGGAACCCAGAGTATGATCAACCGTGTGAACAGGAGACGTGTTCAAATATGTCTCAGTTTTCCTCCCCTGGTACTCGGGTGCAACATTCCAGACGCTTTACTAACACTCTCCCGACTTGGAGAGTCAGCGCCTTTAACCTCCTGTTTGGCCCAGTTTGCAATTTCTGCGGAAGATGAACAGGAATAGCGAGAACCAATGAGAGACTAGCTGGAGGTGTCTGGACGGGCAAATTTAACTCTCAATTCCCACCAGGAAGAGGAAATAACCAAAGGCTCAGCGTACCGTGCCGGAACCAGATTAGGGCCTGAAGCCATCCTGCGGTGTTGCGGCCAGCTCACAAGAAAGCGAGTTGAAGAAAGGAGTTCAGGGGCACTGTAGTTCACAAACCTGCAGAGTTACAAATGACAGGTATCGTCCAAAAATATACTGAAGTAAGGCTGCCAAGAGGACTTGAAAGCGGGGCAGAATTGCAGGAAACCGATTTCAGGAGGTAGACTGGAATTGCATTGAAAGTATAGGTAAAGAGGCAGAACGTCCACAATGATGCACTTGGCCAAAAAGGGCGTATGCGTTTTTTCCTGAATATATTCAGGAAAAAACGCATACGCCCTTTTTGGCCAACCAAGCAAACTTGCAAAGGAAATCTGCACTACAATGAAGTCTCACTTCCCCCCGGTCAAAAGGGCCATCTGAAAAAAGTGTAAAATCCAGAAAGGCAGGACAGGCCATGGAGAACTGGGAGACTTGTTATGCTGATGGGCGGGATGTAAATTGCCAACAGACACCGGGGAGAAGTGTATGGTGTTTCCTGAAACATCTAAAAAACAAAGCAACAGAGCCTAGGGCACTTCCACTTATGGTCCTATAGCTTAGGGAAATTAAATTCAAAAAGACACAGCCACCCCAAAGTATGGAACGCCTCTGTTTACAAGAACCTCGTTTACCGTACAAGTTCAATATCACAGAAAGTGAAAAATGGATAAAGAAATTCTGGTATTTACTTAAAAAACAATATCACTCAGCAAAGAAATCTATGTCATCAGGCCGTTAGCAGCACAATGAGTGGATTCAGGTATGATGATTCTAACTGAAATAAGTCACACAGAAAAAGAAACATCATAAGATATCAGTAATACACGGAATGTAAACTTGGCTACACAGGAACTGAATTACAGAACAGAACAGGGTCTCAAATTTAGAAAACCAACTTATGCTTGCTTAAGGGGAAAGGTGAGTTGGGGTGCTGCATAAAAGCAGAGATTGAAATGAGCACAGATAAAGTTCCTTAAGCCAAATATGGAATAGACAAGAGCTACTCCTTGCTCAACGAAATGGACTCAACACCGCATATTAAATGCCTAAGAATGTACCTGAATAGTAAGTATCTTAAAACCTATGGTTTGCTATGTCTCCGAAAGAGAATCAAGCATGTGTACAGGGGCATAAACGCAGCAGTGATAGGATTGGAGAGGTTCGGTGAGCAAATGAAGACCCTTTGAAGTCATATTGCATGGTACCCATTCCACGGGTTTCAACTACCCATGTTTAAGGTATTCTTCATTCAGCTAAAACATGCATGTGTATCCTAGAGTATGATCAACCATGTGATCGGGAGACGTGTTCAAATATGTCTCAGTTTTCGTACCCTGGTACGAGGGCGCAACATTCCAGATGCTTTACTAACACTCTCCCGACATGGAGAGTCAGTCTCTTTAACTTCCTGTTTGGCCCAGTTTGCAATTTCTGCGGAAGATGAACAGGAATAGGGAGAACCAATGAGAGACTAGCTGGAGGTGTCTGGACGGGCAAATTTAACTCTCATTTCCCACCAGGAAGTGGAAATAACCAAAGGCTCAGCGTGCCGTGCCGGAACAAGATTAGGGCCTGAAGCCATCCTGCGGTGTTGCGGCCAGCTCACAAGAAAGCGAGTTGAAGAAAGGAGCTCAGGGGCACTGTAATTCACAAACCTGCAGAGTTATAAATGACAGCTATCGTCCAAAAATATACTGAAGTAAGGCTGCCAAGAGGACTTGAAAGCGGGGCAGAATTGCAGGAAACCGATTTCAGGAGGTAGACTGGAATTGCATTGAAAGCATAGGAAAAGAGGCAGAACGTCCACAATGATGCACTTGGCCAAAAAGGGCGTATGCGTTTTTTCCTGAATATATTCAGGAAAAAAACGCATACGCCCTTTTTGGCCAACCAAGCAAGCTTGCAAAGGAAATCGGCACTACAATGAAGTCTCACTTCCCCCCGGTCAAAAGGGCCATCTGAAAAAAGTGTAAAATCCAGAAAGGCAGGACAGGCCATGGAGAACTGGGAGCCTTGTTATGCTGATGGGCGGGATGTAAATTGCCAACAGACACTCGGGAGAAGTGTATGGTGTTTCCTGAAACATCTAAAAAACAAAGCAACAGAGCCTAGGGCACTTCCACTTATGGTCCTATAGCTTAGGGAAATTAAAATCAAAAAGACACAGCCACCCAAAAGTTTGGGATGCCTCTGTTTACAAGAACCTCGTTTACCGTACAAGTTCAATATCACAGAAAGTGAAAAATGGATAAAGAACTTGTGGTACTTACGTACAATGCAGTATCACTCAGCAATGAAATCTATGTCATCAGGCCCGTAGCAGCATAATGAGTGGATTCAGGTACGGTGATTCTAACTGAAATAAGTCACACAGAAAAAGAAACATCATAAGATATCACTAATACACGGAATGTAAACTTGGCTACACAGGAACTGATTTCCAATACAGAACAGGGTCTCAAATTTAGAAAACCAACTTATGCTTGCTTAAGGGGAAAGGTGAGTTGGGTTGCTGCATAAAACCAGAGATTGAAATGAGCACAGATAAAGTTCCTTAAGCCAAATATGGAATAGACAAGAGCTACTCCTTGCTCAACGAAATGGACTCAACACCCCATATTAAACGCCTAAGAATGTACCTGACTAGTAAGTATCTTAAAACCTATGGATTACTATGTCTCCGAAAGAGAATCAAGCATGTGTACAGGGCATAAGCGCAGCAGTGATAGGATTGGAGAGGTTCGGTGAGCAAATGAAGACCCTTTGAAGTCATATTGCATGGTACCCATTCCACGGGTTTCAACTACCCAGGTTTAAGGTATTCTTCCTTCAGCTAAAACATGCATGTGGAACCCAGAGTATGATCAACCGTGTGAACGGGAGACGTGTTCAAATATGTCTCAGTTTTCCTCCCCTGGTACTCGGGTGCAACATTCCAGACGCTTTACTAACACTCTCCCCACTTGAAGAGTCAGCGCCCTTAACCTCCTGTTTGGCCCAGTTTGCAATTTCTGCGGAAGATGGACAGGAATAACGAGAACCAATGAGAGACTAGCTGGAGGTGTCTGGACGGGCAAATTTAACTCTCATTTCCCACCAGGAAGAGGAATTAACCAAAGGCTCAGCGTGCCGTGCCGGAACCAGTTTAGGACCTGAAGCCATCCTGCGGTGTTGCGGCCAGCTCAAAAGAAAGCGAGTAGAAGAAAGGAGCTCAGGGGCACTGTAATTCACAAACCTGCAGAGTTATAAATGACAGCTATCGTCCAAAAATATACTGAAGTAAGGCTGCCAAGAGGACTTGAAAGCGGGGCAGAATTGCAGGAAACCGATTTCAGGAGGTAGACTGGAATTGCATTGAAAGCATAGGAAAAGAGGCAGAACGTCCACAATGATGCACTTGGCCAAAAAGGGCGTATGCGTTTTTTCCTGAATATATTCAGGAAAAAACGCATACGCCCTTTTTGGCCAACCAAGCAAGCTTGCAAAGGAAATCTGCACTACAATGAAGTCTCACTTCCCCCCGGTCAAAAGGGCCATCTGAAAAAAGTGTAAAATCCAGAAAGGCAGGACAGGCCATGGAGAACTGGGAGCCTTGTTATGCTGATCGGCGGGATGTAAATTGCCAACAGACACTGGGGAGAAGTGTATGGTGTTTCCTGAAACATCTAAAAAACAAAGCAACAGAGCCTAGGGCACTTCCACTTATGGTCCTATAGCTTAGGGAAATTTAAATCAAAAAGACACAGCCACCCCAAAGTTTGGGACGCCTCTGTTTACAAGAACCTCGTTTACCGTACAAGTTCAATATCACAGAAAGTGAAAAATGGATAAAGAACTTGTGGTACTTACGTACAATGCAGTATCACTCAGCAATGAAATCTATGTCATCAGGCCCGTACCAGCATAATGAGTGGATTCAGGCACGGTGATTCTAACTGAAATAAGTCACACAGAAAAAGAAACATCATAAGATATCACTAATACACGGAATGTAAACTTGGCTACACAGGAACTGAATTCCAAAACAGAACAGGGTCTCAAATTTAGAAAATCAACTTATGCTTCCTTAAGGGGAAAGGTGAGTTGCGGTGCTGCATAAAACCAGAGATTGAAATGAGCACAGATAAACTTCCTTAAGCCAAATATGGAATAGACAAGAGCTACTCCTTGCTCAACGAAATGGACTCAACACCCCATATTAAACGCCTAAGAATGTACCTGACTAGTAAGTATCTTAAAACCTATGGATTGCTATGTCTCCAAAAGAGAATCAAGCGTGTGTACAGGGGCATAAATGCAGTAGTGATAGGATTAGAGAGGTTCGGTGAGCAAATGAAGACCCTTTGAAGTCTTATTGCATGGTACCCATTCCACGGGATTCAACTACCCAGGTTTAAGGTATTCTTCCTTCAGCTAAAACATGCATGTGGAACCCAGAGTATGATCAACCGTGTGAACGGGTGACGTGTTCAAATATGTCTCAGTTTTCCTCCCCTGGTACTCGGGTGCAACATTCCAGACGCTTTACTAACACTCTCCCCACTTGGAGAGTCAGCGCCTTTAACCTCCTGTTTGGCCCAGTTTGCAATTTCTGCAGAAGATGAACAGGAATAGCGAGAACCAATGAGAGACTAGCTGGAGGTGTCTGGACGGGCAAATTTAACTCTCATTTCCCACCAGGAAGAGGAATTAACCAAAGGCTCAGCGTGCCGTGCCGGAACCAGATTAGGGCCTGAAGCCATCCTGCGGTGTTGCGGCCGGGTCACAAGAAAGCGAGTTGAAGAAAGGAGCTCAGGGGCACTGTAATTCACAAACCTGCAGAGTTATAAATGACAGCTATCGTCCAAAAATATACTGAAGTAAGGCTGCCAAGAGGACTTGAAAGCGGGGCAGAATTGCAGGGGACCTATTTCAGGAGGTAGACTGGAATTGCATTGAAAGCATAGGAAAAGAGGCAGAACGTCCACAATGATGCACTTGGCCAAAAAGGGCGTATGCGTTTTTTCCTGAATATATTCAGGAAAAAACGCATACGCCCTTTTTGGCCAACCAAGCAAGCTTGCAAAGGAAATCTGCACTACAATGAAGTCTCACTTCCCCCTGGTCAAAAGGGCCATCTGAAAAAAGTGTAAAATCCAGAAAGGCAGGACAAGCCATGGAGAACTGGGAGCCTTGTTATGCTGATGGGCGGGATGTAAATTGCCAACAGCCACTCGGAGAAGTGTATGGTGTTTCCTGAAACATCTAAAAAACAAAGCAACAGAGCCTAGGGCACTTCCACTTATGGTCCTATAGCTTAGGGAAATTAAAATCAAAAAGACACAGCCACCCCAAAGTTTGGGACGCCTCTGTTTACAAGAACCTCGTTTACCGTACAAGTTCAATATCACAGAAAATGAAAAATGGATAAAGAACTTGTGGTACTTACGTACAATGCAGTATCACTCAGCAATGAAATCTATGTCATCAGGCCCGTAGCAGCATAATGAGTGGATTCAAGTACGATGATTCTAACTGAAATAAGTCACACAGAAAAAGAAACTTCATAAGATATCACTAATACCCGGAATGTAAACTGGGCTACACAGGAACTGAATTACAGAACAGAAGAGGGTCTCAAATTTAGAAAACCAACTTATGCTTGCTTAAGGGGAAAGGTGAGTTGGGGTGCTGCATAAAACCAGAGATTGAAATGAGCACAAATAAAGTTCCTTAAGCCAAATATGGAATAGACAACAGCTACTCCTTGCTCAACGAAATGGACTCAACACCGGATATTAAACGCCTAAGAATGTACCTGACTAGTAAGTATCTTAAAACTTATAGATTGCTATGTCTCCGAAAGAGAATCAAGCATGTGTACAGGGGCATAAACGCAGCAGTGATAGGATTGGAGAGGTTCGGTGAGCAAATGAAGACCCTTTGAAGTCATATTGTATGGTACCCATTCCACGGGTTTCAAATACCCAGGTTTAAGGTATTCTTCCTTCAGCTAAAATATGCATGTGGAACCCAGAGTATGATCAACCGTGTGAACGGGAGACGTGTTCAAATATGTCTCAGTTTTCCTCCCCTGGTACTCGGGTGCAACATTCCAGATGCTTTACTAACACTCTCCCCAATTGGAGAGTCAGCGCCTTTAACCTCCTGTTTGGCCCAGTTTGCAATTTCTGCGGAAGATGAACAGGAATAGGGAGAACCAATGAGAGACTAGCTGGAGGTGTCTGGACGGGCAAATTTAACTCTCATTTCCCACCAGGAAGAGGAAATAACCAAAGGCTCAGCGTGCCGTGCCGGAACAAGATTAGGGCCTGAAGCCATCCTGCGGTGTTGCGGCCAGCTCACAAGAAAGCGAGTTGAAGAAAGGAGCTCAGGGGCACTGTAATTCACAAACCTGCAGAGTTATAAATGACAGCTATCGTCCAAAAATATACTGAAGTAAGGCTGCCAAGAGGACTTGAATGTGGGGCAGAATTGCAGGAAACCGATTTCAGGAGGTAGACTGGAATTGCATTGAAAGCATAGGAAAAGAGGCAGAACGTCCACAATGATGCACTTGGCCAAAAAGGGCATATGCGTTTTTTCCTGAATATATTCAGAAAAAAACGCATACGCCCTTTTTGGCCAACCAAGCAAGCTTGCAAAGGAAATCGGCACTACAATGAAGTCTCACTTCCCCCCGTCAAAAGGGCCATCTGAAAAAAGTGTAAAATCCAGAAAGGCAGGACAGGCCATGGAGAACTGGGAGCCTTGTTATGCTGATGGGCGGGATGTAAATTGCCAACAGCCACTCGGAGAAGTGTATGGTGTTTCCTGAAACATCTAAAAAACAAAGCAACAGAGCCTAGGGCACTTCCACTTATGGTCCTATAGCTTAGGGAAATTAAAATCAAAAAGACACAGCCACCCCAAAGTTTGGGACGCCTCTGTTTACAAGAACCTCGTTTACCGTACAAGTTCAATATCACAGAAAGTGAAAAATGGATAAAGAACTTGTGGTACTTACGTACAATGCAGTATCACTCAGCAATGAAATCTATGTCATCAGGCCCGTAGCAGCATAATGAGTGGATTCAGGTACGATGATTCTAACTGAAGTAAGTCACACAGAAAAAGAAACATCATAAGATATCAGTAATACACGGAATGTAAACTTGGCTACTCAGGAACTGAATTACAGAACAGAACAGGGTCTCAAATTTAGAAAACCAACTTATGCTTGCTTAAGGTGAAAGGTGAGTTGGGGTGCTGCATAAAACCAGAGATTGAAATGAGCACAGATAAAGTTCCTTAAGCCAAATATGGAATAGACAAGAGCTACTCCTTGCTCAACGAAATGGACTCAACACCGCATATTAAACGCCTAAGAATGTACCTGAATAGTAAGTATCTTAAAACGTATGGTTTGCTATGTCTCCGAAAGAGAATCAAGCATGTGTACAGGGGCATAAACGCAGCAGTGATAGGATTGGAGAGGTTCGGTGAGCAAATGAAGACCCTTTGAAGTCATATTGCATGGTACCCATTCCACGGGTTTCAACTACCCAGGTTTAAGGTATTCTTCCTTCAGATAAAACATGCATGTGGAACCTAGAGTATGATCAACCATGTGATCGGGAGACGTGTTCAAATATGTCTCAGTTTTCGTACCCTGGTACTCGGGTGCAACATTCCAGATGCTTTACTAACACTCTCCCGACTTGGAGAGTCAGTCCCTTTAACCTCCTGTTTGGCCCAGTTTGCAATTTCTGCGGAAGATGAACAGGAATAGCGAGAACCAATGAGAGACTAGCTGGAGGTGTCTGGACGGGCAAATTTAACTCTCATTTCCCACCAGGAAGAGGAATTAACCAAAGGCTCATCGTGCCGTGCCGGAACCAGATTAGGGCCTGAAGCCATCCTGCGGTGTTGCGGCCAGGTCACAAGAAAGCGAGTTGAAGAAAGGAGCTCAGGGGCACTGTAATTCACAAACCTGCAGAGTTATAAATGACAGCTATCGTCCAAAAATATACTGAAGTAAGGCTGCCAAGAGGACTTGAAAGCGGGGCAGAATTGCAGGAAACCGATTTCAGGAGGTAGACTGGAATTGCATTGAAAGCATAGGAAAAGAGGCAGAACGTCCACAATGATGCACTTGGCCAAAAAGGGCGTATGCGTTTTTTCCTGAATATATTCAGGAAAAAACGCATACGCCCTTTTTGGCCAACCAAGCAAGCTTGCAAAGGAAATCTGCACTACAATGAAGTCTCACTTCCCCCCGGTCAAAAGGGCCATCTGAAAAAAGTGTAAAATCCAGAAAGGCAGGACAAGCCATGGAGAACTGGGAGCCTTGTTATGCTGATGGGCGGGATGTAAATTGCCAACAGACACTCGGGAGAAGTGTATGGTGTTTCCTGAAACATCTAAAAAACAAAGCAACAGAGCCTAGGGCACTTCCACTTATGGTCCTATAGCTTAGGGAAATTAAAATCAAAAAGACACAGCCACCCCAAAGTTTGGGACGCCTCTGTTTACAAGAACCTCGTTTACCGTACAAGTTCAATATCACAGAAAATGAAAAATGGATAAAGAACTTGTGGTACTTACGTACAATGCAGTATCACTCAGCAATGAAATCTATGTCATCAGGCCCGTAGCAGCATAATGAGTGGATTCAAGTACGATGATTCTAACTGAAATAAGTCACACAGAAAAAGAAACATCATAAGATATCACTAATACCCGGAATGTAAACTGGGCTACACAGGAACTGAATTACAGAACAGAAGAGGGTCTCAAATTTAGAAAACCAACTTATGCTTGCTTAAGGGGAAAGGTGAGTTGGGGTGCTGCATAAAACCAGAGATTGAAATGAGCACAAATAAAGTTCCTTAAGCCAAATATGGAATAGACAACAGCTACTCCTTGCTCAACGAAATGGACTCAACACCGGATATTAAACGCCTAAGAATGTACCTGACTAGTAAGTATCTTAAAACTTATAGATTGCTATGTCTCCGAAAGAGAATCAAGCATGTGTACAGGGGCATAAACGCAGCAGTGATAGGATTGGAGAGGTTCGGTGAGCAAATGAAGACCCTTTGAAGTCATATTGTATGGTACCCATTCCACGGGTTTCAAATACCCAGGTTTAAGGTATTCTTCCTTCAGCTAAAATATGCATGTGGAACCCAGAGTATGATCAACCGTGTGAACGGGAGACGTGTTCAAATATGTCTCAGTTTTCCTCCCCTGGTACTCGGGTGCAACATTCCAGATGCTTTACTAACACTCTCCCCAATTGGAGAGTCAGCGCCTTTAACCTCCTGTTTGGCCCAGTTTGCAATTTCTGCGGAAGATGAACAGGAATAGGGAGAACCAATGAGAGACTAGCTGGAGGTGTCTGGACGGGCAAATTTAACTCTCATTTCCCACCAGGAAGAGGAAATAACCAAAGGCTCAGCGTGCCGTGCCGGAACAAGATTAGGGCCTGAAGCCATCCTGCGGTGTTGCGGCCAGCTCACAAGAAAGCGAGTTGAAGAAAGGAGCTCAGGGGCACTGTAATTCACAAACCTGCAGAGTTATAAATGACAGCTATCGTCCAAAAATATACTGAAGTAAGGCTGCCAAGAGGACTTGAATGTGGGGCAGAATTGCAGGAAACCGATTTCAGGAGGTAGACTGGAATTGCATTGAAAGCATAGGAAAAGAGGCAGAACGTCCACAATGATGCACTTGGCCAAAAAGGGCGTATGCGTTTTTTCCTGAATATATTCAGAAAAAAACGCATACGCCCTTTTTGGCCAACCAAGCAAGCTTGCAAAGGAAATCGGCACTACAATGAAGTCTCACTTCCCCCCGTCAAAAGGGCCATCTGAAAAAAGTGTAAAATCCAGAAAGGCAGGACAGGCCATGGAGAACTGGGAGCCTTGTTATGCTGATGGGCGGGATGTAAATTGCCAACAGCCACTCGGAGAAGTGTATGGTGTTTCCTGAAACATCTAAAAAACAAAGCAACAGAGCCTAGGGCACTTCCACTTATGGTCCTATAGCTTAGGGAAATTAAAATCAAAAAGACACAGCCACCCCAAAGTTTGGGACGCCTCTGTTTACAAGAACCTCGTTTACCGTACAAGTTCAATATCACAGAAAGTGAAAAATGGATAAAGAACTTGTGGTACTTACGTACAATGCAGTATCACTCAGCAATGAAATCTATGTCATCAGGCCCGTAGCAGCATAATGAGTGGATTCAGGTACGATGATTCTAACTGAAGTAAGTCACACAGAAAAAGAAACATCATAAGATATCAGTAATACACGGAATGTAAACTTGGCTACTCAGGAACTGAATTACAGAACAGAACAGGGTCTCAAATTTAGAAAACCAACTTATGCTTGCTTAAGGTGAAAGGTGAGTTGGGGTGCTGCATAAAACCAGAGATTGAAATGAGCACAGATAAAGTTCCTTAAGCCAAATATGGCATAGACAAGAGCTACTCCTTGCTCAACGAAATGGACTCAACACCGCATATTAAACGCCTAAGAATGTACCTGAATAGTAAGTATCTTAAAACGTATGGTTTGCTATGTCTCCGAAAGAGAATCAAGCATGTGTACAGGGGCATAAACGCAGCAGTGATAGGATTGGAGAGGTTCGGTGAGCAAATGAAGACCCTTTGAAGTCATATTGCATGGTACCCATTCCACGGGTTTCAACTACCCAGGTTTAAGGTATTCTTCCTTCAGATAAAACATGCATGTGGAACCTAGAGTATGATCAACCATGTGATCGGGAGACGTGTTCAAATATGTCTCAGTTTTCGTACCCTGGTACTCGGGTGCAACATTCCAGATGCTTTACTAACACTCTCCCGACTTGGAGAGTCAGTCCCTTTAACCTCCTGTTTGGCCCAGTTTGCAATTTCTGCGGAAGATGAACAGGAATAGCGAGAACCAATGAGAGACTAGCTGGAGGTGTCTGGACGGGCAAATTTAACTCTCATTTCCCACCAGGAAGAGGAATTAACCAAAGGCTCATCGTGCCGTGCCGGAACCAGATTAGGGCCTGAAGCCATCCTGCGGTGTTGCGGCCAGCTCAAAAGAAAGCGAGTTGAAGAAAGGAGCTCAGGGGCACTGTAATTCACAAACCTGCAGAGTTATAAATGACAGCTATCGTCCAAAAATATACTGAAGTAAGGCTGCCAAGAGGACTTGAAAGCGGGGCAGAATTGCAGGAAACCGATTTCAGGAGGTAGACTGGAATTGCATTGAAAGCATAGGAAAAGAGGCAGAACGTCCACAATGATGCACTTGGCCAAAAAGGGCGTATGCGTTTTTTCCTGAATATATTCAGGAAAAAACGCATACGCCCTTTTTGGCCAACCAAGCAAGCTTGCAAAGGAAATCTGCACTACAATGAAGTCTCACTTCCCCCCGGTCAAAAGGGCCATCTGAAAAAAGTGTAAAATCCAGAAAGGCAGGACAGGCCATGGAGAACTGGGAGCCTTGTTATGCTGATGGGCGGGATGTAAATTGCCAACAGACACTCGGGAGAAGTGTATGGTGTTTCCTGAAACATCTAAAAAACAAAGCAACAGAGCCTAGGGCACTTCCACTTATGGTCCTATAGCTTAGGGAAATTAAAATCAAAAAGACACAGCCACCCCAAAGTTTGGGACGCCTCTGTTTACAAGAACCTCGTTTACCATACAAGTTCAATATCACAGAAAATGAAAAATGGATAAAGAACTTGTGGTACTTACGTACAATGCAGTATCACTCAGCAATGAAATCTATGTCATCAGGCCCGTAGCAGCATAATGAGTGGATTCAAGTACGATGATTCTAACTGAAATAAGTCACACAGAAAAAGAAACATCATAAGATATCACTAATACCCGGAATGTAAACTGGGCTACACAGGAACTGAATTACAGAACAGAAGAGGGTCTCAAATTTAGAAAACCAACTTATGCTTGCTTAAGGGGAAAGGTGAGTTGGGGTGCTGCATAAAACCAGAGATTGAAATGAGCACAGATAAAGTTCCTTAAGCCAAATATGGAATAGACAACAGCTACTCCTTGCTCAACGAAATGGACTCAACACCGGATATTAAACGCCTAAGAATGTACCTGACTAGTAAGTATCTTAAAACCTATAGATTGCTATGTCTCCGAAAGAGAATCAAGCATGTGTACAGGGGCATAAACGCAGCAGTGATAGGATTGGAGAGGTTCGGTGAGCAAATGAAGACCCTTTGAAGTCATATTGTATGGTACCCATTCCACGGGTTTCAAATACCCAGGTTTAAGGTATTCTTCCTTCAGCTAAAATATGCATGTGGAACCCAGAGTATGATCAACCGTGTGAACGGGAGACGTGTTCAAATATGTCTCAGTTTTCCTCCCCGGCTACTCGGATGCAACATTCCAGACGCTTTACTAACACTCTCCCGACTTGGAGAGTCAGTCCCTTTAACCTCCTGTTTGGCCCAGTTTGCAATTTCTGCGGAAGATGAACAGGAATAGCGAGAACCAATGAGAGACTAGCTGGAGGTGTCTGGACGGGCAAATTTAACTCTCATTTCCCACCAGGAAGAGGAATTAACCAAAGGCTCAGCGTGCCGTGCCGGAACCAGATTAGGGCCTGAAGCCATCCTGCGGTGTTGTGGCCAGGTCACAAGAAAACGAGTTGAAGAAAGGAGTTCAGGGGCACTGTAATTCACAAACCTGCAGAGTTATAAATGACAGCTATCGTCCAAAAATATACTGAAGTAAGGCTGCCAAGAGGACTTGAACGCGGGGCAGAATTGCAGGAAACCGATTTCAGGAGGTAGACTGGAATTGCATTGAAAGCATAGGAAAAGAGACAGAACGTCCACAATGATGCACTTGGGCAAAAAGGGCGTATGCGTTTTTTCCTGAATATATTCAGGAAAAAACGCATACGCCCTTTTTGGCCAACCAAGCAAGCTTGCAAAGGAAATCTGCACTACAATGAAGTCTCAATTCCCCCCGGTCAAAAGGGCCATCTGAAAAAAGTGTAAAATCCAGAAAGGCAGGACAGGCCATGGAGAACTGGGAGCCTTGCTATGCTTATGGGCGGGATGTAAGTTGCCAACAGACACTCGGGAGAAGTGTATGGTGTTTCCTAAAACATCCAGAAAACAAAGCAACAGAGCCTACGGCACTTCCACTTTTGGTCCTATAGCTTAGGGAAATTAAAATCAAAAAAACACAGCCACCCCAAAGTTTGGGACGCCTCTGTTTACAAGAACCTCGTTTACCGTAGAAGTTCAATATCACAGAAAGTGAAAAATGGATAAAAAACTTGTGGTACTTATGTACAATGAAGTATCACTCAGCAATGAAATCTATGTCATCAGGCCAGTAGCAGCATAATGAGTGGATTCAGGTACGATGATTCTAACTGAAATAAGTCACACAGAAAAAGAAACATCATAAGATATCAGTAATACACGGAATGTAAACTTGGCTACACAGGAACTGAATTCCAAAACAGAACAGGGTCTCAAATGTAGAAAACCAACTTATGCTTGCTTAAGGGGAAAGGTGAGTTGGGGTGCTGCATAAAACCAGAGATTGAAATGAGCACAGATAAAGTTCCTTAAGCCAAATATGGAATAGACAACAGCTACTCCTTGCTCAACGAAATGGACTCAACACCGCATATTAAACGCCTAAGAATGTACCTGACTAGTAAGTATCTTAAAACCTATAGATTGCTATGTCTCCGAAAGAGAATCAAGCATGTGTACAGGGGCATAAACGCAGCAGTGATAGGATTGGAGAGGTTCGGTGAGCAAATGAAGACCCTTTGAAGTCATATTGCATGGTACCCATTCCACGGGTTTCAAATACCCAGGTTTAAGGTATTCTTCCTTCAGCTAAAATATGCATGTGGAACCCAGAGTATGATCAACCGTGTGAACGGGAGACGTGTTCAAATATGTCTCAGTTTTCCTCCCCTGGTACTCGGGTGCAACATTCCAGATGCTTTACTAACACTCTCCCCAATTGGAGAGTCAGCGCCTTTAACCTCCTGTTTGGCCCAGTTTGCAATTTCTGCGGAAGATGAACAGGAATAGCGAGAACCAATGAGAGACTAGCTGGAGGTGTCTGGACGGGCAAATTTAACTCTCATTTCCCACCAGGAAGAGGAAATAACCAAAGGCTCAGCGTGCCGTACCGGAACAAGATTAGGGCCTGAAGCCATCCTGCGTTGTTGCGGCCAGGTCACAAGAAAGCGAGTTGAAGAAAGGAGCTCAGGGGCACTGTAATTCACAAACCTGCAGAGTTATAAATGACAGCTATCGTCCAAAAATATACTGAAGTAAGGCTGCCAAGAGGACTTGAAAGTGGGGCAGAATTGCAGGAAACCGATTTCAGGAGGTAGACTGGAATTGCATTGAAAGCATAGGAAAAGAGGCAGAACGTCCACAATGATGCACTTGGCCAAAAAGGGCGTATGCGTTTTTTCCTGAATATATTCAGAAAAAAACGCATACGCCCTTTTTGGCCAACCAAGCAAGCTTGCAAAGGAAATCGGCACTACAATGAAGTCTCACTTCCCCCCGTCAAAAGGGCCATCTGAAAAAAGTGTAAAATCCAGAAAGGCAGGACAGGCCATGGAGAACTGGGAGCCTTGTTATGCTGATGGGCGGGATGTAAATTGCCAACAGCCACTCGGAGAAGTGTATGGTGTTTCCTGAAACATCTAAAAAACAAAGCAACAGAGCCTAGGGCACTTCCACTTATGGTCCTATAGCTTAGGGAAATTAAAATCAAAAAGACACAGCCACCCCAAAGTTTGGGACACCTCTGTTTACAAGAACCTCGTTTACCGTACAAGTTCAATATCACAGAAAGTGAAAAATGGATAAAGAACTTGTGGTACTTACGTACAATGCAGTATCACTCAGCAATGAAATCTATGTCATCAGGCCCGTAGCAGCATAATGAGTGGATTCAGGTACGATGATTCTAACTGAAGTAAGTCACACAGGAAAAGAAACATCATAAGATATCAGTAATACACGGAATGTAAACTTGGCTACTCAGGAACTGAATTACAGAACAGAACAGGGTCTCAAATTTAGAAAACCAAATTATGCTTGCTTAAGGTGAAAGGTGAGTTGGGGTGCTGCATAAAACCAGAGATTGAAATGAGCACAGATAAAGTTCCTTAAGCCAAATATGGAATAGACAAGAGCTACTCCTTGCTCAACGAAATGGACTCAACACCCCATATTAAACACCTAAGAATATACCTGACTAGTAAGAATCTTAAAACGTATGGACGGCTATGTCTGAAAGAGAATCAAGCGTGTGTACAGGGGCATCAACGCAGCAGTGATAGGATTGGAGAGGTTCGGTGAGCAAATGAAGACCCTTTGAAGTCATATTGCATGGTACCCATTACACGGGTCTCAACTCTCAAGGTTTAAGGTATTCTTCCTTCAGCTAAAACATGCATGTGGAACCCAGAGTATGATCAACCGTGTGAACAGGAGACGTGTTCAAATATGTCTCAGTTTTCCTCCCCTGGTACTCGGGTGCAACATTCCAGACGCTTTACTAACACTCTCCCGACTTGGAGAGTCAGCGCCTTTAACCTCCTGTTTGGCCCAGTTTGCAATTTCTGCGGAAGATGAACAGGAATAGCGAGAACCAATGAGAGACTAGCTGGAGGTGTCTGGACGGGCAAATTTAACTCTCATTTCCCACCAGGAAGAGGAAATAACCAAAGGCTCAGCGTGCCGTGCCGGAACCAGATTAGGGCCTGAAGCCATCCTGCGGTGTTGCGGCCAGCTCACAAGAAAGCGAGTTGAAGAAAGGAGTTCAGGGGCACTGTAGTTCACAAACCTGCAGAGTTACAAATGACAGTTATAAATGACAGCTTTTTGGCCAACCAAGAAAACTTGCAAAGGAAATCTGCTCTACAATGAAGTCTCACTTCCCCCCGGTCAAAAGGGCCATCTGAAAAATGTGTAAAATCCAAAAAGGCAGGACAGGCCATGGAGAACTGGGAGCCTTGTTATGCTGATGGGCGGGATGTAAATTGCCAACAGACACTGGGGAGAAGTGTATGGTGTTTCCTGAAACATCTAAAAAACAAAGCAACAGAGCCTAGGGCACTTCCACTTATGGTCCTATAGCTTAGGAAAATTAAAATCAAAAAGACACAGCCACCCCAAAGTTTGGGACGCCTCTGTTTACAAGAACTTCGTTTACCGTACAAGTTCAATATCACAGAAAGTGAAAAATGGATAAAGAACTTGTGGAACTTACGTACAATGCAGTATCACTCAGCAATGAAATCTATGTCATCAGGCCCGTAGCAGCATAATGAGTGGATTCAGTTACGATGATTCTAACTGAAATAAGTCACACAGAAAAAGAAACATCATAAGATATCACTAATACATGGAATGTAAACTTGGCTACACAGGAACTGAATTCCAAAACAGAACAGGGTCTCAAATTTAGAAAACCAACTTATGCTTGCTTAAGGGGAAAGGTGAGTTGGGGTGCTGCATAAAACCAGAGATTGAAATGAGCACAGATAAAGTTCCTTAAGCCAAATATGGAATGGACAAGAGCTACTCCTTGCTCAATGAAATGGACTCAACACCGCATATTAAACGCCTAAGAATGTACCTGACTAGTAAGTATCTTAAAACCTATGGATTGCTATGTCTCTGAAAGAGAATCAAGCATGTGTACAGGGGCATAAACGCAGCAGTGATAGGATTGGAGAGGTTCAGTGAGCAAATGAAGACCCTTTGAAGTCATATTGCATGGTACCCATTCCACGGGTTTCAACTACCCAGGTTTAAGGTATTCTTCCTTCAGCTAAAACATGCATGTGGAACCTAGAGTATGATCAACCGTGTGAACGGGAGACGTGTTTAAATATGTCTCAGTTTTCCTTCCCTGGTACTCGGGTGCAACATTCCAGACGCTTTACTAACACTCTCCCGACTTGGAGAGTCAGTGCCTTTAACCTCCTGTTTGGCCCAGTTTGCAATTTCTGTGGAAGATGAACAGGAATAGGGAGAACCAATGAGAGACTAGCTGGAGGTGTCTGGACGGCAAATTTAACTCTCATTTCCCACCAGGAAGAGGAATTAACCAAAGGCTCAGCGTGCCGTGCCGGAACCAGATTAGGGCCTGAAGCCATCCTGCGGTGTTGCGGCCAGCTCAAAAGAAAGCGAGTTGAAGAAAGGAGCTCAGGGGCACTGTAATTCACAAACCTGCAGAGTTATAAATGACAGCTATCGTCCAAACATATACTGAAGTAAGGCTGCCAAGAGGACTTGAATGCGGGGCAGAATTGCAGGAAACCGATTTCAGGAGGTAGACTGGAATTGCATTGAAAGCATAGGAAAAGAGGCAGAACGTCCACAATGATGCACTTGGCCAAAAGGGGCGTATGCGTTTTTTCCTGAATATATTCAGGAAAAAACGCATACGCGCTTTTTGGCCAACCAAGCAAACTTGCAAAGGAAATCTGCACTGCAATGAAGTCTCACTTCCCCCCGGTCAAAAGGGCCATCTGAAAAAAGTGTAAAATCCAGAAAGGCAGGACAAGCTATGGAGAACTGGGAGCCTTGTTATGCTGATGGGCGGGATGTAAATTGCCAACAGACACTCGGGAGAAGTGTATGGTGTTTCCTGAAACATCTAAGAAACAAAGCAACAGAGCCTAGGGCACTTCCACTTATGGTCCTATAGCTTAGGGAAATTAAAATCAAAAAGACACAGCCACCCCAAAATTTGGGACGCCTCTGTTTACAAGAACCTCGTTTACCGTACAAGTTCAATATCACAGAAAGTGAAAAATGGATAAAGAACTTGTGGTACTTACGTACAATTCAGTATCACTCAGCAATGAAATCTATGTCATCAGGCCCGTAGCAGCATAATGAGTGGATTCAGGTACGATGATTCTAAATGAAATAAGTCACACAGAAAAAGAAACATCATAAGATATCACTAATACACGGAATGTAAACTTGGCTACACAGGAACTGAATTCCAAAACAGAACAGGGTCTCAAATGTAGAAAACCAACTTATGCTTGCTTAAGGGGAAAGGTGAGTTGGGGTGCTGCATAAAACCAGAGATTGAAATGAGCACAGATAAAATTCCTTAAGCCAAATATGGAATAGACAAGAGCTACTCCTTGCTCAACGAAATGGACTCAACACCCCATATTAAACGCCTAAGAATGTACCTGACTAGTAAGTATCTTAAAACCTATGGATTGCTATGTCTCCATAAGAAAATCAAGCGTGTGTACAGGGGCATAAACGCAGCAGTGATAGGATTAGAGAGGTTCGGTGAGCAAATGAAGACCCTTTGAAGTCATATTGCATGGTACCCATTCCACGGGTCTCAACTCTCCAGGTTTAAGGTATTCTTCCTTCAGCTAAAACATGCATGTGGAACCCAGAGTATGATCAACCGTGTGAACGGGAGACGTGTTCAAATATGTCTCAGTTTTCCTCCCCTGGTACTCGGGTGCAACATTCCAGACGCTTTACTAACACTCTCCCGACTTGGAGAGTCAGTCCCTTTAACCTCCTGTTTGGCCCAGTTTGCAATTTCTGCGGAAGATGAAGAGGAATAAGGAGAACCAATGAGAGACTAGCTGGAGGTGTCTGGACGGGCAAATTTAACTCTCATTTCCCACCAGGAAGAGGAAATAACCAAAGGCTCAGCGTGCCGTGCCGGAACCAGATTAGGGCCTGAAGCCATCCTGCGGTGTTGCGGCCAGCTCAAAAGAAAGCGAGTTGAAGAAAGGAGCTCAGGGGCACTGTAATTCACAAACCTGCAGAGTTATAAATGACAGCTATCGTCCAAAAATATACTGAAGTAAGGCTGCCAAGAGGACTTGAAAGCGGGGCAGAATTGCAGGAAACCGATTTCAGGAGGTAGACTGGAATTGCATTGAAAGCATAGGAAAAGAGGCAGAACGTCCACAATGATGCACTTGGCCAAAAAGGGCGTATGTGTTTTTTCCTGAATATATTCAGGAAAAAACGCATACGCCCTTTTTGGCCAACCAAGCAAACTTGCAAAGGAAATCTGCACTACAATGAAGTCTCACTTCCCCCCGTCAAAAGGGCCATCTGAAAAAAGTGTAAAATCCAGAAAGGCAGGACAGGCCATGGAGAACTGGGAGCCTTGTTATGCTGATGGGCGGGATGTAAATTGCCAACAGACACTCGGGGGAAGTGTATGGTGTTTCCTGAAACATCTAAAAAACAAAGCAACAGAGCCTAGGGCACTTCCACTTATGGTCCTATAGCTTAGGGAAATTAAAGTCAAAAAGACACAGCCACCCCAAAGTTTGGGACGCCTCTGTTTACAAGAACCTCGTTTACCGTACAAGTTCAATATCACAGAAAGTGAAAAATGGATAAAGAACTTGTGGTAATTACATACAATGCAGTATCACTCAGCAATGAAATCTATGTCATCAGGCCCGTAGCAGCATAATGAGTGGATTCAGGTACGATGATTCTAACTGAAATAAGTTACACAGAAATAGAAACATCATAAGATATCACTAATACACAGAATGTAAACTTGGCTACACAGGAACTGAATTCCAAAACAGAACAGTGTCTCAAATGGACAAAACCAACTTATGCTTGCTTAAGGGGAAAGTTGAGTTGGGGTGCTACATAAAACCAAAGATTGAAATGAGCACAGATAAAGTTCCTTAAGCCAAATATGGAATAGACAAGAGCTACTCCTTGCTCAACGAAATGGACGCAACACCTCATATTAAACGCCTAAGAATGTACCTGACTAGTAAGTATCTTAAAACCTATGGATTGCTATCTCTCCGAAAGAGAATCAAGCATGTGTACAGGGGCATAAACGCAGCAGTGATAGCATTGGAGAGGTTCGGTGAGCAAATGAAGACCCTTTGAAGTCATATTGCATGGTACCCATTCCAAGGGTTTCAACTACCCAGGTTTAAGGTATTCTTCCTTCAGCTAAAACATGCATGTGGAACCTAGAGTATGATCAACCATGTGATCGGGAGACGTGTTCAAATATGTCTCAGTTTTCGTACCCTGGTACTCGGGTGCAACATTCCAGACGCTTTACTAACACTCTCCCGACATGGAGAGTCAGTCCCTTTAACCTCCTGTTTGGCCCAGTTTGCAATTTCTGCGGAAGATGAACAGGAATAGCGAGAACCAATGAGAGACTAGCTGGAGGTGTCTGGACGGGCAAATTTAACTCTCATTTCCCACCAAGAAGAGGAAATAACCAAAGGCTCAGCGTGCTGTGCCGGAACCAGATTAGGGCCTGAAGCCATCCTGCGGTGTTGCGGCCAGCTCAAAAGAAAGCGAGTTGAAGAAAGGAGCTCAGGGGCACTGTAATTCACAAACCTGCAGAGTTATAAATGACAGCTATCGTCCAAAAATATACTGAAGTAAGGCTGCCAAGAGGACTTGAAAGCGGGGCAGAATTGCAGGAAACCGATTTCAGGAGGTAGACTGGAATTGCATTGAAAGCATAGGAAAAGAGGCAGAACGTCCACAATGATGCACTTGGCCAAAAAGGGCGTATGCGTTTCTTCCTGAATATATTCAGGAAAAAACAAATACGCCCTTTTTGGCCAACCAAGCAAACTTGCAAAGGAAATCTGCACTACAATGAAGTCTCACTTCCCCCCGGTCAAAAGGGCCATCTGAAAAAAGTGTAAAATCCAGAAAGGCAGGACAGGCCATGGAGAACTGGGAGCCTTGTTATGCTGATGGGCGGGATGTAAATTGCCAACAGACACTCGGGAGAAGTGTATGGTGTTTCCTGAAACATCTAAAAAACAAAGCAACAGAGCCTAGGGCACTTCCACTTATGGTCCTATAGCTTAGGGAAATTAAAATCAAAAAGACACAGCCACCCCAAAGTTTGAAACTCCTCTCTTTACAAGAACCTCGTTTAACCTACAAGTTCAATATCACAGAAAGTGAAAAATGGATAAAGAACTTGTGGTATTTACTTACAAAGCAATATCACTCAGCAATGAAATCTGTGTCATCAGGCCCTTAGCAGCATAATGAGTGGATTCAGGTATGATGATTCTAACTGAAATAAGTCACACAGAAAATGAAACATCATAAGATATCAGTAATACACGGAATGTAAACTTGGCTACACAGGAACTGAATTACAGAACAGAACAGGGTCTCAAATTTAGAAAACCAACTTATGCTTGCTTAAGGGGAAAGGTGAGTTGGGGTGCTGCATAAAAGCAGAGATTGAAATGAGCACAGATAAAGTTCCTTAAGCCAAATATGGAATAGACAACAGCTACTCCTTGCTCAACGAAATGGACTCAACACCGCATATTAAACGCCTAAGAATGTAACTGACTAGTAAGTATCTTAAAACTTATGGATGGCTATGTCTCCGAAAGAGAATCAAGCATGTGTACAGGGGCATAAACGCAGCAGTGATAGGATTGGAGAGGTTCGGTGAGCAAATGAAGACCCTTTGAAGTCATATTGCATGGTACCCATTACACGGGTCTCAACTCTCCAGGTTTAAGGTATTCTTCCTTCAGCTAAAACATGCATGTGGAATCCAGAGTATGATCAACCATGTGATCGGGAGACGTGTTCAAATATGTCTCAGTTTTCGTACCCTGGTACTCGGGTGCAACATTCCAGATGCTTTACTAACACTCTCCCGACTTGGAGAGTCAGTCCCTTTAACCTCCTGTTTGGCCCCGTTTGCAATTTCTGTGGAAGATGAACAGGAATAGCGAGAACCAATGAGAGACTAGCTGGAGGTGTCTGGACGGGCAAATTTAACTCTCATTTCCCACCAGGAAGAGGAATTAACCAAAGGCTCAGCGTGCCGTGCCGGAACCAGATTAGGGCCTGAAGCCATCCTGCGGTGTTGCGGCCAGCTCACAAGAAAGCGAGTTGAAGAAAGGAGCTCAGGGGGACTGTAATTCACAAACCTGCAGAGTTATAAATGACAGCTATCGTCCAAAAATATACTGAAGTAAGGCTGCCAAGAGGACTTGAAAGCGGGGCAGAATTGCAGGAAACCGATTTCAGGAGGTAGACTGGAATTGCATTGAAAGCATAGGAAAAGAGGCAGAACGTCCACAATGATGCACTTGGCCAAAAAGGGCGTATGCGTTTTTTCCTGAATATATTCAGGAAAAAACGCATACGCCCTTTTTGGCCAACCAAGCAAGCTTGCAAAGGAAATCTGCACTACAATGAAGTCTCACTTCCCCCAGGTCAAAAGGGCCATCTGAAAAAAGTGTAAAATCCAGAAAGGCAGGACAGGCCATGGAGAACTGGGAGCCTTGTTATGCTGATGGGCGGGATGTAAATTGCCAACAGACACCCGGGAGAAGCGTATGGTGTTTCCTGAAACATCTAAAAAACAAAGCAACAGAGCCTAGGGCACTTCCACTTATGGTCCTATAGCTTAGGGAAATTAAAATCAAAAAGACACAGCCACCCCAAAGTATGGAACGCCTCTGTTTACAAGAACCTCGTTTACCGTACAAGTTCAATATCACAGAAAGTGAAAAATGGATAAAGAACTTCTGGTATTTACTTACAAAGCAATATCCCTCAGCAATGAAATCTATGTCATCAGGCCGTTAGCAGCACAATGAGTGGATTCAGGTATGATGATTCTAACTGAAATAAGTCACACAGAAAAAGAAACATCATAAGATATCAGTAATACACGGAATGTGAACTTGGCTACACAGGAACTGAATTACAGAACAGAACAGGGTCTCAAATTTAGAAAACCAACTTATGCTTGCTTAAGGGGAAAGGTGAGTTGGTGTGCTGCATAAAAGCAGAGATTGAAATGAGCACAGATAAAGTTCCATAAGCCAAATATGGAATAGACAAGAGCTACTCCTTGCTCAACGAAATGGACTCAACACCGCATATTAAATGCCTAAGAATGTACCTGAATAGTAAGTATCTTAAAACCTATGGTTTGCTATGTCTCCGAAAGAGAATCAAGCATGTGTACAGGGGCATAAACGCAGCAGTGATAGGATTGGAGAGGTTCGGTGAGCAAATGAAGAACCTTTGAAGTCATATTGCATGGTACCCATTCCACGGGTTTCAACTACCCAGGTTTAAGGTATTCTTCATTCAGCTAAAACATGCATGTGTAACGTAGAGTATGATCAACCATGTGATCGGGAGATGTGTTCAAATATGTCTCAGTTTTCGTACCCTGGTACTCAGGCGCAACATTCCAGATGCTTTACTAACACTCTCCCGACATGGAGAGTCAGTCTCTTTAACTTCCTGTTTGGCCCAGTTTGCAATTTCTGCGGAAGATGAACAGGAATAGCGAGAACCAATGAGAGACTAGCTGGAGGTGTCTGGACGGGCAAATTTAACTCTCATTTCCCACCAGGAAGAGGAATTAACCAAAGGCTCAGCGTGCCGTGCCGAAACAAGATTAGGGCCTGAAGCCATCCTGCGGTGTTGCGGCCAGCTCACAAGAAAGGGAGTTGAAGAAAGGAGCTCAGGGGCACTGTAATTCACAAACCTGCAGAGTTATAAATGACAGCTATTGTCCAAAAATATATTGAAGTAAGGCTGCCAAGAGGACTTGAAAGCGGGGCAGAATTGCAGGAAGCCGATTTCAGGAGGTAGACTGGAATTGCATTGAAAGCATAAGAAAAGAGGCAGAACGTCCACAATGATGCACTTGGCCAAAAAGGGCGTATGCGTTTTTTCCTGAATATATTCAGGAAAAAACGCATACGCCCTTTTTGGCCAACCAAGCAAACTTGCAAAGGAAATCTGCACTATAATGAAGTCTCACTTCCCCCCGGTCAAAAGGGCCATCTGAAAAAAGTGTAAAATCCAGAAAGGCAGGACAGGCCATGGAGAACTGGGAACCTTGTTATGCTGATGGGCGGGATGTAAATTGCCAACAGACACTCGGGAGAAGTGTATGGTGTTTCCTGAAACATCTAAAAAACAAAGCAACAGAGCCTAGGGCACTTCCACTTATGGTCCTATAGCTTAGGGAAATTAAAATCAAAAAGACACAACCACCCCAAAGTTTGGGACGCCTCTGTTTACAAGAACCTCGTTTACCGTACAAGTTCAATATCACAGAAAGTGAAAAATGGATAAAGAACTTGTGGTACTTACGTACAATACAGTATCACTCAGCAATGAAATCTATGTCATCAGGCCCGTAGCAGCATAATGAGTGGATTCAGGTACGATGATTCTAACTGAAATAAGTCACACAGAAAAAGAAACATCATAAGATATCAGTAATACACGGAATGTAAACTTGGCTACACAGGAACTGAATTACAGAACAGAACAGGGTCTCAAATTTAGAAAACCAACTTATGCTTGCTTAAGGGGAAAGGTGAGTTGGGGTGCTGCATAAAACCAGAGATTGAAATGAGCACAGATAAAGTTCCTTAAGCCAAATACGGAATAGACAAGAGCTACTCCTTGCTCAACGAAATGGACTCAACACCGCATATTAAACGACTAAGAATGTACCTGACTAGTAAGTATCTTAAAACCTATGGATTGCTATGTCTCCGAAAGAGAATCAAGCATGTGTACAGGGGCATAAACGCAGCAGTGATAGGATTGGAGAGGTTCGGTGAGCAAATGAAGACCCTTTGAAGTCATATTGCATGGTACCCATTCCAAGGGTTTCAACTACCCAGGTTTAAGGTATTCTTCCTTCAGCTAAAACATGCACGTGGAATCTAGAGTATGATCAACCATGTGATCGGGAGACGTCTTCAAATATGTCTCAGTTTTCGTACCCTGGTACTCGGATGCAACATTCCAGACGCTTTACTAACACTCTCCCGACATGGAGAGTCAGTCCCTTTAACCTCCTGTTTGGCCCAGTTTGCAATTTCTGCGGAAGATGAACAGGATTAGCGAGAACCAATGAGAGACTAGCTGGAGGTGTCTGGACGGGCAAATTTAACTCTCATTTCCCACCAGGAAGAGGAAATAACCAAAGGCTCAGCGTGCCGTGCCGGAACCAGATTAGGGCCTGAAGCCATCCTGCGGTGTTGCGGCCAGGTCACAAGAAAGCGAGTTGAAGAAAGGAGCTCAGGGGCACTGTAATTCACAAACCTGCAGAGTTATAAATGACACCTATTGTCCAAAAATATATTGAAGTAAGGCTGCCAAGAGGACTTGAAAGCGGGGCAGAATTGCAGGAAACCGATTTCAGGAGGTAGACTGGAATTGCATTGAAAGCATAAGAAAAGAGGCAGAACGTCCACAATGATGCACTTGGCCAAAAAGGGCGTATGCGTTTTTTCCTGAATATATTCAGGAAAAAACGCATACGCCCTTTTTGGCCAACCAAGCAAACTTGCAAAGGAAATCTGCACTACAATGAAGTCTCACTTCCCCCCAGTCAAAAGGGCCATCTGAAAAAAGTGTAAAATCCAGAAAGGCAGGACAGGCCATGGAGAACTGGGAGCCTTGTTATGCTGATGGGCGGGATGTAAATTGCCAACAGACACCCGGGAGAAGCCTATGGTGTTTCCTGAAACATCTAAAAAACAAAGCAACAGAGCCTAGGGCACTTCCACTTATGGTCCTATAGCTTAGGGAAATTAAAATCAAAAAGACACAGCCACCCCAAAGTATGGAACGCCTCTGTTTACAAGAACCTCGTTTACCGTACAAGTTCAATATCACAGAAAATGAAAAATGGATAAAGAACTTCTGGTATTTACTTACAAAGCAATATCACTCAGCAATGGTATCTATGTCATCAGGCTGTTAGCAGCACAATGAGTGGATTCAGGTATGATGATTCTAACTGAAATAAGTCACACAGAAAAAGAAACATCATAAGATATCAGTAATACACGGAATGTAAACTTGGCTACACAGGAACTGAATTACAGAACAGAACAGGGTCTCAAATTTAGAAAACCAACTTATGCTTGCTTAAGGGGAAAGGTGAGTTGGGGTGCTGCATAAAAGCAGAGATTGAAATGAGCACAGATAAAGTTCCATAAGCCAAATATGGAATAGACAAGAGCTACTCCTTGCTCAACGAAATGGACTCAACACCGCATATTAAATGCCTAAGAATGTACCTGAATAGTAAGTATCTTAAAACCTATGGTTTGCTATGTCTCCGAAAGAGAATCAAGCATGTGTACAGGGGCATAAACGCAGCAGTGATAGGATTGGAGAGGTTCGGTGAGCAAATGAAGACCCTTTGAAGTCATATTGCATGGTACCCATTCCACGGGTTTCAACTACCCAGGTTTAAGGTATTCTTCATTCAGCTAAAACATGCATGTGTAACGTAGAGTATGATCAACCATGTGATCGGGAGACGTGTTCAAATATGTCTCAGTTTTCGTACCCTGGTACTCGGGCGCAACATTCCAGATGCTTTACTAACACTCTCCCGACATGGAGAGTCAGTCTCTTTAACTTCCTCTTTGGCCCAGTTTGCAATTTCTGCGGAAGATGAACAGGAATAGCGAGAACCAATGAGAGACTAGCTGGAGGTGTCTGGACGGGCAAATTTAACTCTCATTTCCCACCAGGAAGAGGAATTAACCAAAGGCTCAGCGTGCCGTGCCGGAACCAGATTAGGGCCTGAAGCCATCCTGCGGTGTTGCGGCCAGCTCACAAGAAAGCGAGTTGAAGAAAGGAGCTCAGGGGCACTGTAATTCACAAACCTGCAGAGTTATAAATGACAGCTATTGTCCAAAAATATATTGAAGTAAGGCTGCCAAGAGGACTTGAAAGTGGGGCAGAATTGCAGGAAGCCGATTTCAGGACGTAGACTGGAATTGCATTGAAAGCATAAGAAAAGAGGCAGAACGTCCACAATGATGCACTTGGCCAAAAAGGGCGTATGCGTTTTTTCCTGAATATATTCAGGAAAAAACGCATACGCCCTTTTTGGCCAACCAAGCAAACTTGCAAAGGAAATCTGCACTACAATGAAGTCTCACTTCCCCCCGGTCAAAAGGGCCATCTGAAAAAAGTGTAAAATCCAGAAAGGCAGGACAGGCCATGGAGAACTGGGAACCTTGTTATGCTGATGGGCGGGATGTAAATTGCCAACAGACACTCGGGAGAAGTGTATGGTGTTTCCTGAAACATCTAAAAAACAAAGCAACAGAGCCTAGGGCACTTCCACTTATGGTCCTATAGCTTAGGGAAATTAAAATCAAAAAGACACAACCACCCCAAAGTTTGGGACGCCTCTGTTTACAAGAACCTCGTTTACCGTACAAGTTCAATATCACAGAAAGTGAAAAATGGATAAAGAACTTGTGGTACTTACGTACAATGCAGTATCACTCAGCAATGAAATCTATGTCATCAGGCCCGTAGCAGCATAATGAGTGGATTCAGGTACGATGATTCTAACTGAAATAAGTCACACAGAAAAAGAAACATCATAAGATATCAGTAATACACGGAATGTAAACTTGGCTTCACAGGAACTGAATTACAGAACAGAACAGGGTCTCAAATTTAGAAAACCAACTTATGCTTGCTTAAGGGGAAAGGTGAGTTGGGGTGCTGCATAAAACCAGAGATTGAAATGAGCACAGATAAAGTTCCTTAAGCCAAATACGGAATAGACAAGAGCTACTCCTTGCTCAACGAAATGGACTCAACACCGCATATTAAACGACTAAGAATGTACCTGACTAGTAAGTATCTTAAAACCTATGGATTGCTATGTCTCCGAAAGAGAATCAAGCATGTGTACAGGGGCATAAACGCAGCAGTGATAGGATTGGAGAGGTTCGGTGAGCAAATGAAGACCCTTTGAATCATATTGCATGGTACCCATTCCAAGGGTTTCAACTACCCAGGTTTAAGGTATTCTTCCTTCAGCTAAAACATGCACGTGGAACCTAGAGTATGATCAACCATGTGATCGGGAGACGTCTTCAAATATGTCTCAGTTTTCGTACCCTGGTACTCGGATGCAACATTCCAGACGCTTTACTAACACTCTCCCGACATGGAGAGTCAGTCCCTTTAACCTCCTGTTTGGCCCAGTTTGCAATTTCTGCGGAAGATGAACAGGAATAGCGAGAACCAATGAGAGACTAGCTGGAGGTGTCTGGACGGGCAAATTTAACTCTCATTTCCCACCAGGAAGAGGAAATAACCAAAGGCTCAGCGTGCCGTGCCGGAACCAGATTAGGGCCTGAAGCCATCCTGCGGTGTTGCGGCCAGGTCACAAGAAAGCGAGTTGAAGAAAGGAGCTCAGGGGCACTGTAATTCACAAACCTGCAGAGTTATAAATGACACCTATTGTCCAAAAATATATTGAAGTAAGGCTGCCAAGAGGACTTGAAAGCGGGGCAGAATTGCAGGAAACCGATTTCAGGAGGTAGACTGGAATTGCATTGAAAGCATAAGAAAAGAGGCAGAACGTCCACAATGATGCACTTGGCCAAAAAGGGCGTATGCGTTTTTTCCTGAATATATTCAGGAAAAAACGCATACGCCCTTTTTGGCCAACCAAGCAAACTTGCAAAGGAAATCTGCACTACAATGAAGTCTCACTTCCCCCCAGTCAAAAGGGCCATCTGAAAAAAGTGTAAAATCCAGAAAGGCAGGACAGGCCATGGAGAACTGGGAGCCTTGTTATGCTGATGGGCGGGATGTAAATTGCCAACAGACACCCGGGAGAAGCGTATGGTGTTTCCTGAAACATCTAAAAAACAAAGCAACAGAGCCTAGGGCACTTCCACTTATGGTCCTATAGCTTAGGGAAATTAAAATCAAAAAGACACAGCCACCCCAAAGTATGGAACGCCTCTGTTTACAAGAACCTCGTTTACCGTACAAGTTCAATATCACAGAAAGTGAAAAATGGATAAAGAACTTCTGGTATTTACTTACAAAGCAATATCACTCAGCAATGATATCTATGTCATCAGGCTGTTAGCAGCACAATGAGTGGATTCAGGTACGATGATTCTAACTGAAATAAGTCACACAGAAAAAGAAACATCATAAGATATCAGTAATACACGGAATGTAAACTTGGCTACACAGGAACTGAATTCCAAAACAGAACAGGGTCTCAAATTTAGAAAACCAACTTATGCTTGCTTACGGGAAAAGGTGAGTTGGGGTGCTGCATAAAACCAGAGATTGAAATGAGCACAGATAAAGTTCCTTAAGCCAAATACGGAATAGACAAGAGCTACTCCTTGCTCAATGAAATGGACTCAACACCCCATATTAAACGCCTAAGAATGTACCTGACTAGTAAGTATCTTAAAACCTATGGATTGCTATGTCTCCAAAAGAGAATCAAGCGTGTGTACAGGGGCATAAACGCAGCAATGATAGGATTGGAGAGGTTCGGTGAGCAAATGAAGACCCTTTGAAGTCATATTGCATGGTACCCATTCCACGGGTCTCAACTCTCCAGGTTTAAGGTATTCTTCCTTCAGCTAAAACATGCATGTGGAACCCAGAGTATGATCAACCGTGTGAACGGGAGACGTGTTCAAATATGTCTCAGTTTTCCTCCCCTGGTACTCGGGTGCAACATTCCAGACGCTTTACTAACACTCTCCCGACATGGAGAGTCAGTCCCTTTAACCTCCTGTTTGGCCCAGTTTGCAATTTCTGCGGAAGATGAACAGGAATAGCGAGAACCAATGAGAGACTAGCTGGAGGTGTCTGGACGGGCAAATTTAACTCTCATTTCCCACCAGGAAGAGGAAATAACCAAAGGCTCAGCGTGCTGTGCCGGAACCAGATTAGGGCCTGAAGCCATCCTGCGGTGTTGCGGCCAGGTCACAAGAAAGCGAGTTGAAGAAAGGAGCTCAGGGGCACTGTAATTCACAAACCTGCAGAGTTATAAATGACACCTATTGTCCAAAAATATATTGAAGTAAGGCTGCCAAGAGGACTTGAAAGCGGGGCAGAATTGCAGGAAACCGATTTCAGGAGGTAGACTGGAATTGCATTGAAAGCATAAGAAAAGAGGCAGAACGTCCACAATGATGCACTTGGCCAAAAAGGGCGTATGCGTTTTTTCCTGAATATATTCAGGAAAAAACGCATACGCCCTTTTTGGCCAACCAAGCAAACTTGCAAAGGAAATCTGCACTACAATGAAGTCTCACTTCCCCCCAGTCAAAAGGGCCATCTGAAAAAAGTGTAAAATCCAGAAAGGCAGGACAGGCCATGGAGAACTGGGAGCCTTGTTATGCTGATGGGCGGGATGTAAATTGCCAACAGACACCCGGGAGAAGCGTATGGTGTTTCCTGAAACATCTAAAAAACAAAGCAACAGAGCCTAGGGCACTTCCACTTATGGTCCTATAGCTTAGGGAAATTAAAATCAAAAAGACACAGCCACCCCAAAGTATGGAACGCCTCTGTTTACAAGAACCTCGTTTACCGTACAAGTTCAATATCACAGAAAGTGAAAAATGGATAAAGAACTTCTGGTATTTACTTACAAAGCAATATCACTCAGCAATGATATCTATGTCATCAGGCTGTTAGCAGCACAATGAGTGGATTCAGGTATGATGATTCTAACTGAAATAAGTCACACAGAAAAAGAAACATCATAAGATATCAGTAATACACGGAATGTAAACTTGGCTACACAGGAACTGAATTCCAAAACAGAACAGGGTCTCAAATTTAGAAAACCAACTTATGCTTGCTTACGGGAAAAGGTGAGTTGGGGTGCTGCATAAAACCAGAGATTGAAATGAGCACAGATAAAGTTCCTTAAGCCAAATACGGAATAGACAAGAGCTACTCCTTGCTCAATGAAATGGACTCAACACCCCATATTAAACGCCTAAGAATGTACCTGACTAGTAAGTATCTTAAAACCTATGGATTGCTATGTCTCCAAAAGAGAATCAAGCGTGTGTACAGGGGCATAAACGCAGCAGTGATAGGATTGGAGAGGTTCGGTGAGCAAATGAAGACCCTTTGAAGTCATATTGCATGGTACCCATTCCACGGGTCTCAACTCTCCAGGTTTAAGGTATTCTTCCTTCAGCTAAAACATGCATGTGGAACCCAGAGTATGATCAACCGTGTGAACGGGAGACGTGTTCAAATATGTCTCAGTTTTCCTCCCCTGGTACTCGGGTGCAACATTCCAGACGCTTTACTAACACTCTCCCGACATGGAGAGTCAGTCCCTTTAACCTCCTGTTTGGCCCAGTTTGCAATTTCTGTGGAAGATGAACAGGAATAGCGAGAACCAATGAGAGACTAGCTGGAGGTGTCTGGACGGGCAAATTTAACTCTCATTTCCCACCAGGAAGAGGAAATAACCAAAGGCTCAGCGTGCAGTGCCGGAACCAGATTAGGGCCTGAAGCCATCCTGCGGTGTTGCGGCCAGGTCACAAGAAAGCGAGTTGAAGAAAGGAGCTCAGGGGCACTGTAATTCACAAACCTGCAGAGTTATAAATGACACCTATTGTCCAAAAATATATTGAAGTAAGGCTGCCAAGAGGACTTGAAAGCGGGGCAGAATTGCAGGAAACCGATTTCAGGAGGTAGACTGGAATTGCATTGAAAGCATAAGAAAAGAGGCAGAACGTCCACAATGATGCACTTGGCCAAAAAGGGCGTATGCGTTTTTTCCTGAATATATTCAGGAAAAAACGCATACGCCCTTTTTGGCCAACCAAGCAAACTTGCAAAGGAAATCTGCACTATAATGAAGTCTCACTTCCCCCCGGTCAAAAGGGCCATCTGAAAAAAGTGTAAAATCCAGAAAGGCAGGACAGGCCATGGAGAACTGGGAGCCTTGTTATGCTGATGGGCGGGATGTAAATTGCCAGCAGACACTCGGGAGATGTGTATGGTGTTTCCTAAAACATCCAGAAAACAAAGCAACAGAGCCTACGGCACTTCCACTTATGGTCCTATAGCTTAGGGAAATTAAAATCAAAAAAACACAGCCACCCCAAAGTTTGGGACGCCTCTGTTTACAAGAACCTCGTTTACCGTAGAAGTTCAATATCACAGAAAGTGAAAAATGGATAAAAAACTTGTGGTACTTATGTACAATGAAGTATCACTCAGCAATGAAATCTATGTCATCAGGCCAGTAGCAGCATAATGAGTGGATTCAGGTACGATGATTCTAACTGAAATAACTCACACAGAAAAAGAAACATCATAAGATATCACTAATACACGGAATGTAAACTTGGCTACACAGGAACTGAATTCCAAAACAGAACAGGGTCTCAAATGTAGAAAACCAACTTATGCTTGCTTAAGGGGAAAGGTGAGTTGGGGTGCTGCATAAAACCAGAGATTGAAATGAGCACAGATAAAGTTCCTTAAGCCAAATATGGAATAGACAACAGCTACTCCTTGCTCAACGAAATGGACTCAACACCGCATATTAAACGCCTAAGAATGTACCTGACTAGTAAGTATCTTAAAACCTATAGATTGCTATGTCTCCGAAAGAGAATCAAGCATGTGTACAGGGGCATAAACGCAGCAGTGATAGGATTGGAGAGGTTCGGTGAGCAAATGAAGACCCTTTGAAGTCATATTGCATGGTACCCATTCCACGGGTTTCAAATACCCAGGTTTAAGGTATTCTTCCTTCAGCTAAAATATGCATGTGGAACCCAGAGTATGATCAACCGTGTGAACGGGAGACGTGTTCAAATATGTCTCAGTTTTCCTCCCCTGGTACTCGGGTGCAACATTCCAGATGCTTTACTAACACTCTCCCCAATTGGAGAGTCAGCGCCTTTAACCTCCTGTTTGGCCCAGTTTGCACTTTCTGCGGAAGATGAACAGGAATAGCGAGAACCAATGAGAGACTAGCTGGAGGTGTCTGGACGGGCAAATTTAACTCTCATTTCCCACCAGGAAGAGGAAATAACCAAAGGCTCAGCGTGCCGTACCGGAACAAGATTAGGGCCTGAAGCCATCCTGCGTTGTTGCGGCCAGCTCACAAGAAAGCGAGTTGAAGAAAGGAGCTCAGGGGCACTGTAATTCACAAACCTGCAGAGTTATAAATGACAGCTATCGTCCAAAAATATACTGAAGTAAGGCTGCCAAGAGGACTTGAAAGTGGGGCAGAATTGCAGGAAACCGATTTCAGGAGGTAGACTGGAATTGCATTGAAAGCATAGGAAAAGAGGCAGAACGTCCACAATGATGCACTTGGCCAAAAAGGGCGTATGCGTTTTTTCCTGAATATATTCAGAAAAAAACGCATACGCCCTTTTTGGCCAACCAAGCAAGCTTGCAAAGGAAATCGGCACTACAATGAAGTCTCACTTCCCCCCGTCAAAAGGGCCATCTGAAAAAAGTGTAAAATCCAGAAAGGCAGGACAGGCCATGGAGAACTGGGAGCCTTGTTATGCTGATGGGCGGGATGTAAATTGCCAACAGCCACTCGGAGAAGTGTATGGTGTTTCCTGAAACATCTAAAAAACAAAGCAACAGAGCCTAGGGCACTTCCACTTATGGTGCTATAGTTTAGGGAAATTAAAATCAAAAAGACACAGCCACCCCAAAGTTTGGGACGCCTCTGTTTACAAGAACCTCGTTTACCGTACAAGTTCAACATCGCAGAAAGTGAAAAATGGATAAAGAACTTGTGGTACTTACGTACAATGCAGTATCACTCAGCAATGAAATCTATGTCATCAGGCCCGTAGCAGCATAATGAGTGGATTCAGGTACGATGATTCTAACTGAAATAAGTCACACAGAAAAAGAAACATCATAAGATATCAGTAATACACGGAATGTAAACTTGGCTACACAGGAACTGAATTACAGAACAGAACAGGGTCTCAAATTTAGAAAACCAACTTATACTTGCTTAAGGGGAAAGGTGAGTTGGGGTGCTGCATAAAAGCAGAGATTGAAATGAGCACAGATAAAGTTCCTTAAGCCAAATATGGAATAGACAAGAGCTACTCCTTGCTCAACGAAATGGACTCAACACCGCATATTAAATGCCTAAGAATGTACCTGAATAGTAAGTATCTTAAAACCTATGGTTTGCTATGTCTCCGAAAGAGAATCAAGCATGTGTACAGGGGCATAAACGCAGCAGTGATAGGATTGGAGAGGTTCGGTGAGCAAATGAAGACCCTTTGAAGTCATATTGCATGGTACCCATTCCACGGGTTTCAACTACCCATGTTTAAGGTATTCTTCATTCAGCTAAAACATGCATGTGTATCCTAGAGTATGATCAACCATGTGATCGGGAGACGTGTTCAAATATGTCTCAGTTTTCGTACCCTGGTACTCGGGCGCAACATTCCAGATGCTTTACTAACACTCTCCCGACATGGAGAGTCAGTCTCTTTAACTTCCTGTTTGGCCCAGTTTGCAATTTCTGCGGAAGATGAACAGGAATAGGGAGAACCAATGAGAGACTAGCTGGAGGTGTCTGGACGGGCAAATTTAACTCTCATTTCCCACCAGGAAGAGGAAATAACCAAAGGCTCAACGTGCCGTGCCGGAACAAGATTAGGGCCTGAAGCCATCCTGCGGTGTTGCGGCCAGCTCACAAGAAAGCGAGTTGAAGAAAGGAGCTCAGGGGCACTGTAATTCACAAACTTGCAGAGTTATAAATGACAGCTATCGTCCAAAAATATACTGAAGTAAGGCTGCCAAGAGGACTTGAAAGCGGGGCAGAATTGCAGGAAACCGATTTCAGGAGGTAGACTGGAATTGCATTGAAAGCATAGGAAAAGAGGCAGAACGTCCACAATGATGCACTTGGCCAAAAAGGGCGTATGCGTTTTTTCCTGAATATATTCAGGAAAAAACGCATACGCCCTTTTTGGCCAACCAAGCAAGCTTGCAAAGGAAATCTGCACTACAATGAAGTCTCACTTCCCCCCGGTCAAAAGGGCCATCTGAAAAAAGTGTAAAATCCAGAAAGGCAGGACAGGCCATGGAGAACTGGGAGCCTTGTTATACTGATGGGCGGGATGTAAATTGCCAACAGACACTCGGGAGAAGTGTATGGTGTTTCCTGAAACATCTAAAAAACAAAGCAACAGAGCCTAGGGCACTTCCACTTATGGTCCTATAGCTTAGGGAAATTAAAATCAAAAAGACACAGCCACCCAAAAGTTTGGGATGCCTCTGTTTACAAGAACCTCGTTTACCGTACAAGTTCAATATCACAGAAAGTGAAAAATGGATAAAGAACTTCTGGTACTTACGTACAATGCAGTATCACTCAGCAATGAAATCTATGTCATCAGGCCCGTAGCAGCATAATGAGTGGATTCAGGTACGGTGATTCTAACTGAAATAAGTCACACAGAAAAAGAAACATCATAAGATATCACTAATACACGGAATGTAAACTTGGCTACACAGGAACTGATTTCCAATACAGAACAGGGTCTCAAATTTAGAAAACCAACTTATGCTTGCTTAAGGGGAAAGGTGAGTTGGGGTGCTGCATAAAACCAGAGATTGAAATGAGCACAGATAAAGTTCCTTAAGCCAAATATGGAATAGACAAGAGCTACTCCTTGCTCAACGAAATGGACTCAACACCCCATATTAAACGCCTAAGAATGTACCTGACTAGTAAGTATCTTAAAACCTATGGATTACTATGTCTCCGAAAGAGAATCAAGCATGTGTACAGGGGCATAAGCGCAGCAGTGATAGGATTGGAGAGGTTCGGTGAGCAAATGAAGACCCTTTGAAGTCATATTGCATGGTACCCATTCCACGGGTTTCAACTACCCAGGTTTAAGGTATTCTTCCTTCAGCTAAAACATGCATGTGGAACCCAGAGTATGATCAACCGTGTGAACGGGAGACGTGTTCAAATATGTCTCAGTTTTCCTCCCCTGGTACTCGGGTGCAACATTCCAGACGCTTTACTAACACTCTCCCCACTTGAAGAGTCAGCGCCCTTAACCTCCTGTTTGGCCCAGTTTGCAATTTCTGCGGAAGATGAACAGGAATAACGAGAACCAATGAGAGACTAGCTGGAGGTGTCTGGACGGGCAAATTTAACTCTCATTTCCCACCAGGAAGAGGAATTAACCAAAGGCTCAGCGTGCCGTGCCGGAACCAGATTAGGACCTGAAGCCATCCTGCGGTATTGCGGCCAGCTCAAAAGAAAGCGAGTTGAAGAAAGGAGCTCAGGGGCACTGTAATTCACAAACCTGCAGAGTTATAAATGACAGCTATCGTCCAAAAATATACTGAAGTAAGGCTGCCAAGAGGACTTGAAAGCGGGGCAGAATTGCAGGAAACCGATTTCAGGAGGCAGACTGGAATTGCATTGAAAGCATAGGAAAAGAGGCAGAACGTCCACAATGATGCACTTGGCCAAAAAGGGCGTATGCGTTTTTTCCTGAATATATTCAGGAAAAAACGCATACGCCCTTTTTGGCCAACCAAGCAAGCTTGCAAAGGAAATCTGCACTACAATGAAGTCTCACTTCCCCCCGGTCAAAAGGGCCATCTGAATAAAGTGTAAAATCCAGAAAGGCAGGACAGGCCATGGAGAACTGGGAGCCTTGTTATGCTGCTGGGCGGGATGTAAATTGCCAACAGACACTCGGGAGAAGTGTATGGTGTTTCCTGAAACATCTAAAAAACAAAGCAACAGAGCCTAGGGCACTTCCACTTATGGTCCTATAGTTTAGGGAAATTAAAATCAAAAAGACACAGCCACCCCAAAGTTTGGGACGCCTCTGTTTACAAGAACCTCGTTTACCGTACAAGTTCAATATCACAGAAAGTGAAAAATGGATAAAGAACTTGTGGTACTTACGTACAATGCAGTATCACTCAGCAATGAAATCTATGTCATCAGGCCCGTAGCAGCATAATGAGTGGATTCAGGTACGATGATTCTAACTGAAGTAAGTCACACAGAAAAAGAAACATCATAAGATATCAGTAATACACGGAATGTAAACTTGGCTACTCAGGAACAGAATTACAGAAAAGAACAGGGTCTCAAATTTAGAAAACCAACTTATGCTTGCTTAAGGGGAAAGGTGAGTTGGGGTGCTGCATAAAACCAGAGATTGAAATGAGCACAGATAAAGTTCCTTAAGCCAAATACGGAATAGACAAGAGCTACTCCTTGCTCAACGAAATGGACTCAACACCGCATATTAAACGACTAAGAATGTACCTGACTAGTAAGTATCTTAAAACCTATGGATTGCTATGTCTCCGAAAGAGAATCAAGCATGTGTACAGGGGCATAAACGCAGCAGTGATAGGATTGGAGAGGTTCGGTGAGCAAATGAAGACCCTTTGAATCATATTGCATGGTACCCATTCCAAGGGTTTCAACTACCCAGGTTTAAGGTATTCTTCCTTCAGCTAAAACATGCACGTGGAACCTAGAGTATGATCAACCATGTGATCGGGAGACGTCTTCAAATATGTCTCAGTTTTCGTACCCTGGTACTCGGATGCAACATTCCAGACGCTTTACTAACACTCTCCCGACATGGAGAGTCAGTCCCTTTAACCTCCTGTTTGGCCCAGTTTGCAATTTCTGCGGAAGATGAACAGGAATAGCGAGAACCAATGAGAGACTAGCTGGAGGTGTCTGGACGGGCAAATTTAACTCTCATTTCCCACCAGGAAGAGGAAATAACCAAAGGCTCAGCGTGCCGTGCCGGAACCAGATTAGGGCCTGAAGCCATCCTGCGGTGTTGCGGCCAGGTCACAAGAAAGCGAGTTGAAGAAAGGAGCTCAGGGGCACTGTAATTCACAAACCTGCAGAGTTATAAATGACACCTATTGTCCAAAAATATATTGAAGTAAGGCTGCCAAGAGGACTTGAAAGCGGGGCAGAATTGCAGGAAACCGATTTCAGGAGGTAGACTGGAATTGCATTGAAAGCATAAGAAAAGAGGCAGAACGTCCACAATGATGCACTTGGCCAAAAAGGGCGTATGCGTTTTTTCCTGAATATATTCAGGAAAAAACGCATACGCCCTTTTTGGCCAACCAAGCAAACTTGCAAAGGAAATCTGCACTACAATGAAGTCTCACTTCCCCCCAGTCAAAAGGGCCATCTGAAAAAAGTGTAAAATCCAGAAAGGCAGGACAGGCCATGGAGAACTGGGAGCCTTGTTATGCTGATGGGCGGGATGTAAATTGCCAACAGACACCCGGGAGAAGCGTATGGTGTTTCCTGAAACATCTAAAAAACAAAGCAACAGAGCCTAGGGCACTTCCACTTATGGTCCTATAGCTTAGGGAAATTAAAATCAAAAAGACACAGCCACCCCAAAGTATGGAACGCCTCTGTTTACAAGAACCTCGTTTACCGTACAAGTTCAATATCACAGAAAGTGAAAAATGGATAAAGAACTTCTGGTATTTACTTACAAAGCAATATCACTCAGCAATGATATCTATGTCATCAGGCTGTTAGCAGCACAATGAGTGGATTCAGGTACGATGATTCTAACTGAAATAAGTCACACAGAAAAAGAAACATCATAAGATATCAGTAATACACGGAATGTAAACTTGGCTACACAGGAACTGAATTCCAAAACAGAACAGGGTCTCAAATTTAGAAAACCAACTTATGCTTGCTTACGGGAAAAGGTGAGTTGGGGTGCTGCATAAAACCAGAGATTGAAATGAGCACAGATAAAGTTCCTTAAGCCAAATACGGAATAGACAAGAGCTACTCCTTGCTCAATGAAATGGACTCAACACCCCATATTAAACGCCTAAGAATGTACCTGACTAGTAAGTATCTTAAAACCTATGGATTGCTATGTCTCCAAAAGAGAATCAAGCGTGTGTACAGGGGCATAAACGCAGCAATGATAGGATTGGAGAGGTTCGGTGAGCAAATGAAGACCCTTTGAAGTCATATTGCATGGTACCCATTCCACGGGTCTCAACTCTCCAGGTTTAAGGTATTCTTCCTTCAGCTAAAACATGCATGTGGAACCCAGAGTATGATCAACCGTGTGAACGGGAGACGTGTTCAAATATGTCTCAGTTTTCCTCCCCTGGTACTCGGGTGCAACATTCCAGACGCTTTACTAACACTCTCCCGACATGGAGAGTCAGTCCCTTTAACCTCCTGTTTGGCCCAGTTTGCAATTTCTGCGGAAGATGAACAGGAATAGCGAGAACCAATGAGAGACTAGCTGGAGGTGTCTGGACGGGCAAATTTAACTCTCATTTCCCACCAGGAAGAGGAAATAACCAAAGGCTCAGCGTGCTGTGCCGGAACAAGATTAGGGCCTGAAGCCATCCTGCGGTGTTGCGGCCAGGTCACAAGAAAGCGAGTTGAAGAAAGGAGCTCAGGGGCACTGTAATTCACAAACCTGCAGAGTTATAAATGACACCTATTGTCCAAAAATATATTGAAGTAAGGCTGCCAAGAGGACTTGAAAGCGGGGCAGAATTGCAGGAAACCGATTTCAGGAGGTAGACTGGAATTGCATTGAAAGCATAAGAAAAGAGGCAGAACGTCCACAATGATGCACTTGGCCAAAAAGGGCGTATGCGTTTTTTCCTGAATATATTCAGGAAAAAACGCATACGCCCTTTTTGGCCAACCAAGCAAACTTGCAAAGGAAATCTGCACTACAATGAAGTCTCACTTCCCCCCAGTCAAAAGGGCCATCTGAAAAAAGTGTAAAATCCAGAAAGGCAGGACAGGCCATGGAGAACTGGGAGCCTTGTTATGCTGATGGGCGGGATGTAAATTGCCAACAGACACCCGGGAGAAGCGTATGGTGTTTCCTGAAACATCTAAAAAACAAAGCAACAGAGCCTAGGGCACTTCCACTTATGGTCCTATAGCTTAGGGAAATTAAAATCAAAAAGACACAGCCACCCCAAAGTATGGAACGCCTCTGTTTACAAGAACCTCGTTTACCGTACAAGTTCAATATCACAGAAAGTGAAAAATGGATAAAGAACTTCTGGTATTTACTTACAAAGCAATATCACTCAGCAATGATATCTATGTCATCAGGCTGTTAGCAGCACAATGAGTGGATTCAGGTATGATGATTCTAACTGAAATAAGTCACACAGAAAAAGAAACATCATAAGATATCAGTAATACACGGAATGTAAACTTGGCTACACAGGAACTGAATTCCAAAACAGAACAGGGTCTCAAATTTAGAAAACCAACTTATGCTTGCTTACGGGAAAAGGTGAGTTGGGGTGCTGCATAAAACCAGAGATTGAAATGAGCACAGATAAAGTTCCTTAAGCCAAATACGGAATAGACAAGAGCTACTCCTTGCTCAATGAAATGGACTCAACACCCCATATTAAACGCCTAAGAATGTACCTGACTAGTAAGTATCTTAAAACCTATGGATTGCTATGTCTCCAAAAGAGAATCAAGCGTGTGTACAGGGGCATAAACGCAGCAGTGATAGGATTGGAGAGGTTCGGTGAGCAAATGAAGACCCTTTGAAGTCATATTGCATGGTACCCATTCCACGGGTCTCAACTCTCCAGGTTTAAGGTATTCTTCCTTCAGCTAAAACATGCATGTGGAACCCAGAGTATGATCAACCGTGTGAACGGGAGACGTGTTCAAATATGTCTCAGTTTTCCTCCCCTGGTACTCGGGTGCAACATTCCAGACGCTTTACTAACACTCTCCCGACATGGAGAGTCAGTCCCTTTAACCTCCTGTTTGGCCCAGTTTGCAATTTCTGTGGAAGATGAACAGGAATAGCGAGAACCAATGAGAGACTAGCTGGAGGTGTCTGGACGGGCAAATTTAACTCTCATTTCCCACCAGGAAGAGGAAATAACCAAAGGCTCAGCGTGCAGTGCCGGAACCAGATTAGGGCCTGAAGCCATCCTGCGGTGTTGCGGCCAGGTCACAAGAAAGCGAGTTGAAGAAAGGAGCTCAGGGGCACTGTAATTCACAAACCTGCAGAGTTATAAATGACACCTATTGTCCAAAAATATATTGAAGTAAGGCTGCCAAGAGGACTTGAAAGCGGGGCAGAATTGCAGGAAACCGATTTCAGGAGGTAGACTGGAATTGCATTGAAAGCATAAGAAAAGAGGCAGAACGTCCACAATGATGCACTTGGCCAAAAAGGGCGTATGCGTTTTTTCCTGAATATATTCAGGAAAAAACGCATACGCCCTTTTTGGCCAACCAAGCAAACTTGCAAAGGAAATCTGCACTATAATGAAGTCTCACTTCCCCCCGGTCAAAAGGGCCATCTGAAAAAAGTGTAAAATCCAGAAAGGCAGGACAGGCCATGGAGAACTGGGAGCCTTGTTATGCTGATGGGCGGGATGTAAATTGCCAGCAGACACTCGGGAGATGTGTATGGTGTTTCCTAAAACATCCAGAAAACAAAGCAACAGAGCCTACGGCACTTCCACTTATGGTCCTATAGCTTAGGGAAATTAAAATCAAAAAAACACAGCCACCCCAAAGTTTGGGACGCCTCTGTTTACAAGAACCTCGTTTACCGTAGAAGTTCAATATCACAGAAAGTGAAAAATGGATAAAAAACTTGTGGTACTTATGTACAATGAAGTATCACTCAGCAATGAAATCTATGTCATCAGGCCAGTAGCAGCATAATGAGTGGATTCAGGTACGATGATTCTAACTGAAATAACTCACACAGAAAAAGAAACATCATAAGATATCACTAATACACGGAATGTAAACTTGGCTACACAGGAACTGAATTCCAAAACAGAACAGGGTCTCAAATGTAGAAAACCAACTTATGCTTGCTTAAGGGGAAAGGTGAGTTGGGGTGCTGCATAAAACCAGAGATTGAAATGAGCACAGATAAAGTTCCTTAAGCCAAATATGGAATAGACAACAGCTACTCCTTGCTCAACGAAATGGACTCAACACCGCATATTAAACGCCTAAGAATGTACCTGACTAGTAAGTATCTTAAAACCTATAGATTGCTATGTCTCCGAAAGAGAATCAAGCATGTGTACAGGGGCATAAACGCAGCAGTGATAGGATTGGAGAGGTTCGGTGAGCAAATGAAGACCCTTTGAAGTCATATTGCATGGTACCCATTCCACGGGTTTCAAATACCCAGGTTTAAGGTATTCTTCCTTCAGCTAAAATATGCATGTGGAACCCAGAGTATGATCAACCGTGTGAACGGGAGACGTGTTCAAATATGTCTCAGTTTTCCTCCCCTGGTACTCGGGTGCAACATTCCAGATGCTTTACTAACACTCTCCCCAATTGGAGAGTCAGCGCCTTTAACCTCCTGTTTGGCCCAGTTTGCACTTTCTGCGGAAGATGAACAGGAATAGCGAGAACCAATGAGAGACTAGCTGGAGGTGTCTGGACGGGCAAATTTAACTCTCATTTCCCACCAGGAAGAGGAAATAACCAAAGGCTCAGCGTGCCGTACCGGAACAAGATTAGGGCCTGAAGCCATCCTGCGTTGTTGCGGCCAGCTCACAAGAAAGCGAGTTGAAGAAAGGAGCTCAGGGGCACTGTAATTCACAAACCTGCAGAGTTATAAATGACAGCTATCGTCCAAAAATATACTGAAGTAAGGCTGCCAAGAGGACTTGAAAGTGGGGCAGAATTGCAGGAAACCGATTTCAGGAGGTAGACTGGAATTGCATTGAAAGCATAGGAAAAGAGGCAGAACGTCCACAATGATGCACTTGGCCAAAAAGGGCGTATGCGTTTTTTCCTGAATATATTCAGAAAAAAACGCATACGCCCTTTTTGGCCAACCAAGCAAGCTTGCAAAGGAAATCGGCACTACAATGAAGTCTCACTTCCCCCCGTCAAAAGGGCCATCTGAAAAAAGTGTAAAATCCAGAAAGGCAGGACAGGCCATGGAGAACTGGGAGCCTTGTTATGCTGATGGGCGGGATGTAAATTGCCAACAGCCACTCGGAGAAGTGTATGGTGTTTCCTGAAACATCTAAAAAACAAAGCAACAGAGCCTAGGGCACTTCCACTTATGGTGCTATAGTTTAGGGAAATTAAAATCAAAAAGACACAGCCACCCCAAAGTTTGGGACGCCTCTGTTTACAAGAACCTCGTTTACCGTACAAGTTCAACATCGCAGAAAGTGAAAAATGGATAAAGAACTTGTGGTACTTACGTACAATGCAGTATCACTCAGCAATGAAATCTATGTCATCAGGCCCGTAGCAGCATAATGAGTGGATTCAGGTACGATGATTCTAACTGAAATAAGTCACACAGAAAAAGAAACATCATAAGATATCAGTAATACACGGAATGTAAACTTGGCTACACAGGAACTGAATTACAGAACAGAACAGGGTCTCAAATTTAGAAAACCAACTTATACTTGCTTAAGGGGAAAGGTGAGTTGGGGTGCTGCATAAAAGCAGAGATTGAAATGAGCACAGATAAAGTTCCTTAAGCCAAATATGGAATAGACAAGAGCTACTCCTTGCTCAACGAAATGGACTCAACACCGCATATTAAATGCCTAAGAATGTACCTGAATAGTAAGTATCTTAAAACCTATGGTTTGCTATGTCTCCGAAAGAGAATCAAGCATGTGTACAGGGGCATAAACGCAGCAGTGATAGGATTGGAGAGGTTCGGTGAGCAAATGAAGACCCTTTGAAGTCATATTGCATGGTACCCATTCCACGGGTTTCAACTACCCATGTTTAAGGTATTCTTCATTCAGCTAAAACATGCATGTGTATCCTAGAGTATGATCAACCATGTGATCGGGAGACGTGTTCAAATATGTCTCAGTTTTCGTACCCTGGTACTCGGGCGCAACATTCCAGATGCTTTACTAACACTCTCCCGACATGGAGAGTCAGTCTCTTTAACTTCCTGTTTGGCCCAGTTTGCAATTTCTGCGGAAGATGAACAGGAATAGGGAGAACCAATGAGAGACTAGCTGGAGGTGTCTGGACGGGCAAATTTAACTCTCATTTCCCACCAGGAAGAGGAAATAACCAAAGGCTCAGCGTGCCGTGCCGGAACAAGATTAGGGCCTGAAGCCATCCTGCGGTGTTGCGGCCAGCTCACAAGAAAGCGAGTTGAAGAAAGGAGCTCAGGGGCACTGTAATTCACAAACCTGCAGAGTTATAAATGACAGCTATCGTCCAAAAATATACTGAAGTAAGGCTGCCAAGAGGACTTGAAAGCGGGGCAGAATTGCAGGAAACCGATTTCAGGAGGTAGACTGGAATTGCATTGAAAGCATAGGAAAAGAGGCAGAACGTCCACAATGATGCACTTGGCCAAAAAGGGCGTATGCGTTTTTTCCTGAATATATTCAGGAAAAAACGCATACGCCCTTTTTGGCCAACCAAGCAAGCTTGCAAAGGAAATCTGCACTACAATGAAGTCTCACTTCCCCCCGGTCAAAAGGGCCATCTGAAAAAAGTGTAAAATCCAGAAAGGCAGGACAGGCCATGGAGAACTGGGAGCCTTGTTATACTGATGGGCGGGATGTAAATTGCCAACAGACACTCGGGAGAAGTGTATGGTGTTTCCTGAAACATCTAAAAAACAAAGCAACAGAGCCTAGGGCACTTCCACTTATGGTCCTATAGCTTAGGGAAATTAAAATCAAAAAGACACAGCCACCCAAAAGTTTGGGACGCCTCTGTTTACAAGAACCTCGTTTACCGTACAAGTTCAATATCACAGAAAGTGAAAAATGGATAAAGAACTTGTGGTACTTACGTACAATGCAGTATCACTCAGCAATGAAATCTATGTCATCAGGCCCGTAGCAGCATAATGAGTGGATTCAGGTACGATGATTCTAACTGAAGTAAGTCACACAGAAAAAGAAACATCATAAGATATCAGTAATACACGGAATGTAAACTTGGCTACTCAGGAACAGAATTACAGAAAAGAACAGGGTCTCAAATTTAGAAAACCAACTTATGCTTGCTTAAGGTGAAAGGTGAGTTGGGGTGCTGCATAAAACCAGAGATTGAAATTAGCACAGATACCGTTCCATAAGCCAAATATGTAATAGACATGAGCTACTCCTTGCTCAACAAAGTGGACTCAACGCCCCATATTAAACGCCTAAGAATATACCTGATAATTAAGAATCTTAAAACCTATGGATTTATATGTCTCCGAAAGAGAATCAAGAGTGTGTACAGCGACATAAACGCAGCAGTGATAGGATTGGTGAGGTTCGGTGAGCAAATGAAGACCCTTTGAAGTCATATTGCATGGTACCCATTCCATGGGTTTCAACTACCCAGTTTTAAGGTATTCTTCCTTCAGCTAAAACATGCATGTGGAACCTAGAGTATGATCAACCATGTGATCGGGAGACGTGTTCAAATATGTCTCAGTTTTCGTACCCTGGTACTCAGGTGCAACATTCCAGATGCTTTACTAACACTCTCCCGACTTGGAGAGTCAGTCCCTTTAACCTCCTGTTTGGCCCAGTTTGCAATTTCTGCGGAAGATGAACAGGAATAGCGAGAACCAATGAGAGACTACCTGGAGGTGTCTGGACGGGCAAATTTAACTCTCATTTCCCACCAGGAAGAGGAATTAACCAAAGGCTCAGCGTGCCGTGCCGGAACCAGATTAGGGCCTGAAGCCAGCCTGCGGTGTTGCGGCCAGGTCACAAGAAAGCGAGTTGAAGAAAGGAGCTCAGGGGCACTGTAATTCACAAATCTTCAGAGTTATAAATGACAGCTATCGTCCAAAAATATACTGAAGTAAGGCTGCCAAGAGGACTTGAAAGCGGGGCAGAATTGCAGGAAACCGATTTCAGGAGGTAGACTGGAATTGCATTGAAAGCATAGGTAAAGAGGGAGAACGTCCACAATGATGCACTTGGCCAAAAAGGGCGTATGCGTTTTTTCCTGAATATATTCAGGAAAAAACGCATACGCCCTTTTTGGCCAACCAAGCAAGCTTGCAAAGGAAATCTGCACTACAATGAAGTCTCAATTCCCCCCGGTCAAAAGGGCCATCTGAAAAAAAGTGTAAAATCCAGAAAGGCAGGACAGGCCATGGAGAACTGGGAGCCTTGTTATGCTGATGGGCGGGATGTAAATTGCCAACAGACACTCGGGAGAAGTGTATGGTGTTTCCTAAAACATCCAGAAAACAAAGCAACAGAGCCTAAGGCACTTCCACTTATGGTCCTATAGCTTAGGGAAATTAAAATCAAAAAGACACAACCACCCCAAAGTATGGGACGCCTCTGTTTACAAGAACCTCGTTTACCATACAAGTTCAATATCACAGAAAGTGAAAAATGGATAAAGAACTTGTGGTACTTATGTACAATGAAGTATCACTCAGCAATGAAATCTATGTCGTCAGGCCCGTAGCAGCATAATGAGTGGATTCAGGTACGATGATTCTAACTGAAATAAGTCACACAGAAAAAGAAACATCATAAGATATCACTAATACACGGAATGTAAACTTGGCTACACAGGAACTGAATTCCAAAACAGAACAGGGTCTCAAATTTAGAAAACCAACTTATGCTTGCTTAAGGGGAAAGGTGAATTGGGGTGCTGCATAAAACCAGAGATTGAAATGAGCACAGATAAAGTTCCTTAAGCCAAATATGGAATAGACAACAGCTACTCCTTGCTCAACGAAATGGACTCAACACCGGATATTAAACGCCTAAGAATGTACCTGACTAGTAAGTATCTTAAAACTTATAGATTGCTATGTCTCCGAAAGAGAATCAAGCATGTGTACAGGGGCATAAACGCAGCAGTGATAGGATTGGAGAGGTTCGGTGAGCAAATGAAGACCCTTTGAAGTCATATTGTATGGTACCCATTCCACAGGTTTCAAATACCCAAGTTTAAGGTATTCTTCCTTCAGCTAAAATATGCATGTGGAACCCAGAGTATGATCAACCGTGTGAACGGGAGACGTGTTCAAATATGTCTCAGTTTTCCTCCCCTGGTACTCGGGTGCAACATTCCAGATGCTTTACTAACACTCTCCCCAATTGGAGAGTCAGCGCCTTTAACCTCCTGTTTGGCCCAGTTTGCAATTTCTGCGGAAGATGAACAGGAATAGGGAGAACCAATGAGAGACTAGCTGGAGGTGTCTGGACGGGCAAATTTAACTCTCATTTCCCACCAGGAAGAGGAAATAACCAAAGGCTCAGCGTGCCGTGCCGGAACAAGATTAGGGCCTGAAGCCATCCTGCGGTGTTGCGGCCAGCTCACAAGAAAGCGAGTTGAAGAAAGGAGCTCAGGGGCACTGTAATTCACAAACCTGCAGAGTTATAAATGACAGCTATCATCCAAAAATATACTGAAGTAAGGCTGCCAAGAGGACTTGAAAGTGGGGCAGAATTGCAGGAAACCGATTTCAGGAGGTAGACTGGAATTGCATTGAAAGCATAGGAAAAGAGGCAGAACGTCCACAATGATGCACTTGGCCAAAAAGGGCGTATGCGTTTTTTCCTGAATATATTCAGAAAAAAACGCATACGCCCTTTTTGGCCAACCAAGCAAGCTTGCAAAGGAAATCGGCACTACAATGAAGTCTCACTTCCCCCCGTCAAAAGGGCCATCTGAAAAAAGTGTAAAATCCAGAAAGGCAGGACAGGCCATGGAGAACTGGGAGCCTTGTTATGCTGATGGGCGGGATGTAAATTGCCAACAGCCACTCGGAGAAGTGTATGGTGTTTCCTGAAACATCTAAAAAACAAAGCAACAGAGCCTAGGGCACTTCCACTTATGGTCCTATAGCTTAGGGAAATTAAAATCAAAAAGACACAGCCACCCCAAAGTTTGGGACGCCTCTGTTTACAAGAACCTCGTTTACCGTACAAGTTCAATATCACAGAAAGTGAAAAATGGATAAAGAACTTGTGGTACTTACGTACAATGCAGTATCACTCAGCAATGAAATCTATGTCATCAGGCCCGTAGCAGCATAATGAGTGGATTCAGGTACGATGATTCTAACTGAAGTAAGTCACACAGAAAAAGAAACATCATAAGATATCAGTAATACACGGAATGTAAACTTGGCTACTCAGGAACTGAATTACAGAACAGAACAGGGTCTCAAATTTAGAAAACCAACTTATGCTTGCTTAAGGTGAAAGGTGAGTTGGGGTGCTGCATAAAACCAGAGATTGAAATGAGCACAGATAAAGTTCCTTAAGCCAAATATGGAATAGACAAGAGCTACTCCTTGCTCAACGAAATGGACTCAACACCGCATATTAAACGCCTAAGAATGTACCTGAATAGTAAGTGTCTTAAAACGTATGGTTTGCTATGTCTCCGAAAGAGAATCAAGCATGTGTACAGGGGCATAAACGCAGCAGTGATAGGATTGGAGAGGTTCGGTGAGCAAATGAAGACCCTTTGAAGTCATATTGCATGGTACCCATTCCACGGGTTTCAACTACCCAGGTTTAAGGTATTCTTCCTTCAGATAAAACATGCATGTGGAACCTAGAGTATGATCAACCATGTGATCGGGAGACGTGTTCAAATATGTCTCAGTTTTCGTACCCTGGTACTCGGGCGCAACATTCCAGATGCTTTACTAACACTCTCCCGACATGGAGAGTCAGTCTCTTTAACTTCCTCTTTGGCCCAGTTTGCAATTTCTGCGGAAGATGAACAGGAATAGCGAGAACCAATGAGAGACTAGCTGGAGGTGTCTGGACGGGCAAATTTAACTCTCATTTCCCACCAGGAAGAGGAATTAACCAAAGGCTCAGCGTGCCGTGCCGGAACCAGATTAGGGCCTGAAGCCATCCTGCGGTGTTGCGGCCAGCTCACAAGAAAGCGAGTTGAAGAAAGGAGCTCAGGGGCACTGTAATTCACAAACCTGCAGAGTTATAAATGACAGCTATCGTCCAAAAATATACTGAAGTAAGGCTGCCAAGAGGACTTGAAAGCGGGGCAGAATTGCAGGAAACCGATTTCAGGAGGTGGACTGGAATTGCATTGAAAGCATAGGTAAAGAGGGAGAACGTCCACAATGATGCACTTGGCCAAAAAGGGCGTATGCGTTTTTTCCTGAATATATTCAGGAAAAAATGCATACGCCCTTTTTGGCCAACCAAGCAAGCTTGCAAAGGAAATCTGCACTACAATGAAGTCTCACTTCCCCCCGGTCAAAAGGGCCATCTGAAAAAAGTGTAAAATCCAGAAAGGCAGGACAGGCCATGGAGAAATGGGAGCCTTGTTATGCTGATGGGCGGGATGTAAATTGCCAACAGACACTCGGGAGAAGTGTATGGTGTTTCCTGAAACATCTAAAAAACTAAGCAACAGAGCCGAGGGCACTTCCACTTATGGTCCTATAGCTTAGGGAAATTAAAATCAAAAAGACACAGCCACCCCAAAGTTTGGGACGCCTCTGTTTACAAGAACCTCGTTTACCGTACAAGTTCAATATCACAGGAAGTGAAAAATGGATAAAGAATTTGTGGTACTTACGTACAATGCAGTATCACTCAGCAATGAAATCTATGTCATCAGGCCCGTAGCAGCATAATGAGTGGATTCAGGTACGATGATTCTAACTGAAATAAGTCACACAGAAAAAGAAACATCATAAGATATCAGTAATACACGGAATGTAAACTTGGCTACACAGGAACTGAATTACAGAACAGAACAGGGTCTCAAATTTAGAAAACCAACTTATGCTTGCTTAAGGTGAAAGGTGAGTTGGGGTGCTGCATAAAAGCAGAGATTGAAATGAGCACAGATAAAGTTCCTTAAGCCAAATATGGAATAGACAAGAGCTACTCCTTGCTCAACGAAATGGACTCAACACCGCATATTAAATGCCTAAGAATGTACCTGAATAGTAAGTATCTTAAAACCTATGGATTGCTATGTCTCCGAAAGAGAATCAAGCATGTGTACAGGGGCATAAACGCAGCAGTGATAGGATTGGAGAGGTTCGGTGAGCAAATGAGGACCCTTTGAAGTCATATTGCATGGTACCCATTCCACGGGTTTCAACTACCCATGTTTAAGGTATTCTTCATTCAGCTAAAACATGCATGTGTATCCTAGAGTATGATCAACCATGTGATCGGGAGACGTGTTCAAATATGTCTCAGTTTTCGTACCCTGGTACTCGGGCGCAACATTCCAGATGCTTTACTAACACTCTCCCGACATGGAGAGTCAGTCTCTTTAACTTCCTGTTTGGCCCAGTTTGCAATTTCTGCGGAAGATGAACAGGAATAGGGAGAACCAATGAGAGACTAGCTGGAGGTGTCTGGACGGGCAAATTTAACTCTCATTTCCCACCAGGAAGAGGAAATAACCAAAGGCTCAGCGTGCCGTGCCGGAACAAGATTAGGGCCTGAAGCCATCCTGCGGTGTTGCGGCCAGCTCACAAGAAAGCGAGTTGAAGAAAGGAGCTCAGGGGCACTGTAATTCACAAACCTGCAGAGTTATAAATGACAGCTATTGTCCAAAAATATACTGAAGTAAGGCTGCCAAGAGGACTTGAAAGTGGGGCAGAATTGCAGGAAACCGATTTCAGGAGGTAGACTGGAATTGCATTGAAAGCATAGGAAAAGAGGCAGAACGTCCACAATGATGCACTTGGCTAAAAAGGGCGTATGCGTTTTTTCCTGAATATATTCAGAAAAAAACGCATACGCCCTTTTTGGCCAACCAAGCAAGCTTGCAAAGGAAATCGGCACTACAATGAAGTCTCACTTCCCCCCGTCAAAAGGGCCATCTGAAAAAAGTGTAAAATCCAGAAAGGCAGGACAGGCCATGGAGAACTGGGAGCCTTGTTATGCTGATGGGCGGGATGTAAATTGCCAACAGCCACTCGGAGAAGTGTATGGTGTTTCCTGAAACATCTAAGAAACAAAGCAACAGAGCCTAGGGCACTTCCACTTATGGTCCTATAGCTTAGGGAAATTAAAATCAAAAAGACACAGCCACCCCAAAGTTTGGGACGCCTCTGTTTACAAGAATCTCGTTTACCGTACAAGTTCAATATCACAGAAAGTGAAAAATGGATAAAGAACTTGTGGTACTTACGTACAATGCAGTATCACTCAGCAATGAAATCTATGTCATCAGGCCCGTAGCAGCATAATGAGTGGATTCAGGTACGATGATTCTAACTGAAATAAGTCACACAGAAAAAGAAACATCATAAGATATCACTAATACACGGAATGTAAACTTGGCTACACAGGAACTGAATTCCAAAACAGAACAGGGTCTCAAATTTAGAAAACCAACTTATGCTTGCTTAAGGGGAAAGGTGAATTGGGGTGCTGCATAAAACCAGAGATTGAAATGAGCACAGATAAAGTTCCTTAAGCCAAATATGGAATAGACAACAGCTATTCCTTGCTCAACGAAATGGACTCAACACCGGATATTAAACGCCTAAGAATGTACCTGACTAGTAAGTATCTTAAAACCTATAGATTGCTATGTCTCCGAAAGAGAATCAAGCATGTGTACAGGGGCATAAACGCAGCAGTGATAGGATTGGAGAGGTTCGGTGAGCAAATGAAGACCCTTTGAAGTCATATTGTATGGTACCCATTCCACGGGTTTCAAATACCCAGGTTTAAGGTATTCTTCCTTCAGCTAAAATATGCATGTGGAACCCAGAGTATGATCAACCGTGTGAACGGGAGACGTGTTCAAATATGTCTCAGTTTTCCTCCCCGGGTACTCGGATGCAACATTCCAGACGCTTTACTAACACTCTCCCGACTTGGAGAGTCAGTCCCTTTAACCTCCTGTTTGGCCCAGTTTGCAATTTCTGCGGAAGATGAACAGGAATAGCGAGAACCAATGAGAGACTAGCTGGAGGTGTCTGGACGGGCAAATTTAACTCTCATTTCCCACCAGGAAGAGGAATTAACCAAAGGCTCAGCGTGCCGTGCCGGAACCAGATTAGGGCCTGAAGCCATCCTGCGGTGTTGTGGCCCGGTCACAAGAAAACGAGTTGAAGAAAGGAGTTCAGGGGCACTGTAATTCACAAACCTGCAGAGTTATAAATGACAGCTATCGTCCAAAAATATACTGAAGTAAGGCTGCCAAGAGGACTTGAAAGCAGGGCAGAATTGCAGGAAACCGATTTCAGGAGGTAGACTGGAATTGCATTGAAAGCATAGGAAAAGAGGCAGAACGTCCACAATGATGCACTTGGGCAAAAAGGGCGTATGCGTTTTTTCCTGAATATATTCAGGAAAAAACACATACGCCCTTTTTGGCCAACCAAGCAAGCTTGCAAAGGAAATCTGCACTACAATGAAGTCTCAATTCCCCCCGGTCAAAAGGGCCATCTGAAAAAAGTGTAAAATCCAGAAAGGCAGGACAGGCCATGGAGAACTGGGAGCCTTGCTATGCTTATGGGCGGGATGTAAATTGCCAACAGACACTCGGGAGAAGTGTATGGTGTTTCCTAAAACATCCAGAAAACAAAGCAACAGAGCCTACGGCACTTCCACTTATGGTCCTATAGCTTAGGGAAATTAAAATCAAAAAAACACAGCCACCCCAAAGTTTGGGACGCCTCTGTTTACAAGAACCTCGTTTACCGTAGAAGTTCAATATCACAGAAAGTGAAAAATGGATAAAAAACTTGTGGTACTTATGTACAATGAAGTATCACTCAGCAATGAAATCTATGTCATCAGGCCAGTAGTAGCATAATGAGTGGATTCAGGTACGATGATTCTAACTGAAATAACTCACACAGAAAAAGAAACATCATAAGATATCACTAATACACGGAATGTAAACTTGGCTACACAGGAACTGAATTCCAAAACAGAACAGGGTCTCAAATGTAGAAAACCAACTTATGCTTGCTTAAGGGGAAAGGTGAGTTGGGGTGCTGCATAAAACCAGAGATTGAAATGAGCACAGATAAAGTTCCTTAAGCCAAATATGGAATAGACAACAGCTACTCCTTGCTCAACGAAATGGACTCAACACCGCATATTAAACGCCTAAGAATGTACCTGACTAGTAAGTATCTTAAAACCTATAGATTGCTATGTCTCCGAAAGAGAATCAAGCATGTGTACAGGGGCATAAACGCAGCAGTGATAGGATTGGAGAGGTTCGGTGAGCAAATGAAGACCCTTTGAAGTCATATTGCATGGTACCCATTCCACGGGTTTCAAATACCCAGGTTTAAGGTATTCTTCCTTCAGCTAAAATATGCATGTGGAACCCAGAGTATGATCAACCGTGTGAACGGGAGACGTGTTCAAATATGTCTCAGTTTTCCTCCCCTGGTACTCGGGTGCAACATTCCAGATGCTTTACTAACACTCTCCCCAATTGGAGAGTCAGCGCCTTTAACCTCCTGTTTGGCCCAGTTTGCAATTTCTGCGGAAGATGAACAGGAATAGCGAGAACCAATGAGAGACTAGCTGGAGGTGTCTGGACGGGCAAATTTAACTCTCATTTCCCACCAGGAAGAGGAAATAACCAAAGGCTCAGCGTGCCGTGCCGGAACAAGATTAGGGCCTGAAGCCATCCTGCGTTGTTGCGGCCAGCTCACAAGAAAGCGAGTTGAAGAAAGGAGCTCAGGGGCACTGTAATTCACAAACCTGCAGAGTTATAAATGACAGCTATCGTCCAAAAATATACTGAAGTAAGGCTGCCAAGAGGACTTGAAAGTGGGGCAGAATTGCAGGAAACCGATTTCAGGAGGTAGACTGGAATTGCATTGAAAGCATAGGAAAAGAGGCAGAACGTCCACAATGATGCACTTGGCCAAAAAGGGCGTATGCGTTTTTTCCTGAATATATTCAGAAAAAAACGCATACGCCCTTTTTGGCTAACCAAGCAAGCTTGCAAAGGAAATCGGCACTACAATGAAGTCTCACTTCCCCCTGTCAAAAGGGCCATCTGAAAAAAGTGTAAAATCCAGAAAGGCAGGACAGGCCATGGAGAACTGGGAGCCTTGTTATGCTGATGGGCGGGATGTAAATTGCCAACAGCCACTCGGAGAAGTGTATGGTGTTTCCTGAAACATCTAAAAAACAAAGCAACAGAGCCTAGGGCACTTCCACTTATGGTCCTATAGCTTAGGGAAATTAAAATCAAAAAGACACAGCCACCCCAAAGTTTGGGACACCTCTGTTTACAAGAACCTCGTTTACCGTACAAGTTCAATATCACAGAAAGTGAAAAATGGATAAAGAACTTGTGGTACTTACGTACAATGCAGTATCACTCAGCAATGAAATCTATGTCATCAGGCCCATAGCAGCATAATGAGTGGATTCAGGTACGATGATTCTAACTGAAGTAAGTCACACAGAAAAAGAAACATCATAAGATATCAGTAATACACGGAATGTAAACTTGGCTACTCAGGAACTGAATTACAGAACAGAACAGGGTCTCAGATTTAGAAAACCAACTTATGCTTGCTTAAGGTGAAAGGTGAGTTGGGGTGCTGCATAAAACCAGAGATTGAAATGAGCACAGATAAAGTTCCTTAAGCCAAATATGGAATGGACAAGAGCTACTCCTTGCTCAACGAAATGGACTCAACACCCCATATTAAACACCTAAGAATATACCTGACTAGTAAGAATCTTAAAACGTATGGACGGCTATGTCTGAAAGAGAATCAAGCGTGTGTACAGGGGCATCAACGCAGCAGTGATAGGATTGGAGAGGTTCGGTGAGCAAATGAAGACCCTTTGAAGTCATATTGCATGGTACCCATTACACGGGTCTCAACTCTCCAGGTTTAAGGTATTCTTCCTTCAGCTAAAACATGCATGTGGAACCCAGAGTATGATCAACCGTGTGAACAGGAGACGTGTTCAAATATGTCTCAGTTTTCCTCCCCTGGTACTCGGGTGCAACATTCCAGACGCTTTACTAACACTCTCCCGACTTGGAGAGTCAGCGCCTTTAACCTCCTGTTTGGCCCAGTTTGCAATTTCTGCGGAAGATGAACAGGAATAGCGAGAACCAATGAGAGACTAGCTGGAGGTGTCTGGACGGGCAAATTTAACTCTCATTTCCCACCAGGAAGAGGAAATAACAAAAGGCTCAGCGTGCCGTGCCGGAACCAGATTAGGGCCTGAAGCCATCCTGCAGTGTTGCGGCCAGCTCACAAGAAAGCGAGTTGAAGAAAGGAGTTCAGGGGCACTGTAGTTCACAAACCTGCAGAGTTACAAATGACAGGTATCGTCCAAAAATATACTGAAGTAAGGCTGCCAAGAGGACTTGAAAGCGGGGCAGAATTGCAGGAAACCGATTTCAGGAGGTAGACTGGAATTGCATTGAAAGTATAGGTAAAGAGGCAGAACGTCCACAATGATGCACTTGGCCAAAAAGGGCGTATGCGTTTTTTCCTGAATATATTCAGGAAAAAACGCATACGCCCTTTTTGGCCAACCAAGCAAGCTTGCAAAGGAAATCTGCACTACAATGAAGTCTCACTTCCCCCCGGTCAAAAGAGCCATCTGAAAAATGTGTTAAATCCAGAAAGGCAGGACAGGCCATGGAGAACTGGGAGCCTTGTTATGCTGATGGACGGGATGTAAATTGCCAACAGACACCGGGGAGAAGTGTATGGTGTTTCCTGAAACATCTAAAAAACAAAGCAACAGAGCCTAGGGCACTTCCACTTATGGTCCTATAGCTTAGGGAAATTAAATTCAAAAAGACACAGCCACCCCAAAGTATGGAACGCCTCTGTTTACAAGAACCTCGTTTACCGTACAAGTTCAATATCACAGAAAGTGAAAAATGGATAAAGAACTTCTGGTATTTACTTACAAAACAATATCACTCAGCAATGAAATCTATGTCATCAGGCCGTTAGCAGCACAATGAGTGGATTCAGGTATGATGATTCTAACTGAAATAAGTCACACAGAAAAAGAAACATCATAAGATATCAGTAATACACGGAATGTAAACTTGGCTACACAGGAACTGAATTACAGAACAGAACAGGGTCTCAAATTTAGAAAACCAACTTATGCTTGCTTAAGGGGAAAGGTGAGTTGGGGTGCTGCATAAAAGCAGAGATTGAAATGAGCACAGATAAAGTTCCTTAAGCCAAATATGGAATAGACAAGAGCTACTCCTTGCTCAACGAAATGGACTCAACACCGCATATTAAACGCCTAAGAATGTACCTGAATAGTAAGTATCTTAAAACCTATGGTTTGCTATGTCTCCGAAAGAGAATCAAGCATGTGTACAGGGGCATAAACGCAGCAGTGATAGGATTGGAGAGGTTCGGTGAGCAAATGAAGACCCTTTGAAGTCATATTGCATGGTACCCATTCCACGGGTTTCAACTACCCAGGTTTAAGGTATTCTTCATTCAGATAAAACATGCATGTGGAACCTAGAGTATGATCAACCATGTGATCGGGAGACGTGTTCAAATATGTCTCAGTTTTCGTACCCTGGTACTCGGGTGCAACATTCCAGATGCTTTACTAACACTCTCCCGACTTGGAGAGTCAGTCCCTTTAACCTCCTGTTTGGCCCAGTTTGCAATTTCTGCGGAAGATGAACAGGAATAGCGAGAACCAATGAGAGACTAGCTGGAGGTGTCTGGACGGGCAAATTTAACTCTCATTTCCCACCAGGAAGAGGAATTAACCAAAGGCTCATCGTGCCGTGCAGGAACCAGATTAGGGCCTGAAGCCATCCTGCGGTGTTGCGGCCAGGTCACAAGAAAGCGAGTTGAAGAAAGGAGCTCAGGGGCACTGTAATTCACAAACCTGCAGAGTTATAAATGACAGCTATCGTCCAAAAATATACTGAAGTAAGGCTGCCAAGAGGACTTGAAAGCGGGGCAGAATTGCAGGAAACCGATTTCAGGAGGTAGACTGGAATTGCATTGAAAGCATAGGAAAAGAGGCAGAACGTCCACAATGATGCACTTGGCCAAAAAGGGCATATGCGTTTTTTCCTGAATATATTCAGGAAAAAACGCATACGACCTTTTTGGCCAACCAAGCAAGCTTGCAAAGGAAATCTGCACTACAATGAAGTCTCACTTCCCCCCGGTCAAAAGGGCCATCTGAAAAAAGTGTAAAATCCAGAAAGGCAGGACAGGCCATGGAGAACTGGGAGCCTTGTTATGCTGATGGGCGGGATGTAAATTGCCAACAGACACTCGGGAGAAGTGTATGGTGTTTCCTGAAACATCTAAAAAACAAAGCAACAGAGCCTAGGGCACTTCCACTTATGGTCCTATAGCTTAGGGAAATTAAATTCAAAAAGACACAGCCACCCCAAAGTATGGAACGCCTCTGTTTACAAGAACCTCGTTTACCGTACAAGTTCAATATCACAGGAAGTGAAAAATGGATAAAGAATTTGTGGTACTTACGTACAATGCAGTATCACTCAGCAATGAAATCTATGTCATCAGGCCCGTAGCAGCATAATGAGTGGATTCAGGTACGATGATTCTAACTGAAATAACTCACACAGAAAAAGAAACATCATAAGATATCAGTAATACACGGAATGTAAACTTGGCTACACAGGAACTGAATTACAGAACAGAACAGGGTCTCAAATTTAGAAAACCAACTTATGCTTGCTTAAGGGGAAAGGTGAGTTGGGGTGCTGCATAAAAGCAGAGATTGAAATGAGCACAGATAAAGTTCCTTAAGCCAAATATGGAATAGACAAGAGCTACTCCTTGCTCAACGAAATGGACTCAAAACCGCATATTAAATGCCTAAGAATGTACCTGACTAGTAAGTATCTTAAAACCTATGGTTTGCTATGTCTCCGAAAGAGAATCAAGCATGTGTACAGGGGCATAAATGCAGCAGTGATAGGATTGGAGAGGTTCGGTGAGCAAATGAAGACCCTTTGAAGTCATATTGCATGGTACCCATTCCACGGGTTTCAACTACCCATGTTTAAGGTATTCTTCATTCAGCTAAAACATGCATGTGTATCCTAGAGTATGATCAACCATGTGATCGGGAGACGTGTTCAAATATGTCTTAGTTTTCGTACCCTGGTACTCGGGTGCAACATTCCAGATGCTTTACTAACACTCTCCCGACTTGGAGAGTCAGTCCCTTTAACCTCCTGTTTGGCCCAGTTTGCAATTTCTGCGGAAGATGAACAGGAATAGCGAGAACCAATGAGAGACTAGCTGGAGGTGTCTGGACGGGCAAATTTAACTCTCATTTCCCACCAGGAAGAGGAATTAACCAAAGGCTCATCGTGCCGTGCAGGAACCAGATTAGGGCCTGAAGCCATCCTGCGGTGTTGCGGCCAGGTCACAAGAAAGCGAGTTGAAGAAAGGAGCTCAGGGGCACTGTAATTCACAAACCTGCAGAGTTATAAATGACAGCTATCGTCCAAAAATATACTGAAGTAAGGCTGCCAAGAGGACTTGAAAGCGGGGCAGAATTGCAGGAAACCGATTTCAGGAGGTAGACTGGAATTGCATTGAAAGCATAGGAAAAGAGGCAGAACGTCCACAATGATGCACTTGGCCAAAAAGGGCATATGCGTTTTTTCCTGAATATATTCAGGAAAAAACGCATACGCCCTTTTTGGCCAACCAAGCAAGCTTGCAAAGGAAATCTGCACTACAATGAAGTCTCACTTCCCCCCGGTCAAAAGGGCCATCTGAAAAAAGTGTAAAATCCAGAAAGGCAGGACAGGCCATGGAGAACTGGGAGCCTTGTTATGCTGATGGGCGGGATGTAAATTGCCAACAGACACTCGGGAGAAGTGTATGGTGTTTCCTGAAACATCTAAAAAACAAAGCAACAGAGCCTAGGGCACTTCCACTTATGGTCCTATAGCTTAGGGAAATTAAAATCAAAAAGACACAGCCACCCCAAAGTTTGGGACGCCTCTGTTTACAAGAACCTCGTTTACCGTACAAGTTCAATATCACAGGAAGTGAAAAATGGATAAAGAATTTGTGGTACTTACGTACAATGCAGTATCACTCAGCAATGAAATCTATGTCATCAGGCCCGTAGCAGCATAATGAGTGGATTCAGGTACGATGATTCTAACTGAAATAAGTCACACAGAAAAAGAAACATCATAAGATATCAGTAATACACGGAATGTAAACTTGGCTACACCGGAACTGAATTACAGAACAGAACAGGGTCTCAAATTTAGAAAACCAACTTATGCTTGCTTAAGGGGAAAGGTGAGTTGGGGTGCTGCATAAAAGCAGAGATTGAAATGAGCACAGATAAAGTTCCTTAAGCCAAATATGGAATAGACAAGAGCTACTCCTTGCTCAACGAAATGGACTCAACACCGCATATTAAATGCCTAAGAATGTACCTGAATAGTAAGTATCTTAAAACCTATGGATTGCTATGTCTCCGAAAGAGAATCAAGCATGTGTACAGGGGCATAAACGCAGCAGTGATAGGATTGGAGAGGTTCGGTGAGCAAATGAGGACCCTTTGAAGTCATATTGCATGGTACCCATTCCACGGGTTTCAACTACCCATGTTTAAGGTATTCTTCATTCAGCTAAAACATGCATGTGTATCCTAGAGTATGATCAACCATGTGATCGGGAGACGTGTTCAAATATGTCTCAGTTTTCGTACCCTGGTACTCGGGCGCAACATTCCAGATGCTTTACTAACACTCTCCCGACATGGAGAGTCAGTCTCTTTAACTTCCTGTTTGGCCCAGTTTGCAATTTCTGCGGAAGATGAACAGGAATAGGGAGAACCAATGAGAGACTAGCTGGAGGTGTCTGGACGGGCAAATTTAACTCTCATTTCCCACCAGGAAGAGAAATTACCAAAGGCTCAGCGTGCCGTGCCGGAACAAGATTAGGGCTTGAAGCCATCCTGCGGTGTTGCGGCCAGCTCACAAGAAAGCGAGTTGAAGAAAGGAGCTCAGGGGCACTGTAATTCACAAACCTGCAGAGTTATAAATGACAGCTATTGTCCAAAAATATACTGAAGTAAGGCTGCCAAGAGGACTTGAAAGTGTGGCAGAATTGCAGGAAACCGATTTCAGGAGGTAGACTGGAATTGCATTGAAAGCATAGGAAAAGAGGCAGAACGTCCACAATGATGCACTTGGCTAAAAAGGGCGTATGCGTTTTTTCCTGAATATATTCAGAAAAAAACGCATACGCCCTTTTTGGCCAACCAAGCAAGCTTGCAAAGGAAATCGGCACTACAATGAAGTCTCACTTCCCCCCGTCAAAAGGGCCATCTGAAAAAAGTGTAAAATCCAGAAAGGCAGGACAGGCCATGGAGAACTGGGAGCCTTGTTATGCTGATGGGCGGGATGTAAATTGCCAACAGCCACTCGGAGAAGTGTATGGTGTTTCCTGAAACATCTAAAAAACAAAGCAACAGAGCCTAGGGCACTTCCACTTATGGTCCTATAGCTTAGGGAAATTAAAATCAAAAAGACACAGCCACCCCAAAGTTTGGGACGCCTCTGTTTACAAGAATCTCGTTTACCGTACAAGTTCAATATCACAGAAAGTGAAAAATGGATAAAGAACTTGTGGTACTTACGTACAATGCAGTATCACTCAGCAATGAAATCTATGTCATCAGGCCCGTAGCAGCATAATGAGTGGATTCAGGTACGATGATTCTAACTGAAATAAGTCACACAGAAAAAGAAACATCATAAGATATCACTAATACACGGAAGGTAAACTTGGCTACACAGGAACTGAATTCCAAAACAGAACAGGGTCTCAAATTTAGAAAACCAACTTATGCTTGCTTAAGGGGAAAGGTGAATTGGGGTGCTGCATAAAACCAGAGATTGAAATGAGCACAGATAAAGTTCCTTAAGCCAAATATGGAATAGACAACAGCTACTCCTTGCTCAACGAAATGGACTCAACACCGGATATTAAACGCCTAAGAATGTACCTGACTAGTAAGTATCTTAAAACCTATAGATTGCTATGTCTCCGAAAGAGAATCAAGCATGTGTACAGGGGCATAAACGCAGCAGTGATAGGATTGGAGAGGTTCGGTGAGCAAATGAAGACCCTTTGAAGTCATATTGTATGGCACCCATTCCACGGGTTTCAAATACCCAGGTTTAAGGTATTCTTCCTTCAGCTAAAATATGCATGTGGAACCCAGAGTATGATCAACCGTGTGAACGGGAGACGTGTTCAAATATGTCTCAGTTTTCCTCCCCGGGTACTCGGATGCAACATTCCAGACGCTTTACTAACACTCTCCCGACTTGGAGAGTCAGTCCCTTTAACCTCCTGTTTGGCCCAGTTTGCAATTTCTGCGGAAGATGAACAGGAATAGCGAGAACCAATGAGAGACTAGCTGGAGGTGTCTGGACGGGCAAATTTAACTCTCATTTCCCACCAGGAAGAGGAATTAACCAAAGGCTCAGCGTGCCGTGCCGGAACCAGATTAGGGCCTGAAGCCATCCTGCGGTGTTGTGGCCAGGTCACAAGAAAACGAGTTGAAGAAAGGAGTTCAGGGGCCCTGTAATTCACAAACCTGCAGAGTTATAAATGACAGCTATCGTCCAAAAATATACTGAAGTAAGGCTGCCAAGAGGACTTGAAAGCAGGGCAGAATTGCAGGAAACCGATTTCAGGAGGTAGACTGGAATTGCATTGAAAGCATAGGAAAAGAGGCAGAACGTCCACAATGATGCACTTGGGCAAAAAGGGCGTATGCGTTTTTTCCTGAATATATTCAGGAAAAAACACATACGCCCTTTTTGGCCAACCAAGCAAGCTTGCAAAGGAAATCTGCACTACAATGAAGTCTCAATTCCCCCCGGTCAAAAGGGCCATCTGAAAAAAGTGTAAAATCCAGAAAGGCAGGACAGGCCATGGAGAACTGGGAGCCTTGCTATGCTTATGGGCGGGATGTAAATTGCCAACAGACACTCGGGAGAAGTGTATGGTGTTTCCTAAAACATCCAGAAAACAAAGCAACAGAGCCTACGGCACTTCCACTTATGGTCCTATAGCTTAGGGAAATTAAAATCAAAAAAACACAGCCACCCCAAAGTTTGGGACGCCTCTGTTTACAAGAACCTCGTTTACCGTAGAAGTTCAATATCACAGAAAGTGAAAAATGGATAAAAAACTTGTGGTACTTATGTACAATGAAGTATCACTCAGCAATGAAATCTATGTCATCAGGCCAGTAGTAGCATAATGAGTGGATTCAGGTACGATGATTCTAACTGAAATAACTCACACAGAAAAAGAAACATCATAAGATATCACTAATACACGGAATGTAAACTTGGCTACACAGGAACTGAATTCCAAAACAGAACAGGGTCTCAAATGTAGAAAACCAACTTATGCTTGCTTAAGGGGAAAGGTGAGTTGGGGTGCTGCATAAAACCAGAGATTGAAATGAGCACAGATAAAGTTCCTTAAGCCAAATATGGAATAGACAACAGCTACTCCTTGCTCAACGAAATGGACTCAACACCGCATATTAAACGCCTAAGAATGTACCTGACTAGTAAGTATCTTAAAACCTATAGATTGCTATGTCTCCGAAAGAGAATCAAGCATGTGTACAGGGGCATAAACGCAGCAGTGATAGGATTGGAGAGGTTCGGTGAGCAAATGAAGACCCTTTGAAGTCATATTGCATGGTACCCATTCCACGGGTTTCAAATACCCAGGTTTAAGTTATTCTTCCTTCAGCTAAAATATGCATGTGGAACCCAGAGTATGATCAACCGTGTGAACGGGAGACGTGTTCAAATATGTCTCAGTTTTCCTCCCCTGGTACTCGGGTGCAACATTCCAGATGCTTTACTAACACTCTCCCCAATTGGAGAGTCAGCGCCTTTAACCTCCTGTTTGGCCCAGTTTGCAATTTCTGCGGAAGATGAACAGGAATAGCGAGAACCAATGAGAGACTAGCTGGAGGTGTCTGGACGGGCAAATTTAACTCTCATTTCCCACCAGGAAGAGGAAATAACCAAAGGCTCAGCGTGCCGTGCCGGAACAAGATTAGGGCCTGAAGCCATCCTGCGTTGTTGCGGCCAGCTCACAAGAAAGCGAGTTGAAGAAAGGAGCTCAGGGGCACTGTAATTCACAAACCTGCAGAGTTATAAATGACAGCTATCGTCCAAAAATATACTGAAGTAAGGCTGCCAAGAGGACTTGAAAGTGGGGCAGAATTGCAGGAAACCGATTTCAGGAGGTAGACTGGAATTGCATTGAAAGCATAGGAAAAGAGGCAGAACGTCCACAATGATGCACTTGGCCAAAAAGGGCGTATGCGTTTTTTCCTGAATATATTCAGAAAAAAACGCATACGCCCTTTTTGGCCAACCAAGCAAGCTTGCAAAGGAAATCGGCACTACAATGAAGTCTCACTTCCCCCCGTCAAAAGGGCCATCTGAAAAAAGTGTAAAATCCAGAAAGGCAGGACAGGCCATGGAGAACTGGGAGCCTTGTTATGCTGATGGGCGGGATGTAAATTGCCAACAGCCACTCGGAGAAGTGTATGGTGTTTCCTGAAACATCTAAAAAACAAAGCAACAGAGCCTAGGGCACTTCCACTTATGGTCCTATAGCTTAGGGAAATTAAAATCAAAAAGACACAGCCACCCCAAAGTTTGGGACACCTCTGTTTACAAGAACCTCGTTTACCGTACAAGTTCAATATCACAGAAAGTGAAAAATGGATAAAGAACTTGTGGTACTTACGTACAATGCAGTATCACTCAGCAATGAAATCTATGTCATCAGGCCCGTAGCAGCATAATGAGTGGATTCAGGTACGATGATTCTAACTGAAGTAAGTCACACAGAAAAAGAAACATCATAAGATATCAGTAATACACGGAATGTAAACTTGGCTACTCAGGAACTGAATTACAGAACAGAACAGGGTCTCAAATTTAGAAAACCAACTTATGCTTGCTTAAGGTGAAAGGTGAGTTGGGGTGCTGCATAAAACCAGAGATTGAAATGAGCACAGATAAAGTTCCTTAAGCCAAATATGGAATAGACAAGAGCTACTCCTTGCTCAACGAAATGGACTCAACACCCCATATTAAACACCTAAGAATATACCTGACTAGTAAGAATCTTAAAACGTATGGACGGCTATGTCTGAAAGAGAATCAAGCGTGTGTACAGGGGCATCAACGCAGCAGTGATAGGATTGGAGAGGTTCGGTGAGCAAATGAAGACCCTTTGAAGTCATATTGCATGGTACCCATTACACGGGTCTCAACTCTCCAGGTTTAAGGTATTCTTCCTTCAGCTAAAACATGCATGTGGAACCCAGAGTATGATCAACCGTGTGAACAGGAGACGTGTTCAAATATGTCTCAGTTTTCCTCCCCTGGTACTCGGGTGCAACATTCCAGACGCTTTACTAACACTCTCCCAACTTGGAGAGTCAGCGCCTTTAACCTCCTGTTTGGCCCAGTTTGCAATTTCTGCGGAAGATGAACAGGAATAGCGAGAACCAATGAGAGACTAGCTGGAGGTGTCTGGACGGGCAAATTTAACTCTCATTTCCCACCAGGAAGAGGAAATAACAAAAGGCTCAGCGTGCCGTGCCGGAACCAGATTAGGGCCTGAAGCCATCCTGCAGTGTTGCGGCCAGCTCACAAGAAAGCGAGTTGAAGAAAGGAGTTCAGGGGCACTGTAGTTCACAAACCTGCAGAGTTACAAATGACAGGTATCGTCCAAAAATATACTGAAGTAAGGCTGCCAAGAGGACTTGAAAGCGGGGCAGAATTGCAGGAAACCGATTTCAGGAGGTAGACTGGAATTGCATTGAAAGTATAGGTAAAGAGGCAGAACGTCCACAATGATGCACTTGGCCAAAAAGGGCGTATGCGTTTTTTCCTGAATATATTCAGGAAAAAACGCATACGCCCTTTTTGGCCAACCAAGCAAACTTGCAAAGGAAATCTGCACTACAATGAAGTCTCACTTCCCCCCGGTCAAAAGAGCCATCTGAAAAATGTGTAAAATCCAGAAAGGCAGGACAGGCCATTTAGAACTGGGAGCCTTGTTATGCTGATGGGCGGGATGTAAATTGCCAACAGACACCGGGGAGAAGTGTATGGTGTTTCCTGAAACATCTAAAAAACAAAGCAACAGAGCCTAGGGCACTTCCACTTATGGTCCTATAGCTTAGGGAAATTAAATTCAAAAAGACACAGCCACCCCAAAGTATGGAACGCCTCTGTTTACAAGAACCTCGTTTACCGTACAAGTTCAATATCACAGAAAGTGAAAAATGGATAAAGAACTTCTGGTATTTACTTACAAAACAATATCACTCAGCAATGAAATCTATGTCATCAGGCCGTTAGCAGCACAATGAGTGGATTCAGGTATGATGATTCTAACTGAAATAAGTCACACAGAAAAAGAAACATCATAAGATATCAGTAATACACGGAATGTAAACTTGGCTACACAGGAACTGAATTACAGAACAGAACAGGGTCTCAAATTTAGAAAACCAACTTATGCTTGCTTAAGGGGAAAGGTGAGTTGGGGTGCTGCATAAAAGCAGAGATTGAAATGAGCACAGATAAAGTTCCTTAAGCCAAATATGGAATAGACAAGAGCTACTCCTTGCTCAACGAAATGGACTCAACACCGCATATTAAACGCCTAAGAATGTACCTGAATAGTAAGTATCTTAAAACCTATGGTTTGCTATGTCTCCGAAAGAGAATCAAGCATGTGTACAGGGGCATAAACGCAGCAGTGATAGGATTGGAGAGGTTCGGTGAGCAAATGAAGACCCTTTGAAGTCATATTGCATGGTACCCATTCCACGGGTTTCAACTACCCAGGTTTAAGGTATTCTTCATTCAGATAAAACATGCATGTGGAACCTAGAGTATGATCAACCATGTGATCGGGAGACGTGTTCAAATATGTCTCAGTTTTCGTACCCTGGTACTCGGGTGCAACATTCCAGATGCTTTACTAACACTCTCCCGACTTGGAGAGTCAGTCCCTTTAACCTCCTGTTTGGCCCAGTTTGCAATTTCTGCGGAAGATGAACAGGAATAGCGAGAACCAATGAGAGACTAGCTGGAGGTGTCTGGACGGGCAAATTTAACTCTCATTTCCCACCAGGAAGAGGAATTAACCAAAGGCTCATCGTGCCGTGCAGGAACCAGATTAGGGCCTGAAGCCATCCTGCGGTGTTGCGGCCAGGTCACAAGAAAGCGAGTTGAAGAAAGGAGCTCAGGGGCACTGTAATTCACAAACCTGCAGAGTTATAAATGACAGCTATCGTCCAAAAATATACTGAAGTAAGGCTGCCAAGAGGACTTGAAAGCGGGGCAGAATTGCAGGAAACCGATTTCAGGAGGTAGACTGGAATTGCATTGAAAGCATAGGAAAAGAGGCAGAACGTCCACAATGATGCACTTGGCCAAAAAGGGCATATGCGTTTTTTCCTGAATATATTCAGGAAAAAACGCATACGACCTTTTTGGCCAACCAAGCAAGCTTGCAAAGGAAATCTGCACTACAATGAAGTCTCACTTCCCCCCGGTCAAAAGGGCCATCTGAAAAAAGTGTAAAATCCAGAAAGGCAGGACAGGCCATGGAGAACTGGGAGCCTTGTTATGCTGATGGGCGGGATGTAAATTGCCAACAGACACTCGGGAGAAGTGTATGGTGTTTCCTGAAACATCTAAAAAACAAAGCAACAGAGCCTAGGGCACTTCCACTTATGGTCCTATAGCTTAGGGAAATTAAATTCAAAAAGACACAGCCACCCCAAACTATGGAACGCCTCTGTTTACAAGAACCTCGTTTACCGTACAAGTTCAATATCACAGGAAGTGAAAAATGGATAAAGAATTTGTGGTACTTACGTACAATGCAGTATCACTCAGCAATGAAATCTATGTCATCAGGCCCGTAGCAGCATAATGAGTGGATTCAGGTACGATGATTCTAACTGAAATAACTCACACAGAAAAAGAAACATCATAAGATATCAGTAATACACGGAATGTAAACTTGGCTACACAGGAACTGAATTACAGAACAGAACAGGGTCTCAAATTTAGAAAACCAACTTATGCTTGCTTAAGGGGAAAGGTGAGTTGGGGTGCTGCATAAAAGCAGAGATTGAAATGAGCACAGATAAAGTTCCTTAAGCCAAATATGGAATAGACAAGAGCTACTCCTTGCTCAACGAAATGGACTCAAAACCGCATATTAAATGCCTAAGAATGTACCTGACTAGTAAGTATCTTAAAACCTATGGTTTGCTATGTCTCCGAAAGAGAATCAAGCATGTGTACAGGGGCATAAATGCAGCAGTGATAGGATTGGAGAGGTTCGGTGAGCAAATGAAGACCCTTTGAAGTCATATTGCATGGTACCCATTCCACGGGTTTCAACTACCCATGTTTATGGTATTCTTCATTCAGCTAAAACATGCATGTGTATCCTAGAGTATGATCAACCATGTGATCGGGAGACGTGTTCAAATATGTCTCAGTTTTCGTACCCTGGTACTCGGGTGCAACATTCCAGATGCTTTACTAACACTCTCCCGACTTGGAGAGTCAGTCCCTTTAACCTCCTGTTTGGCCCAGTTTGCAATTTCTGCGGAAGATGAACAGGAATAGCGAGAACCAATGAGAGACTAGCTGGAGGTGTCTGGACGGGCAAATTTAACTCTCATTTCCCACCAGGAAGAGGAATTAACCAAAGGCTCATCGTGCCGTGCAGGAACCAGATTAGGGCCTGAAGCCATCCTGCGGTGTTGCGGCCAGGTCACAAGAAAGCGAGTTGAAGAAAGGAGCTCAGGGGCACTGTAATTCACAAACCTGCAGAGTTATAAATGACAGCTATCGTCCAAAAATATACTGAAGTAAGGCTGCCAAGAGGACTTGAAAGCGGGGCAGAATTGCAGGAAACCGATTTCAGGAGGTAGACTGGAATTGCATTGAAAGCATAGGAAAAGAGGCAGAACGTCCACAATGATGCACTTGGCCAAAAAGGGCATATGCGTTTTTTCCTGAATATATTCAGGAAAAAACGCATACGAACTTTTTGGCCAACCAAGCAAGCTTGCAAAGGAAATCTGCACTACAATGAAGTCTCACTTCCCCCCGGTCAAAAGGGCCATCTGAAAAAAGTGTAAAATCCAGAAAGGCAGGACAGGCCATGGAGAACTGGGAGCCTTGTTATGCTGATGGGCGGGATGTAAATTGCCAACAGACACTCGGGAGAAGTGTATGGTGTTTCCTGAAACATCTAAAAAACAAAGCAACAGAGCCTAGGGCACTTCCACTTATGGTCCTATAGCTTAGGGAAATTAAATTCAAAAAGACACAGCCACCCCAAAGTATGGAACGCCTCTGTTTACAAGAACCTCGTTTACCGTACAAGTTCAATATCACAGGAAGTGAAAAATGGATAAAGAATTTGTGGTACTTACGTACAATGCAGTATCACTCAGCAATGAAATCTATGTCATCAGGCCCGTAGCAGCATAATGAGTGTATTCAGGTACGATGATTCTAACTGAAATAACTCACACAGAAAAAGAAACATCATAAGATATCAGTAATACACGGAATGTAAACTTGGCTACACAGGAACTGAATTACAGAACAGAACAGGGTCTCAAATTTAGAAAACCAACTTATGCTTGCTTAAGGGGAAAGGTGAGTTGGGGTGCTGCATAAAAGCAGAGATTGAAATGAGCACAGATAAAGTTCCTTAAGCCAAATATGGAATAGACAAGAGCTACTCCTTGCTCAACGAAATGGACTCAAAACCGCATATTAAATGCCTAAGAATGTACCTGACTAGTAAGTATCTTAAAACCTATGGTTTGCTATGTCTCCGAAAGAGAATCAAGCATGTGTACAGGGGCATAAATGCAGCAGTGATAGGATTGGAGAGGTTCGGTGAGCAAATGAAGACCCTTTGAAGTCATATTGCATGGTATCCATTCCACGGGTTTCAACTACCCATGTTTAAGGTATTCTTCATTCAGCTAAAACATGCATGTGTATCCTAGAGTATGATCAACCATGTGATCGGGAGACGTGTTCAAATATGTCTCAGTTTTCGTACCCTGGTACTCGGGCGCAACATTCCAGATGCTTTACTAACACTCTCCCGACATGGAGAGTCAGTCTCTTTAACTTCCTGTTTGGCCCAGTTTGCAATTTCTGCGGAAGATGAACAGGAATAGGGAGAACCAATGAGAGACTAGCTGGAGGTGTCTGGACGGGCAAATTTAACTCTCATTTCCCACCAGGAAGAGGAAATAACCAAAGGCTCAGCGTGCCGTGCTGGAACAAGATTAGGGCCTGAAGCCATCCTGCGGTGTTGCGGCCAGCTCACAAGAAAGCGAGTTGAAGAAAGGAGCTCAGGGGCACTGTAATTCACAAACCTGCAGAGTTATAAATGACAGCTATCGTCCAAAAATATACTGAAGTAAGGCTGCCAAGAGGACTTGAAAGTGGGGCAGAATTGCAGGAAACCGATTTCAGGAGGTAGACTGGAATTGCATTGAAAGCATAGGAAAAGAGGCAGAACGTCCACAATGATGCACTTGGCTAAAAAGGGCGTATGCGTTTTTTCCTGAATATATTCAGAAAAAAACGCATACGCTCTTTTTGGCCACCCAAGCAAGCTTGCAAAGGAAATCGGCACTACAATGAAGTCTCACTTCCCCCCGTCAAAAGGGCCATCTGAAAAAAGTGTAAAATCCAGAAAGGCAGGACAGGCCATGGAGAACTGGGAGCCTTGTTATGCTGATGGGCGGGATGTAAATTGCCAACAGCCACTCGGAGAAGTGTATGGTGTTTCCTGAAACATCTAAAAAACAAAGCAACAGAGCCTAGGGCACTTCCACTTATGGTCCTATAGCTTAGGGAAATTAAAATCAAAAAGACACAGCCACCCCAAAGTTTGGGACGCCTCTGTTTACAAGAACCTCGTTTACTGTACAAGTTCAATATCACAGAAAGTGAAAAATGGATAAAGAACTTGTGGTACTTACGTACAATGCAGTATCACTCAGCAATGAAATCTATGTCATCAGGCCCGTAGCAGCATAATGAGTGGATTCAGGTACGATGATTCTAACTGAAGTAAGTCACACAGAAAAAGAAACATCATAAGATATCAGTAATACACGGAATGTAAACTTGGCTACTCAGGAACTGAATTACAGAACAGAACAGGGTCTCAAATTTAGAAAACCAACTTATGCTTGCTTAAGGTGAAAGGTGAGTTGGGGTGCTGCATAAAACCAGAGATTGAAATGAGCACAGATAAAGTTCCTTAAGCCAAATATGGAATAGACAAGAGCTACTCCTTGCTCAACGAAATGGACTCAACAACCCATATTAAACACCTAAGAATATACCTGACTAGTAAGAATCTTAAAACGTATGGACGGCTATGTCTGAAAGAGAATCAAGCGTGTGTACAGGGGCATCAACGCAGCATTGATAGGATTGGAGATGTTCGGTGAGCAAATGAAGACCCTTTGAAGTCATATTGCATGGTACCCATTACACGGGTCTCAACTCTCCAGGTTTAAGGTATTCTTCCTTCAGCTAAAACATGCATGTGGAACCCAGAGTATGATCAACCGTGTGAACGGGAGACGTGTTCAAATATGTCTCAGTTTTCCTCCCCTGGTACTCGGGTGCAACATTCCAGACGCTTTACTAACACTCTCCCGACTTGGAGAGTCAGCGCCTTTAACCTCCTGTTTGGCCCAGTTTGCAATTTCTGCGGAAGATGAACAGGAATAGCGAGAATCAATGAGAGACTAGCTGGAGGTGTCTGGACGGGCAAATTTAACTCTCATTTCCCACCAGGAAGAGGAATTAACCAAAGGCTCAGCGTGCCGTGCCGGAACAAGATTAGGGCCTGAAGCCATCCTGCGGTGTTGCGGCCAGCTCACAAGAAAGCGAGTTGAAGAAAGGAGCTCAGGGGCACTGTAATTCACAAACCTGCAGAGTTATAAATGACAGCTATCGTCCAAAAATATACTGAAGTAAGGCTGCCAAGAGGACTTGAAAGCGGGGCAGAATTGAAGGAAACCGATTTCAGGAGGTAGACTGGAATTGCATTGAAAGCATAGGAAAAGAGGCAGAACGTCCACAATGATGCACTTGGCCAAAAAGGGCGTATGCGTTTTTTCCTGAATATATTCAGGAAAAAACCCATACGCCCTTTTTGGCCAACCAAGCAAGCTTGCAAAGGAAATCTGCACTACAATGAAGTCTCACTTCCCCCCGGTCAAAAGGGCCATCTGAAAAAAGTGTAAAATCCAGAAAGGCAGGACAGGCCATGGAGAACTGGGAGCCTTGTTATGCTGATGGGCGGGATGTAAATAGCCAACAGACACACGGGAGAAGTGTATGGTGTTTCCTGAAACATCTAAAAAACAAAGCAACAGAGCCTAGGGCACTTCCACTTATGGTCCTATAGCTTAGGGAAATTAAAATCAAAAAGACACAGCCACCCCAAAGTATGGAACGCCTCTGTTTACAAGAACCTCGTTTACCGTACAAGTTCAATATCACAGAAAGTGAAAAATGGATAAAGAACTTCTGGTATTTACTTACAAAACAATATCACTCAGCAATGAAATCTATGTCATCAGGCCGTTAGCAGCACAATGAGTGGATTCAGGTATGATGATTCTAACTGAAATAAGTCACACAGAAAAAGAAACATCATAAGATATCAGTAATACACGGAATGAAAACTTGGCTACACAGGAACTGAATTACAGAACAGAACAGGGTCTCAAATTTAGAAAACCAACTTATGCTTGCTTAAGGGGAAAGGTGAGTTGGGGTGCTGCATAAAAGCAGAGATTGAAATGAGCACAGATAAAGTTCCTTAAGCCAAATATGGAATAGACAAGAGCTACTCCTTGCTCAACGAAATGGACTCAACACCGCATATTAAACGCCTAAGAATGTACCTGAATAGTAAGTATCTTAAAACCTATGGTTTGCTATGTCTCCGAAAGAGAATCAAGCATGTGTACAGGGGCATAAACGCAGCAGTGATAGGATTGGAGAGGTTCGGTGAGCAAATGAAGACCCTTTGAAGTCATATTGCATGGTACCCATTCCACGGGTTTCAACTACCCAGGTTTAAGGTATTCTTCATTCAGATAAAACATGCATGTGGAACCTAGAGTATGATCAACCATGTGATCGGGAGACGTGTTCAAATATGTCTCAGTTTTCGTACCCTGGTACTCGGGTGCAACATTCCAGATGCTTTACTAACACTCTCCCGACTTGGAGAGTCAGTCCCTTTAACCTCCTGTTTGGCCCAGTTTGCAATTTCTGCGGAAGATGAACAGGAATAGCGAGAACCAATGAGAGACTAGCTGGAGGTGTCTGGACGGGCAAATTTAACTCTCATTTCCCACCAGGAAGAGGAATTAACCAAAGGCTCATCGTGCCGTGCAGGAACCAGATTAGGGCCTGAAGCCATCCTGCGGTGTTGCGGCCAGGTCACAAGAAAGCGAGTTGAAGAAAGGAGCTCAGGGGCACTGTAATTCACAAACCTGCAGAGTTATAAATGACAGCTATCGTCCAAAAATATACTGAAGTAAGGCTGCCAAGAGGACTTGAAAGCGGGGCAGAATTGCAGGAAACCGATTTCAGGAGGTAGACTGGAATTGCATTGAAAGCATAGGAAAAGAGGCAGAACGTCCACAATGATGCACTTGGCCAAAAAGGGCATATGCGTTTTTTCCTGAATATATTCAGGAAAAAACGCATACGCCCTTTTTGGCCAACCAAGCAAGCTTGCAAAGGAAATCTGCACTACAATGAAGTCTCACTTCCCCCCGGTCAAAAGGGCCATCTGAAAAAAGTGTAAAATCCAGAAAGGCAGGACAGGCCATGGAGAACTGGGAGCCTTGTTATGCTGATGGGCGGGATGTAAATTGCCAACAGACACTCGGGAGAAGTGTATGGTGTTTCCTGAAACATCTAAAAAACAAAGCAACAGAGCCTAGGGCACTTCCACTTATGGTCCTATAGCTTAGGGAAATTAAATTCAAAAAGACACAGCCACCCCAAAGTATGGAACGCCTCTGTTTACAAGAACCTCGTTTACCGTACAAGTTCAATATCACAGGAAGTGAAAAATGGATAAAGAATTTGTGGTACTTACGTACAATGCAGTATCACTCAGCAATGAAATCTATGTCATCATGCCCGTAGCAGCATAATGAGTGGATTCAGGTACGATGATTCTAACTGAAATAAGTCACACAGAAAAAGAAACATCATAAGATATCAGTAATACACGGAATGTAAACTTGGCTACACAGGAACTGAATTACAGAACAGAACAGGGTCTCAAATTTAGAAAACCAACTTATGCTTGCTTAAGGGGAAAGGTGAGTTGGGGTGTTGCATAAAAGCAGAGATTGAAATGAGCACAGATAAAGTTCCTTAAGCCAAATATGGAATAGACAAGAGCTACTCCTTGCTCAACGAAATGGACTCAACACCGCATATTAAATGCCTAAGAATGTACCTGAATAGTAAGTATCTTAAAACCTATGGTTTGCTATGTCTCCGAAAGAGAATCAAGCATGTGTACAGGGGCATAAACGCAGCAGTGATAGGATTGGAGAGGTTCGGTGAGCAAATGAAGACCCTTTGAAGTCATATTGCATGGTACCCATTCCACGGGTTTCAACTACCCATGTTTAAGGTATTCTTCATTCAGCTAAAACATGCATGTGTATCCTAGAGTATGATCAACCATGTGATCGGGACACGTGTTCAAATATGTCTCAGTTTTCGTACCCTGGTACTCGGGCGCAACATTCCAGATGCTTTACTAACACTCTCCCGACTTGGAGAGTCAGTCCCTTTAACCTCCTGTTTGGCCCAGTTTGCAATTTCTGCGGAAGATGAACAGGAATAGCGAGAACCAATGAGAGACTAGCTGGAGGTGTCTGGACGGGCAAATTTAACTCTCATTTCCCACCAGGAAGAGGAATTAACCAAAGGCTCAGCGTGCCGTGCCGGAACCAGATTAGGGCCTGAAGCCATCCTGCGGTGTTTTGGCCAGGTCACAAGAAAACGAGTTGAAGAAAGGAGTTCAGGGGCACTGTAATTCACAAACCTGCAGAGTTATAAATGACAGCTATCGTCCAAAAATATACTGAAGTCAGGCTGCCAAGAGGACTTGAAAGCGGGGCAGAATTGCAGGAAACCGATTTCAGGAGGTAGACTGGAATTGCATTGAAAGCATAGGAAAAGAGGCAGAACGTCCACAATGATGCACTTGGGCAAAAAGGGCGTATGCGTTTTTTCCTGAATATATTCAGGAAAAAACACATACACCTTTTTTGGCCAACCAAGCAAGCTTGCAAAGGAAATCTGCACTACAATGAAGTCTCAATTCCCCCCGGTCAAAAGGGCTATCTGAAAAAAGTGTAAAATCCAGAAAGGCAGGACAGGCCATGGAGAACTGGGAGCCTTGCTATGCTTATGGGCGGGATGTAAATTGCCAACAGACACTCGGGAGAAGTGTATGGTGTTTCCTAAAACATCCAGAAAACAAAGCAACAGAGCCTACGGCACTTCCACTTATGGTCCTATAGCTTAGGGAAATTAAAATCAAAAAAACACCGCCACCCCAAAGTTTGGGACGCCTCTGTTTACAAGAACCTCGTTTACCGTAGAAGTTCAATATCACAGAAAGTGAAAAATGGATAAAAAACTTGTGGTACTTATGTACAGTGAAGTATCACTCAGCAATGAAATCTATGTCATCAGGCCAGTAGCAGCATAATGAGTGGATTCAGGTACGATGATTCTAACTGAAATAACTCACACAGAAAAAGAAACATCATAAGATATCACTAATACACGGAATGTAAACTTGGCTACACAGGAACTGAATTCCAAAACAGAACAGGGTCTCAAATGTAGAAAACCAACTTATGCTTGCTTAAGGGGAAAGGTGAGTTGGGGTGCTGCATAAAACCAGAGATTGAAATGAGCACAGATAAAGTTCCTTAAGCCAAATATGGAATAGACAACAGCTACTCCTTGCTCAACGAAATGGACTCAACACCGCATATTAAACGCCTAAGAATGTACCTGACTAGTAAGTATCTTAAAACCTATAGATTGCTATGTCTACGAAAGAGAATCAAGCATGTGTACAGGGGCATAAACGCAGCAGTGATAGGATTGGAGAGGTTCGGTGAGCAAATGAAGACCCTTTGAAGTCATATTGCATGGTACCCATTCCACGGGTTTCAAATACCCAGGTTTAAGGTATTCTTCCTTCAGCTAAAATATGTATGTGGAACCCAGAGTATGATCAACCGTGTGAACGGGAGACGTGTTCAAATATGTCTCAGTTTTCCTCCCCTGGTACTCGGGTGCAACATTCCAGATGCTTTACTAACACTCTCCCCAATTGGAGAGTCAGCGCCTTTAACCTCCTGTTTGGCCCAGTTTGCAATTTCTGCGGAAGATGAACAGGAATAGCGAGAACCAATGAGAGACTAGCTGGAGGTGTCTGGACGGGCAAATTTAACTCTCATTTCCCACCAGGAAGAGGAAATAACCAAAGGCTCAGCGTGCCGTGCCGGAACAAGATTAGGGCCTGAAGCCATCCTGCGTTGTTGCGGCCAGCTCACAAGAAAGCGAGTTGAAGAAAGGAGCTCAGGGGCACTGTAATTCACAAACCTGCAGAGTTATAAATGACAGCTATCGTCCAAAAATATACTGAAGTAAGGCTGCCAAGAGGACTTGAAAGTGGGGCAGAATTGCAGGAAACCGATTTCAGGAGGTAGACTGGAATTGCATTGAAAGCATAGGAAAAGAGGCAGAACGTCCACAATGATGCACTTGGCCAAAAAGGGCGTATGCGTTTTTTCCTGAATATATTCAGAAAAAAACGCATACGCCCTTTTTGGCCAACCAAGCAAGCTTGCAAAGGAAATCGGCACTACAATGAAGTCTCACTTCCCCCCGTCAAAAGGGCCATCTGAAAAAAGTGTAAAATCCAGAAAGGCAGGACAGGCCATGGAGAACTGGGAGCCTTGTTATGCTGATGGGCGGGATGTAAATTGCCAACAGCCACTCGGAGAAGTGTATGGTGTTTCCTGAAACATCTAAAAAACAAAGCAACAGAGCCTAGGGCACTTCCACTTATGGTCCTATAGCTTAGGGAAATTAAAATCAAAAAGACACAGCCACCCCAAAGTATGGAACGCCTCTGTTTACAAGAACCTCGTTTACCGTACAAGTTCAATATCACAGGAAGTGAAAAATGGATAAAGAATTTGTGGTACTTACGTACAATGCAGTATCACTCAGCAATGAAATCTATGTCATCAGGCCCGTAGCAGCATAATGAGTGGATTCAGGTACGATGATTCTAACTGAAATAAGTCACACAGAAAAAGAAACATCATAAGATATCAGTAATACACGGAATGTAAACTTGGCTACACAGGAACTGAATTACAGAACAGAACAGGGTCTCAAATTTAGAAAACCAACTTATGCTTGCTTAAGGGGAAAGGTGAGTTGGGGTGCTGCATAAAAGCAGAGATTGAAATGAGCACAGATAAAGTTCCTTAAGCCAAATATGGAATAGACAAGAGCTACTCCTTGCTCAACGAAATGGACTCAACACCGCATATTAAATGCCTAAGAATGTACCTGAATAGTAAGTATCTTAAAACCTATGGTTTGCTATGTCTCCGAAAGAGAATCAAGCATGTGTACAGGGGCATAAACGCAGCAGTGATAGGATTGGAGAGGTTCGGTGAGCAAATGAAGACCCTTTGAAGTCATATTGCATGGTACCCATTCCACGGGTTTCAACTACCCATGTTTAAGGTATTCTTCATTCAGCTAAAACATGCATGTGTATCCTAGAGTATGATCAACCATGTGATCGGGACACGTGTTCAAATATGTCTCAGTTTTCGTACCCTGGTACTCGGGCGCAACATTCCAGATGCTTTACTAACACTCTCCCGACTTGGAGAGTCAGTCCCTTTAACCTCCTGTTTGGCCCAGTTTGCAATTTCTGCGGAAGATGAACAGGAATAGCGAGAACCAATGAGAGACTAGCTGGAGGTGTCTGGACGGGCAAATTTAACTCTCATTTCCCACCAGGAAGAGGAATTAACCAAAGGCTCAGCGTGCCGTGCCGGAACCAGATTAGGGCCTGAAGCCATCCTGCGGTGTTTTGGCCAGGTCACAAGAAAACGAGTTGAAGAAAGGAGTTCAGGGGCACTGTAATTCACAAACCTGCAGAGTTATAAATGACAGCTATCGTCCAAAAATATACTGAAGTCAGGCTGCCAAGAGGACTTGAAAGCGGGGCAGAATTGCAGGAAACCGATTTCAGGAGGTAGACTGGAATTGCATTGAAAGCATAGGAAAAGAGGCAGAACGTCCACAATGATGCACTTGGGCAAAAAGGGCGTATGCGTTTTTTCCTGAATATATTCAGGAAAAAACACATACACCTTTTTTGGCCAACCAAGCAAGCTTGCAAAGGAAATCTGCACTACAATGAAGTCTCAATTCCCCCCGGTCAAAAGGGCTATCTGAAAAAAGTGTAAAATCCAGAAAGGCAGGACAGGCCATGGAGAACTGGGAGCCTTGCTATGCTTATGGGCGGGATGTAAATTGCCAACAGACACTCGGGAGAAGTGTATGGTGTTTCCTAAAACATCCAGAAAACAAAGCAACAGAGCCTACGGCACTTCCACTTATGGTCCTATAGCTTAGGGAAATTAAAATCAAAAAAACACCGCCACCCCAAAGTTTGGGACGCCTCTGTTTACAAGAACCTCGTTTACCGTAGAAGTTCAATATCACAGAAAGTGAAAAATGGATAAAAAACTTGTGGTACTTATGTACAGTGAAGTATCACTCAGCAATGAAATCTATGTCATCAGGCCAGTAGCAGCATAATGAGTGGATTCAGGTACGATGATTCTAACTGAAATAACTCACACAGAAAAAGAAACATCATAAGATATCACTAATACACGGAATGTAAACTTGGCTACACAGGAACTGAATTCCAAAACAGAACAGGGTCTCAAATGTAGAAAACCAACTTATGCTTGCTTAAGGGGAAAGGTGAGTTGGGGTGCTGCATAAAACCAGAGATTGAAATGAGCACAGATAAAGTTCCTTAAGCCAAATATGGAATAGACAACAGCTACTCCTTGCTCAACGAAATGGACTCAACACCGCATATTAAACGCCTAAGAATGTACCTGACTAGTAAGTATCTTAAAACCTATAGATTGCTATGTCTACGAAAGAGAATCAAGCATGTGTACAGGGGCATAAACGCAGCAGTGATAGGATTGGAGAGGTTCGGTGAGCAAATGAAGACCCTTTGAAGTCATATTGCATGGTACCCATTCCACGGGTTTCAAATACCCAGGTTTAAGGTATTCTTCCTTCAGCTAAAATATGTATGTGGAACCCAGAGTATGATCAACCGTGTGAACGGGAGACGTGTTCAAATATGTCTCAGTTTTCCTCCCCTGGTACTCGGGTGCAACATTCCAGATGCTTTACTAACACTCTCCCCAATTGGAGAGTCAGCGCCTTTAACCTCCTGTTTGGCCCAGTTTGCAATTTCTGCGGAAGATGAACAGGAATAGGGAGAACCAATGAGAGACTAGCTGGAGGTGTCTGGACGGGCAAATTTAACTCTCATTTCCCACCAGGAAGAGGAAATAACCAAAGGCTCAGCGTGCCGTGCCGGAACAAGATTAGGGCCTGAAGCCATCCTGCGTTGTTGCGGCCAGCTCACAAGAAAGCGAGTTGAAGAAAGGAGCTCAGGGGCACTGTAATTCACAAACCTGCAGAGTTATAAATGACAGCTATCGTCCAAAAATATACTGAAGTAAGGCTGCCAAGAGGACTTGAAAGTGGGGCAGAATTGCAGGAAACCGATTTCAGGAGGTAGACTGGAATTGCATTGAAAGCATAGGAAAAGAGGCAGAACGTCCACAATGATGCACTTGGCCAAAAAGGGCGTATGCGTTTTTTCCTGAATATATTCAGAAAAAAACGCATACGCCCTTTTTGGCCAACCAAGCAAGCTTGCAAAGGAAATCGGCACTACAATGAAGTCTCACTTCCCCCCGTCAAAAGGGCCATCTGAAAAAAGTGTAAAATCCAGAAAGGCAGGACAGGCCATGGAGAACTGGGAGCCTTGTTATGCTGATGGGCGGGATGTAAATTGCCAACAGCCACTCGGAGAAGTGTATGGTGTTTCCTGAAACATCTAAAAAACAAAGCAACAGAGCCTAGGGCACTTCCACTTATGGTCCTATAGCTTAGGGAAATTAAAATCAAAAAGACACAGCCACCCCAAAGTTTGGGACACCTCTGTTTACAAGAACCTCGTTTACCGTACAAGTTCAATATCACAGAAAGTGAAAAATGGATAAAGAACTTGTGGTACTTACGTACAATGCAGTATCACTCAGCAATGAAATCTATGTCATCAGGCCCGTAGCAGCATAATGAGTGGATTCAGGTACGATGATTCTAACTGAAGTAAGTCACACAGAAAAAGAAACATCATAAGATATCAGTAATACACGGAATGTAAACTTGGCTACTCAGGAACTGAATTACAGAACAGAACAGGGTCTCAAATTTAGAAAACCAACTTATGCTTGCTTAAGGTGAAAGGTGAGTTGGGGTGCTGCATAAAACCAGAGATTGAAATGAGCACAGATAAAGTTCCTTAAGCCAAATATGGAATAGACAAGAGCTACTCCTTGCTCAACGAAATGGACTCAACACCCCATATTAAACACCTAAGAATATACCTGACTAGTAAGAATCTTAAAACGTATGGACGGCTATGTCTGAAAGAGAATCAAGCGTGTGTACAGGGGCATCAACGCAGCAGTGATAGGATTGGAGAGGTTCGGTGAGCAAATGAAGACCCTTTGAAGTCATATTGCATGGTACCCATTACACGGGTCTCAACTCTCCAGGTTTAAGGTATTCTTCCTTCAGCTAAAACATGCATGTGGAACCCAGAGTATGATCAACCGTGTGAACAGGAGACGTGTTCAAATATGTCTCAGTTTTCCTCCCCTGGTACTCGGGTGCAACATTCCAGACGCTTTACTAACACTCTCCCGACTTGGAGAGTCAGCGCCTTTAACCTCCTGTTTGGCCCAGTTTGCAATTTCTGCGGAAGATGAACAGGAATAGCGAGAACCAATGAGAGACTAGCTGGAGGTGTCTGGACGGGCAAATTTAACTCTCATTTCCCACCAGGAAGAGGAAATAACCAAAGGCTCAGCGTGCCGTGCCGGAACCAGATTAGGGCCTGAAGCCATCCTGCGGTGTTGCGGCCAGCTCACAAGAAAGCGAGTTGAAGAAAGGAGTTCAGGGGCACTGTAGTTCACAAACCTGCAGAGTTACAAATGACAGGTATCGTCCAAAAATATACTGAAGTAAGGCTGCCAAGAGGACTTGAAAGCGGGGCAGAATTGCAGGAAACCGATTTCAGGAGGTAGACTGGAATTGCATTGAAAGTATAGGTAAAGAGGCAGAACGTCCACAATGATGCACTTGGCCAAAAAGGGCGTATGCGTTTTTTCCTGAATATATTCAGGAAAAAACGCATACGCCCTTTTTGGCCAACCAAGCAAACTTGCAAAGGAAATCTGCACTACAATGAAGTCTCACTTCCCCCCGGTCAAAAGAGCCATCTGAAAAATGTGTAAAATCCAGAAAGGCAGGACAGGCCATGGAGAACTGGGAGCCTTGTTATGCTGATGGGCGGGATGTAAATTGCCAACAGACACCGGGGAGAAGTGTATGGTGTTTCCTGAAACATCTAAAAAACAAAGCAACAGAGCCTAGGGCACTTCCACTTATGGTCCTATAGCTTAGGGAAATTAAATTCAAAAAGACACAGCCACCCCAAAGTATGGAACGCCTCTGTTTACAAGAACCTCGTTTACCGTACAAGTTCAATATCACAGAAAGTGAAAAATGGATAAAGAACTTCTGGTATTTACTTACAAAACAATATCACTCAGCAATGAAATCTATGTCATCAGGCCGTTAGCAGCACAATGAGTGGATTCAGGTATGATGATTCTAACTGAAATAAGTCACACAGAAAAAGAAACATCATAAGATATCAGTAATACACGGAATGTAAACTTGGCTACACAGGAACTGAATTACAGAACAGAACAGGGTCTCAAATTTAGAAAACCAACTTATGCTTGCTTAAGGGGAAAGGTGAGTTGGGGTGCTGCATAAAAGCAGAGATTGAAATGAGCACAGATAAAGTTCCTTAAGCCAAATATGGAATAGACAAGAGCTACTCCTTGCTCAACGAAATGGACTCAACACCGCATATTAAACGCCTAAGAATGTACCTGAATAGTAAGTATCTTAAAACCTATGGTTTGCTATGTCTCCGAAAGAGAATCAAGCATGTGTACAGGGGCATAAACGCAGCAGTGATAGGATTGGAGAGGTTCGGTGAGCAAATGAAGACCCTTTGAAGTCATATTGCATGGTACCCATTCCACGGGTTTCAACTACCCAGGTTTAAGGTATTCTTCATTCAGATAAAACATGCATGTGGAACCTAGAGTATGATCAACCATGTGATCGGGAGACGTGTTCAAATATGTCTCAGTTTTCGTACCCTGGTACTCGGGTGCAACATTCCAGATGCTTTACTAACACTCTCCCGACTTGGAGAGTCAGTCCCTTTAACCTCCTGTTTGGCCCAGTTTGCAATTTCTGCGGAAGATGAACAGGAATAGCGAGAACCAATGAGAGACTAGCTGGAGGTGTCTGGACGGGCAAATTTAACTCTCATTTCCCACCAGGAAGAGGAATTAACCAAAGGCTCAGCGTGCCGTGCCGGAACAAGATTAGGGCCTGAAGCCATCCTGCGGTGTTGCGGCCAGGTCACAAGAAAGCGAGTTGAAGAAAGGAGCTCAGGGGCACTGTAATTCACAAACATGCAGAGTTATAAATGACAGCTATCGTCCAAAAATATACTGAAGTAAGGCTGCCAAGAGGACTTGAAATCGGGGCAGAATTGCAGGAAACCGATTTCAGGAGGTAGACTGGAATTGCATTGAAAGCATAGGAAAAGAGGCAGAACGTCCACAATGATGCACTTGGCCAAAAAGGGCGTATGCGTTTTTTCCTGAATATATTCAGGAAAAAACGCATACGCCCTTTTTGGCCAACCAAGCAAGCTTGCAAAGGAAATCTGCACTACAATGAAGTCTCACTTCCCCCCGGTCAAAAGGGCCATCTGAAAAAAGTGTAAAATCCAGAAAGGCAGGACAGGCCATGGAGAACTGGGAGCCTTGTTATGCTGATGGGCGGGATGTAAATTGCCAACAGACACTCGGGAGAAGTGTATGGTGTTTCCTGAAACATCTAAAAAACAAAGCAACAGAGCCTAGGGCACTTCCACTTATGGTCCTATAGCTTAGGGAAATTAAATTCAAAAAGACACAGCCACCCCAAAGTATGGAACGCCTCTGTTTACAAGAACCTCGTTTACCGTACAAGTTCAATATCACAGAAAGTGAAAAATGGATAAAGAACTTCTGGTATTTACTTACAAAACAATATCACTCAGCAATGAAATCTATGTCATCAGGCCGTTAGCAGCACAATGAGTGGATTCAGGTATGATGATTCTAACTGAAATAAGTCACACAGAAAAAGAAACATCATAAGATATCAGTAATACACGGAATGTAAACTTGGCTACACAGGAACTGAATTACAGAACAGAACAGGGTCTCAAATTTAGAAAACCAACTTATGCTTGCTTAAGGGGAAAGGTGAGTTGGGGTGCTGCATAAAAGCAGAGATTGAAATGAGCACAGATAAAGTTCCTTAAGCCAAATATGGAATAGACAAGAGCTACTCCTTGCTCAACGAAATGGACTCAACACCGCATATTAAACGCCTAAGAATGTACCTGAATAGTAAGTATCTTAAAACCTATGGTTTGCTATGTCTCCGAAAGAGAATCAAGCATGTGTACAGGGGCATAAACGCAGCAGTGATAGGATTGGAGAGGTTCGGTGAGCAAATGAAGACCCTTTGAAGTCATATTGCATGGTACCCATTCCACAGGTTTCAACTACCCAGGTTTAAGGTATTCTTCATTCAGATAAAACATGCATGTGGAACCTAGAGTATGATCAACCATGTGATCGGGAGACGTGTTCAAATATGTCTCAGTTTTCGTACCCTGGTACTCGGGTGCAACATTCCAGATGCTTTACTAACACTCTCCCGACTTGGAGAGTCAGTCCCTTTAACCTCCTGTTTGGCCCAGTTTGCAATTTCTGCGGAAGATGAACAGGAATAGCGAGAACCAATGAGAGACTAGCTGGAGGTGTCTGGACGGGCAAATTTAACTCTCATTTCCCACCAGGAAGAGGAATTAACCAAAGGCTCATCGTGCCGTGCAGGAACCAGATTAGGGCCTGAAGCCATCCTGCGGTGTTGCGGCCAGCTCACAAGAAAGCGAGTTGAAGAAAGGAGCTCAGGGGCACTGTAATTCACAAACCTGCAGAGTTATAAATGACAGCTATCGTCCAAAAATATACTGAAGTAAGGCTGCCAAGAGGACTTGAAAGTGGGGCAGAATTGCAGGAAACCGATTTCAGGAGGTAGACTGGAATTGCATTGAAAGCATAGGAAAAGAGGCAGAACGTCCACAATGATGCACTTGGCCAAAAAGGGCGTATGCGTTTTTTCCTGAATATATTCAGGAAAAAACGCATACGACCTTTTTGGCCAACCAAGCAAGCTTGCAAAGGAAATCTGCACTACAATGAAGTCTCACTTCCCCCCGGTCAAAAGGGCCATCTGAAAAAAGTGTAAAATCCAGAAAGGCAGGACAGGCCATGGAGAACTGGGAGCCTTGTTATGCTGATGGGCGGGATGTAAATTGCCAACAGACACTCAGGAGAAGTGTATGGTGTTTCCTGAAACATCTAAAAAACAAAGCAACAGAGCCTAGGGCACTTCCACTTATGGTCCTATAGCTTAGGGAAATTAAAATCAAAAAGACACAGCAACCCCAAAGTTTGGGACGCCTCTGTTTACAAGAACCTCGTTTACCGTACAAGTTCAATATCACAGGAAGTGAAAAATGGATAAAGAATTTGTGGTACTTACGTACAATGCAGTATCACTCAGCAATGAAATCTATGTCATCAGGCCCGTAGCAGCATAATGAGTGGATTCAGGTACGATGATTCTAACTGAAATAAGTCACACAGAAAAAGAAACATCATAAGATATCAGTAATACACGGAATGTAAACTTGGCTACACAGGAACTGAAATACAGAACAGAACAGGGTCTCAAATTTAGAAAACCAACTTATGCTTGCTTAAGGGGAAAGGTGAGTTGGGGTGCTGCATAAAAGCAGAGATTGAAATGAGCACAGATAAAGTTCCTTAAGCCAAATATGGAATAGACAAGAGCTACTCCTTGCTCAACGAAATGGACTCAACACCGTATATTAAATGCCTAAGAATGTACCTGAATAGTAAGTATCTTAAAACCTATGGTTTGCTATGTCTCCGAAAGAGAATCAAGCATGTGTACAGGGGCATAAACGCAGCAGTGATAGGATTGGAGAGGTTCGGTGAGCAAATGAAGACCCTTTGAAGTCATATTGCATGGTACCCATTCCACGGGTTTCAACTACCCATGTTTAAGGTATTCTTCATTCAGCTAAAACATGCATGTGTATCCTAGAGTATGATCAACCATGTGATCGGGAGACGTGTTCAAATATGTCTCAGTTTTCGTACCCTGGTACTCGGGCGCAACATTCCAGATGCTTTACTAACACTCTCCCGACATGGAGAGTCAGTCTCTTTAACTTCCTGTTTGGCCCAGTTTGCAATTTCTGCGGAAGATGAACAGGAATAGGGAGAACCAATGAGAGACTAGCTGGAGGTGTCTGGACGGGCAAATTTAACTCTCATTTCCCACCAGGAAGAGGAAATAACCAAAGGCTCAGCGTGCCGTGCCGGAACAAGATTAGGGCCTGAAGCCATCCTGCGGTGTTGCGGCCAGCTCACAAGAAAGCGAGTTGAAGAAAGGAGCTCAGGGGCACTGTAATTCACAAACCTGCAGAGTTATAAATGACAGCTATCGTCCAAAAATATACTGAAGTAAGGCTGCCAAGAGGACTTGAAAGTGGGGCAGAATTGCAGGAAACTGATTTCAGGAGGTAGACTGGAATTGCATTGAAAGCATAGGAAAAGAGGCAGAACGTCCACAATGATGCACTTGGCTAAAAAGGGCGTATGCGTTTTTTCCTGAATATATTCAGAAAAAAACGCATACGCCCTTTTTGGCCAACCAAGCAAGCTTGCAAAGGAAATCGGCACTACAATGAAGTCTCACTTCCCCCCGTCAAAAGGGCCATCTGAAAAAAGTGTAAAATCCAGAAAGGCAGGACAGGCCATGGAGAACTGGGAGCCTTGTTATGCTGATGGGCGGGATGTAAATTGCCAACAGCCACTCGGAGAAGTGTATGGTGTTTCCTGAAACATCTAAAAAACAAAGCAACAGAGCCTAGGGCACTTCCACTTATGGTCCTATAGCTTAGGGAAATTAAAATCAAAAAGACACAGCCACCCCAAAGTTTGGGACGCCTCTGTTTACAAGAACCTCGTTTACCGTACAAGTTCAATATCACAGAAAGTGAAAAATGGATAAAGAACTTGTGGTACTTACGTACAATGCAGTATCACTCAGCAATGAAATCTATGTCATCAGGCCCGTAGCAGCATAATGAGTGGATTCAGGTACGATGATTCTAACTGAAGTAAGTCACACAGAAAAAGAAACATCATAAGATATCAGTAATACACGGAATGTAAACTTGGCTACTCAGGAACTGAATTACAGAACAGAACAGGGTCTCAAATTTAGAAAACCAACTTATGCTTGCTTAAGGTGAAAGGTGAGTTGGGGTGCTGCATAAAACCAGAGATTGAAATGAGCACAGATAAAGTTCCTTAAGCCAAATATGGAATAGACAAGAGCTACTCCTTGCTCAACGAAATGGACTCAACACCCCATATTAAACACCTAAGAATATACCTGACTAGTAAGAATCTTAAAACGTATGGGCGGCTATGTCTGAAAGAGAATCAAGCGTGTGTACAGGGGCATCAACGCAGCAGTGATAGGATTGGAGAGGTTCGGTGAGCAAATGAAGACCCTTTGAAGTCATATTGCATGGTACCCATTACACGGGTCTCAACTCTCCAGGTTTAAGGTATTCTTCCTTCAGCTAAAACATGCATGTGGAACCCAGAGTATGATCAACCGTGTGAACGGGAGACGTGTTCAAATATGTCTCAGTTTTCCTCCCCTGGTACTCGGGTGCAACATTCCAGATGCTTTACTAACACTCTCCCGACTTGGAGAGTCAGCGCCTTTAACCTCCTGTTTGGCCCAGTTTGCAATTTCTGCGGAAGATGAACAGGAATAGCGAGAATCAATGAGAGACTAGCTGGAGGTGTCTGGACGGGCAAATTTAACTCTCATTTCCCACCAGGAAGAGGAATTAACCAAAGGCTCAGCGTGCCATGCCGGAACAAGATTAGGGCCTGAAGCCATCCTGCGGTGTTGTGGCCAGGTCACAAGAAAGCGAGTTGAAGAAAGGAGCTCAGGGGCCCTGTAATTCACAAACCTGCAGAGTTATAAATGACAGCTATCGTCCAAAAATATACTGAAGTAAGGCTGCCAAGAGGACTTGAAAGCGGGGCAGAATTGCAGGAAACCGATTTCAGGAGGTAGACTGGAATTGCATTGAAAGCATAGGAAAAGAGGCAGAACGTCCACAATGATGCACTTGGCCAAAAAGGGCGTAT